>NC_080385.1:138707754-139034370 GCF_014773155.1 Arachis stenosperma
ATAATGTCACTTCAAAGTGAAGAATGATGTTGATCATACTAAGAGAAGTATTGAAAGTAATCAAGGTTATAACAGAAAGAAGCCTAAGGCTGTGTGGATAGGCACTTAGGCAGGACAAAAAAAATGACATTGGAGCTAAATTTGTTGTGTGAAGTGAATATGTATTATCTTTTTGTTAATTGATAACTATATTCAGGGATAATGTTGAAAAAATCATTTATATTTTTTTGTTAAAAATCTTACCAATCTACCTCACTAATGTTTTAGGTCTCATTGTTGCATCTTGCTGATATCACAGAAGAAGGTGTGACATTTCAGGTATATATTATTTTCAAGTTTCGTAGGCAAGTTTGTATCTAACCTTTTTTTCCATTTTAAGACAAGACAAAAAATTATAATAAGAAAAGGTTGCAATTGTAGTCTACAATGAAATTCTGTTATTTGTAACTTTAGAATTATTTTCTTGCTTCAGTCACCGGTGGATGGCAAGCCAATGCTTCTTACACCCGAAGAATCAATTCAGATACAAGTATGTAGATTAATTGTTTTTCCTCCATATGTTTCTTTCAATCAATACTCGATAGTTTATTTAAAATTTAAAAAACTTTTAGGACTCCACATATTATGATTTGCTTTCAGATAGAAGTTGTTCATTGAATTCTTGTTTTAATTTATAGTTATTCCCAATATAGTATTTCCAAATTGAGAAAGATGGTCTTTTATTAGATGTTCGATTAATGTTTATAATTTAAGCCTCATAGAAAATTGCAAGTGACAATGCATAACAGATTGTAGTACTGACTACAAAGTATAGCACTGAAAATTGATTCGTTGTTCTTATGCACGTTTTCTTGATGCCTTCAATAATTTCTGGTTTCTTGTACCTGCATATGGAGTTTTTGGTTGGAGCTTACGGCTAGCAAACTGTAACAATATATTTTAAGAAAATTGATTTTTCTTTCTTATGTTCGTCATAAATTGTACAGAATAGAATTGGAGCAGATATTATTATGGCTTTGGATGATGTTGTAAAGACCACCATTACTGGTCCAAGAATTGAGGAAGCTATGTATCGAACGCTTAGATGGATAGACAGATGCATAGCAGGTAATTATGTTATTGAAGTGTATCATTTAAGTCTTTGGTCCAATGCTAAATATAATGGACATTCCTTCTGTTAACAGCGCACAAGAGACCTCACGATCAGAACTTGTTTGGTATTGTACAAGGTGGTTTAGATCCTGAGTTGAGGTAAATTTTAGCACAAACCATTATGTTCTTCCTATTATCAATGTGGATGTTGTGAAACAAGTAACTAACTTTAAATTTATAATTTGCAATATGCTGTACTCAGGGACATCTGTGTCAAAGGTTTGGTAGACCGCAACTTGCCTGGGTAAGTGTAAGTTTATTTAGTCATATAGTCTATTTTGTGGTTTCAAGCTTATTGCCATTTCTAATGTTATTTATTTATTTTGTGCTGTCTTTTAGAACTATATACTAGACAGTATACAATACTAGCTGGTTTGAATGTCAGCTCCAGTTTCTTTTTGTTTAGGCACCACACAAAATGGGCTTGGTCATATTCATGAATCATTACTGTGTAATTTCTTAAAGTTAAACTATAAATTATGAGTTAAACTAACTCGAGACAATTTAATGTGTTATTCCTGATTCAATTTAACAAAAGAAAAGAAAAACTAGGATTGTTGATCTGGTATCTAGTACTTATCAAAAGAGTGAAGAAAAATAGTATAGCATTCCAAAAATATGCATGAATAGATAAAGGTCTTCTTTCATTGACATACTACAGTTAGAAGTAACCTTGTGAAATAAAGGAGGACATGTGGAATCAATAGTTTCGTAATGCTGCTAAGGAGCTTAATATAATTTTCTTTTGTCACAGCTATGCTATTGGTGGTCTTGCAGGAGGCGAAGATAAAGATTCGTTTTGGCGAGTTGTTGCTCAGTGCACTGCTGCTTTGCCAGAGGATAAACCACGATACGTTATGGTCAGAATAACTTCCATCATAGCAGCCATTACTTTGATATACATTTCAAATTAAATCAATTTCATACCATTTGTTTGTACTTGTTCCAGGGAGTTGGTTATCCACTTGATATTGTTGTTTGTAGTGCTTTGGGTGCAGACATGTATGATTGTGTCTACCCCACCCGTACAGCACGTTTTGGGACTGCCCTTATTCCTGAGGTGATCTTTTTCCATTTTATGGACAATTTAGGCTATGTTACAATTAAAATTTTTGGAAACAAAACTTTATGGAATAAAAATTACCATAAAAATTAAAGGAGGAAAATATTATCTCCTTAAAATTACAAGTTGTTTGGTATACAGAGAATATAAAAATTCTCAAGAGCTCAAATATGCAATTCACTAAACGGGGGCAAACATTTATCCTAGTCAAATATAAAGTAAAATTTATCCCTAGAATTAGTGAATTTTACTTTGAAATTTTTCCTTTCTTCCTTTAAAATTTAGCACAACAAAATGTAGCCCCTCTTTTCCGTCTAGCTAAACATAACCTTATAATTTTTTCCTGCCATCATAGTCCACTTGTTGATGCATCCGCATGATTTTAAACTTAATTCTTTGCGGTATGTTTGTAGGGAGTACTAAAACTAAAACATAGAGCCATGGCTGATGATACTCGACCAATTGATCCTACCTGCCCTTGTATGGTATGCTTCTGATAGGGTACTTCTTTATTTGATGAATTATTTGACGAAATTGGCATATTTTTATATTTTTTTATTTTTTTCTCATAGGTTTGCAAGAACTACACCAGGGCCTACATCCATTGCCTTGTCACTAAAGATGCCATGGGGTCTCAGCTTCTATCATATCATAATTTATATTACATGATGCGGGTAGAAAACTCTACATTATATAAAATTTTGCTATTAAATTAATGATCAGTATATGTATATACATGTTCAACTAAAGTCCTTGTATTTTTAAATTTGCAGCTTAGCAGGAATTTACACACATCAATAGTTGAGGGAAGGTTCCCAAAGTATGCTTATATTTAATTACGTGTTCCTATCGTTGGATCTCTCATCTATTATTAATTATAGCTTTTTCCCCTTGAGAAGTTCAAAGCCTCCCTATATGCCAATAACCCTTTTATTTTTATTTTTTTGTAGGTTTGTATGTGACTTTTTACAAACAATGGTATTTAATACTTCATTTCATTATTGTTCTCAATTTCATCTGCATTCATATTAATGTTTGTATGTTTGAAATTTAAATATTTATCTTTGAATTGAAAGATATTTTTACCAACATCATCTTTTTCAAACTATCAAAAATATTTGTTGACTGTTATTAAATCTTCTCACACCTTTCTACTGCAGTTCCCCAAAGGTGATGTTCCTGAATGGGTCTGCAATGCTATGGAGGTGGCCGGAATCGACATTTCTTCCTGCTGTGCTCCATTTCCATCATGCCAAGAAAAGTATTCCACCGATGAAATCGGAACTAATGACATACACATGGAGTTAAGGCTTACACACACAAGTTATAGACCAACACGAAATTTAGAAATTTAGCCGAGCATGGAAGGCATGCACAAATTAGTTTACACAATGATTTTTTTGCAGGTTAATGCTTACTTTGGTTCTTCTATGTACACGTGTGAATCATTTTACTTGACTCGTTAAAATCGATGAGAACTAAAATGACCGACGCGTGTACTTATGGAGATCAAAGTGAGCATTAACCTGCTTACTTTTGGTAGCATAAATTTTGTATCCTGCATATGCTGCTTTGAGTAAAATTTATTTAAAGGTTTACAGCAAATCTTTTGTTCTTTCCAATTCTTATTGTCAACACAAGTGGAGATTAGGGTTGTGTTCGTGAAAGGAAAAAGAAATGGCGTAACATTATTTAAGTCTTGCTGTTTATGTCGTGTCATTTTATATTTTTTAATTCGAACTTAAAAGAGCCTTCTTTAAGCAAAATTTTTTTTCCTTTCAAGTGTGGAAGCTAATGGCTGTCCTATCATGAAAATACTTGTAACTTTTTAGGTATATTTAATGTCTTAAAGAAACTTTTTCTTGAAGTATTATTAAAAAACATAGTCGGGAATATTTCTAAAGCTCGCCGAAAATGTTTTAGAAGTATAGGAATCAAGATTCATAACTTTCATGTTTTTGGTCTTGAAATTTATATTTGCAATTGCAACAATATCTATATTTAAAATAGACATTTATGTACGACTATATGAACTGTGTTTTGTTTAACATTTTATGGACACCAAAAAGCGAGAGTCTAAAAATTGAACACATCCTTCAGATTAAACATAAATAGAGAGTAATTGTTATGTTAATTTTTTAAAAATTTTATGGTAATTTTTCTTTGTCATCCATATCAAATAGGATCAGTAGTTGTATATTGAGTAAAAACTAGTAATTATTTAAATAATTGCATTAAAACTAGTATTTTAAACATTGAAATTTTACCTGTTAGTTGTCTATTATTAATTTTACAATTAAAATTAGTACTTTTATCCATAATACTATTATGGGAATATAAATCTTTTAAAATTACGTTGATTACACAAAATTTATAGTATTAAATTACATTTATAAAATAGTCGTAAAGGATAAAAGTCTCCGTCGGTTAAGAAGATCAAAATCTTTGTAAATAAATTTTTTCACATGAAAATAATAACTAAAAAATTTATTATTTAATTTTTTTATTTATGAAAACTCTGATCTTCTTAGTCGATGAGGACTTTTATTCTTCACAATTTTTTTATAAAAATAGTTTGATTTTATTAAATATTTTATAATATAATCTATAATATCAGGATGAAGTTGACGTAATTTTAAAAAGATTATATTCTTGTAATGTTATTATAGATAAAATACTAGTTACATTTTATAATTTATTCTGTTTATTGATCAGCCAATAACACTAGTCAGTAGTAAATAATGATACATTGATG
Organism: Arachis stenosperma; assembly: GCF_014773155.1. Lineage (NCBI taxonomy): Eukaryota > Viridiplantae > Streptophyta > Magnoliopsida > Fabales > Fabaceae > Arachis > Arachis stenosperma. The sequence continues at coordinate 138,712,725 of NC_080385.1, forward strand.
TGGCTTGTGTTATGACTTATGACATGTAGACGGGTTATTTTATATTTATGAAATATTTTTGTCTATACTTTAGACCAAATTACTTGGGCCTAATAATTTGGCTCGAGGCATAATTAATATCTTTGCCGGCGGCAAGTGCGTAATGTTTAGTGGGATCATATTGGAATTTTATTCCCTACTATGACTTGAATTGTCAATTCAGCCACATCATGTTTATTCATTCTAGATTCCAAGGAATTAGGATGAGTTTTTTTTCCCTCTAACAAAAGTAATTTTGAAATTTTGAACTAAAGAATGATCGAGTAAGTGACACCTATATTTCGGCCTTTTGGGTAAATTTTAGTCCGAAAAGGACTAGGACCACTCAAAATGGGTTAAATTTATTGCATTAGTCTGTTTATTTGTTTAAACAGATAGATTTTTATTATTAAAATCAAATTTATTTAAATTATGGGTTAAATAAAATGGGTTCAATTAATTCAAAAAAATAATAGATCAAAGTATTAAACAGACTAGTCCAATAATTCATTTAGACACCTATTATTCCATCATCAAAAATATTGAAAACAACCCTCCACTAGCATTCATTTAATAGTATATTTTTTGTCTCTAAAATTTATTAAAAATTTTAAAAATACATCTAAGATTTAATTTGTTTTAATTTTATCTTTAATGTTTTTTATTTGCATTAATTTTATCTCTATCTTCAAATTCTTTTGATCAAAATATAGTCAACAACATATTTTTCTAATTTTATCCTTTTAGAACTATTCACCATCATCATCATTTCCAAAATATGTTATTTTCTCTTTTCAAACTATTCAAATCCTTGGCGTAGTGACGGCATGTTCAGAGTCATTAGATAGTTGGGCGGATGGTTCTCAATGCAGCAGCAGACGCCTATGCACGCCAAGCAAGAGGTGTGTGTAGGGACCAACGGTGCTATAGAAGAGTAATGTGCAGGGATCGATGGCAACATGAAACTCCTGATAGTGCATTGACATGGTAAAACCTTGAGGTAGAAGAAGAAAAATGCTACTAAATGTTGAAGAAGAGAGTCTTCAATCTAGGTTTTGGTTGGAGAAGGAGGTGTAGAGAGGTAGAAGAAGAAAACGGCACTGTAGCACAAGGACAAAATCATAGCAACGACGGTGATGGTTACCAAGCTTTCAGTCATCAACGACAATCAAAGTCTTGCATCCAAGGATGATAGATGTATTTGAGGTAGCATCTGAGAGAGAATCTCCGCGACAGCGTCGTGTCGTCATTGACAAACCTTGTCCCACCACCGATTGGTGAGAGCGAAGACCAACAACTGAGGCGATAAGGAAGACGCCGGAAGCGAGGGAGAGCGCGAGGAGTGATCTTCGTATCACATCAACGATGGCCATAGAGAAGGGAAAGAGAGAAGTCATCTTGCAGCATATGCCGGGTCGGGTTGGAGTTGAAAATTTTGTCAGTTCAGGATCCTCAACACCCGGGTATGGCCGGAGACAAAGAGCTTCGACGATTTCGGCATGCCACCGGTTCCCACAAGGTGGCATGGACAATACGAGTTTGCTTTGGATTTCGATCATTCCCTCTGTAATAAAAAGCTCATCGGAGTCAGAATTTTCTCCAAGGGATATTTATTGTCCTCCGACAGCAGTTACATGGTTAGCGAGAAGGACCAAGTGTCACCACATGATCGTGAAGGACATGAAGGGTTTGAGGAGGGATGTTTTGAAAAGAGAGAATAATATATTTCTTTTACAGTCTCACTAGGTAACCAAGAGGGGTTTTGCCAACTCCTACCAACTGTTATTGGGCTGGACTCCAGACCCCATTTTTAAAAAAAAAACACATCTCCAATCATCCATGGTAAACTTAATTCACCTCTAATTACCACTAATAAACATAACTAACCCTATCTTTTACTGTTTAAGTCCACCCTCATCCCCCAACCCCGACGGTTGTCCCTTCCCAACCTCCCTCCTTCATCCTTGGACGCGTTTTCATCGCGGTCGTCAACAGTGGTCAGTGTTGCCAGTGTTTTCGTCGGCGAGCAATCACTGGTCTTCGGAAGTGTATCTGTGTGCTGTCATTACTGTACAAGACACCTCCTGTACAAGATACATTCGCAAAAAATACCTATATTTAAAAGATACATCCATAAAAAATACCTCTATTGAAAAACACATCTATTAGAAGACACATGTATAAAAAAATACTTCTTAAAGACACATGCATAAAAAGGCACCTCCATGTATGTATAAAAAGATATCTTCATGTTATTTTCATGTATGCTATCTTTTTCACTGGATAACACCCTCAACTTGATGAATCTCTTTAATCATTATACTTCCTTGTGTTTGAAATCTACCACTAAGTTAAAAATTCAAAGGGATTGATTTATGCCAATTCTCCTATAAAAAAAAATTGAACTTTGTTGTCCGCTCTATTCACTTTCTAATGGTGCATTTATTGAGCAGAAGCATTGTATGTAGGAGTGTCAATTTAGCCCAAACCTTAGGGCTGGCCCTCAACCCTCCAAAAAAATTTTAGCCCACAGCCCTAAAAATTATAAAATGATATTTTGTAAGCCCAATCTTAATTAAGCCCTCCCAACAAAAAAGCAAAACAGGGCTGGCCCTATAAGCCCTCCAAGCCCTAAATCTAATCTTCTCCTCCCTGAGACCCTGACCAGAGAACGCGTTGAAAGGGTGAAACTGTGAAAGGATTTGCGTTGAAACGGTGAACTGTGAAAGGATTTGCGTTCTACACTTCTACCTACGAAATCCGTAGCTACTTCTCCTCCCTCACGCGGAATCAGAGGTGGGTTTCTTTGTTTTCTATCCCTCTCTGAGTTTCTTCTTTGTTTGTTTGCAATTGCATCACCCATTTTAATTCTATGATAGGTCCTATTCCACTAGAGGCCCTGCTGCTGATTCAAAGCAACTTGTCAGGTTTCGCAGTCACAGAAAACTCTTTTCTTGCGTCACTGGTTAGTAGTATATAATACAAGCACCAACATCTTTATTCATCATATCCATCATCCTTATTCGTGTTCATCAAGTCGTATATATCTTGTAATTGTAAAAAGATTATGATGTTACCTTAATTAGTCAAGGTATGTAGTATTGTGAGAATCACGTTCCTATGTGTATTGACTACTGTATATTATATCCATCAAATGCTCATATTGTTTTGGATGTCAATGATTCTTTAATTATTAGTTGCTAACTTGCTTCCATTTTCTTGATTTCAAATATTTTCCAATATATTTATATAGTACACCTCATCCGAGATCATAACTCTTGTTTCCCAGTTATTATTATCCCTTTCTTTTAGTACAAATCACAACTAAAAGTAGCCCATCATGTAGAAACGAGCAGATTGAGATAAGTATTTCTATCCATATAATTGCTAATTAAGAATTTAAGATGATCATGATGCGTGCCTATACTCAAATATATATGTCAATCAAATAATACTCATATATATGCACTTTATTTTATCAACTAGTATTAAGGTGAAATCAGTTCCCCTTATAAACGATTCGGATGTATGCATATGTAGATACCTTAGGTTGTATACAAAAACATTGTTGTATTGCTGATTTTAGATGAAAGGTATTCTGTTACAAGATGACATGTACCACCATCTTCTTCAATTATTGGATCAAATGTCTGATTTCTTTTTCACTTGTCTTTTGTCTATTTTCCACCACTTATTCTATATGTGACTTTCTTTAAGATTCTATCTTCATTTATTTAATTAAAGGCTTCTTGGTCTAAATTTAAGAAATAACTTTATCTTTTTAACAAAAAAATAAAAAGGCAGCTGATCACAAAGTTATATTGTTAAAGGATTCCGAAATTTTCTATTATGACATCTTTTGATTTTAAATTATAAGAACTTTGTGATTTGATGCTTATGTAGTGTAGACTGATTTTGCAGTCTATGATTTTGTTGGTGTGAAATTGAGATTATGCTTTTGATTTTCTAAGAACTTATTGATTGCGTGTCTTTTTCGCAGTGCAGTTTCTTCGTGTGGAAAACTGAATGCTATAGCTTGTGCCTCTGAAACATGTGCTAGAATTCCCAGGTTAGTGTACACTTGTTATCCAGTGCCTGTGTTTCTCGCATTATCTTTGATTATGTACTAAATGTTCTGCTGCCAACATGTCTATTAGTTTGGATAACTAATAATCTTCTATAATGTCTCTTGCTTTTTCTGGTCTTTTATTTTCATGGGAGGGTAACTATTTGGACTCAACCATCTCAAGTAAGTGAGGGTTACATAAGTGGGTACTGCAATAAAAATTTATAGCATAACTTAGTAGTTTTAGTATAATAATATAGTTAGAAATTCTCTGCCATGAGTTTTCCTATGAGTTTTAGTATAATAATATAGTTAGGAGATTTCACTATATGTTATAGATTAGTCCTAGGAGGCTAATTTAATTAATTGACTTGATACTTGTGTCTGCTGGTGGGATGATATTTTTTTCGGCCTATGTTTCAGCTTCTCTTGCTTTTCCATTCCTAAATCCTAATACATGCTTTGCTTGTTTGATTGATTGTTACTGTGTTCTCTTCAATTACTTCTTATTGAAACTTCAGAGATGAATAATTAATATGAATTAATGAATGTTGTTGTTTTTGCTATAAAATTTTAATATACATTATTTGGATATAATTAGGAAATTTATAAACATGGATGATGAGATTGTTTCTGAGACTCCTGTTCAAGCTTCTGGTAGTGTTGATTCTGGTAAAAAGTCTAATGTTTGGAGATTTTTTAAGAAGATTGGAAAAGACAGAGATGGTATTGAAAAGGCTTAATGCAATTTTTGTCATCATGAATACAAAATTGGAAAAAATCCAAAAACTAAGAATGGTTACGGGACTTCTCATCTAAGTCGTCACATAGTTTCTTGTAAATCTATACCTCTCAATATTAGATTTGATGATGATATAGAGAGTCTGCCAACCAAAATTGATCAGCATGTTCATAGAAAAAAGCTTGCTCAAGCTATAGCAAAACATGATCTTGCGTTCAGCTTTGTTGAGTATGAGGGTATTAGAGATTGGATTAATTACATTAGTCCAACGATTATAATGCCTTCTAGAAACACTTTAGTTTCAGATCTTCAAATGATTTATTCAACAGAGAAAGAGAAATTAAGGCAGAAGATGTCTAGGATACCTAATAGAATTTGTTTGACATCTGATGTGTGGACAGCATCTACCACTGAAGGATATATTTGTCTGACAGCTCATTTTGTTGATGAGAATTGGCGACTAGTGAGTAAAATTTTGAATTTTTGTCGAATGATTCCTCCCCATACTGGAACCGATATGGAAGCAGTCTTATTTAACTCTTTGAAGCAATGGGGTATTGATAAGAAAGTATTCTCTATTACTTTAGATAATGCTTCTGCAAATGACAACATGCAAAACATCTTAAAAACTCATCTACGTAAGCAGAATAGTTTGCTTTGCGATGGAGAATATTTTCATGTGCGTTGCTCCGCTCACATTTTAAATTTGATTGTGCAAGAAGGGTTAAAGGTGGCTGCTGGAGCTTTATTTAAAATCAGAGAGAGTGTGAAGTATGTGAAAGCTTCTGATGGGAGAATGATGAAATTCAAAGATTGTGTGCAGCAAGCAGAAATTGAAGAAGGTGTTGGTCTAAAATCAGACGTTCCAACTTGATGGAATTCTACATATATGATGTTGGAAAGTGCAATTAAATTTGAAAAAGCGTTTGACATCCTTAGTGTTGTAGATGGAGCTTATAAAGATTGTCCGACAAATGAAGAATGGAGCTTAGCAAAAAAAATGTGTGAATTTTTGGAGCCATTTTATGAAACTACAAACCTCATTTCGGGTTCATCATATCCAACATCAAATTTGTATTTTATGCAAGTTTGGAAAATTGAATGTCTTTTGGAAGACAATCAAAATTGTGATGATGTTGTTATTATGAACATGACTTTCAGAATGAAGATGAAGTTTGATAAATAGTGGAAGGATTATAGCACTGTCTTGGCTTTTGGGGCAATTCTTGATCCTCGATTAAAGTTAAAGTTCTTGAGGTTTTGTTACAAAAAACTAGATCCTTCAACCTTTGAATTGAAGGCAAATGAAGTATTGGAGAAATTTAAAAGGTTGTATGGAGAGTACATAAATACTTTTGGTGGTTCAACAATTTCTCAAAGTAGTAATCAATCTCCTATGTCACCTGAAGAAGGAAGGCTTACAAAGAAGAGCAAAATGGTGATGAAGGTATTTAATTTTAATATAGTATTATTTTTCTCCTATTATGTTTATTTGTTACTTAAATAATCTTTATACTACATCTTTTAGGAGTTTAGAGAATTTGACTGTGAAACCCAAACTTCCAAAGATAAAGATGAATTAGAGATTTATCTAAAAGAAGGTTTGATTCACACCAATGAAGATGATTTGAAGTATGATGTGCTGAATTTTTGGAAGATTAATGAGGATAGGTTTCCCACTCTGTCAGTTATGGCCAGAGATGTTTTAAGTATTCCCATCACTACAGTAGCATCTGAGTCTGCATTCAGTATTGGTGGACGTGTTTTAACAAAATATAGAAGTTCCACTCTTCATGAGCATGTCCAAATGCTTATTTGCACAAGGAGTTGGTTACGTGGATTTGTTCCAAATCATGATGGTAAATATTTATGCTATTTTTTTCAAATAATATTTTAAATTGAATTTCTAACTGTTTTTTAATTGGTTGATTTTAGATGATGAAATTGGTGAAATTCATGAAGAAGAAGCGTCAACAGAAACGATGCATCCCCCTCAACATTTATGATTTTAGATGATGAACTTTTGTGTCAATTTTATTTTGATTTTCTAGAGACATTATTGATGGTAAATACTAGAAAGTAAGAAAAATGGTGATGAGATAGTGAATTCCATGTTTGATTTCTTGATATATATAGTTAAAAGTTGGATTTAATATGATCAATGTACATTTTTAACATTTATTTTTCAATTTTTTTTATTTTTTACGCATAAAAATGATAAAGAGATAAAACAAACTAATGACTTTTAATAAGTTTTATGTGTGTTGAAATAAAAAATGTAAAAAAAAAAAAGATTAGGTAACCCATGGGTTGGCCCTAGGGCTTTTGGCCCATGAGGGCTTTTGGCCCTGAGGGCTTTTTAAAAATTTGACCCTATTAGTTAAAGGGCTTTTTATTCTTCTGGCCCTATAAAGTAGGGCCAAAGCCCTATAGGGCCAAACATATTGACACCACTAATTGTATAGTACCTTAGCAGCGAGAAAACAGAGGCGATAAACCGAAGAGGCAGACGTGGCGGTGACTAGGGTAGAAGCAGAACAGAACGAATGGCGGCAATGGGAGAAGCAGAACTCACCTTGCAGCGAGATAGCGGAGCCAACAATAAGAGAGGCAGACGCAGCGATGGGTTGTGGGTGGTGGGCGGTGGGCGATAGCAAGTGCGGAAGCAGAAGAGTGGGATTGACGCTAATCACAATTAGAGGCGGTTATTCAACATTATTTTTATTATTTAAATTTTTTATTAATGTCATTTTTTAAAATTTAAATTTATTAAAATAATTTAAAATTATTAATTATTAATTGAGTTATAAAAATTTGACGGATTTATTTTTGATATCCAATACTTTTTCTTTTAGAAATGATGATGATGGTGAATAGTTTTTTAAAGGGTAAAATTGAAAAAAATATTGTTGATTATATTTTGACCAAAAAAATTTAGAGATAGGAATAAAATTGATGCAAATAAAAAATGTTAAGGATAAAATTAAAATAAATTAAAATTTAGAGATATTTTTAAAATTTTGACAAATTTTAGGGACAAAAAATATATTTTATCTTATTTTTTATGTATAACTATATTTTAATAAAAAAATAAAAAGTATTGTTTTTGATAGGTTTGGACACATATAAACATAATCAAATGTTAGCATATTTGATTTTATTTTTATCTTTTTTTTTAAATAAATTTAGAAATAATAGCCAATGAATTATAGTTCAAATGGTATAGTCTCTTCATATTCATTTAGAAGTCGCAGATTCGGGCCACCCTATCTTTAGTAAAAAAAAGTTTAAAAATAATATATATATATATATATATATATGTTAATACAAAATATTATCTAAAATATTTTATATAATTAATTTTTTTTAAGGTCATCTCACAGGCTAAACGGTAACCTTTTTTTTACATTAAAAAAAAAGAGTACTGCTAAGGAGCTAATGGCCTAAACGTACAATATGTATAATGGGCTAAATCTTTGATCCATGAATAAAATGAACATCACCCATACTATCCAGAATAACCACCCGGATACAGGGATAATAAACATCTCATATCATAAAATCACTCATCCCAAAAGATTAAGCTGATTTTGGGGTTCACCAAGGATTGAATTCTTGACTTTTCGGATTTAGAACTCTAATACCATGTCATGAAACCACTTATCCCAAAAGCGTAACCTGATAGGACAATGTAACACTAATGGTCATATCTCTAATACTTTCTAAACCTTCATTGTACATATTGTACGCTTAGGCCATTAGCTCTTTATACTTTCTCTTACAGAAATTCAACAAATATCTTCTCTGATCCAACCTATTAATTAATGAAACACTATTTATTTAAAATTTTTTATTTAAAAATAATATTTTTTGTTAAAATATTTTTAAAAAATAAAATAAAAAAATAATTTATCAGACTCACTATAAATGGTCCGTACTACAAATTTATAATCCATGAATAAAATGGATTTAAACTGCCATACGTAGAAGAAAGTGTTTCAAAATCGTTGTCATTGAGACCTAAAAAAAACATTGCATACCGTAAATAATAAAGGGTATAGTATGGTGACTATTATTATAATAGTTACGATGATTATATAATTCTAGTAATATTTAAAAGATATTGTTAAAATTAAATGATATTTTTTATATTAAAAAATAAAATTAACGAATGTTACAAATAGTATAAAAAAAATATAATGTTAATAGTAACAATACTATTTAAGTAATAAGCGTCAAAAATATATAACCACCTTAGCTACTAGAATAATAGATTCCACTAAATAATAATAATAAGCAATCACTTTCTAACGCTTAAGAAGACAAGAGTTATCTTTTATCAAAAAATAAAAAAAATAATAAAGAAAATGTAAATGATCTAAAGACTTGCTCATGGAAAGTTTTTTCTTTGAATAACTAAATTAAAAATTTGAAAAAGTTATAAAATTAAAGAAACCTATACTGATGTTCGCCATCACCCGTGCATAGAGTATGGCTTATATTTGCTTCTCTACACTCTTTAGATGTACTCACTTTTTCGATTAGATAATAAGATTATAAGACAATACAAACATATCAATATAAGTTAAAATGATATTGTACAGCTAAATACATTTCTTTTATTGGTTTTCCTAAAATTAATCATCACATTATTAATAAGAAAATTCCACAACGAAGATGAATATTTCATGTTTTATATATAATAACAATATAAGGGAAATGCATACAAACAGACACACACGAAAGTGTTAATTAAAAAAAAAAACTTATTAATTGGCTATCTAATTTTATATGAAAGTTTACGTGAATGGAATTTATTAAAATTTATAAAAAATAATAATTACTTAAGAGTTAAGAATGTAACTACCATGCTATTTAATAAAAATACTTGTATTTATTCAACTTTTGTGATGAATGGTTTGAGTAGTTTTTAAGGTGTGGCAATACAAAAAATCGATGTAATCCTTTTTTTTCACCGTATGTATATACATTAAATTAATTATATTTTTAAAAATGGATTTGTTAAATATAAATTAAATAATAATAATAAAGATAATTTATTTAAATAAAATAATTAGCTTTCATATTTAAGCAAATGCAATAATCTAAAACTCATTATATACATGTCCTATTTAAAATTTATATAAACTGCCCTACTGTAATTTACGAAAAAAAACGTTTGTGGGCTCAGGATTTGGTGGTCTAGGAACCTTTGGACCACTTAGTGGTCCAAGTAGAAAACATGTTTTTTAAGATTTTTTAACAACTGCTACATAGTCCTTTAACTAATTTTAATTATAAATTGACCCATATATTTTATATAATTATAAAAATAATTTTTTATTTTATAAATAATTAATTTATCATAAATCTATCATGTTCATTAACAATCAAATACAAAAACAATTTTTTGGCCATTACAATCGATTAAAATATTAAATTTGATTCGTGTCGTTCGCGAGGAATCATAAAATTGTGTTTTCTGCGAAAACCAATCGATTGGAATAATGAATCAATCGATTGGATTACAGTTTACCACTAAACAATCGATTGAAAATTGCCAAAAGCATGGTTTTCGCATAACTCAATCGATTGGTCATACGATCCAATCGATTGAACGATGAATAAAAATTGGATTTTTGTAATTCAATCGATTGTTTAGAATTTTCAATCGATTGAATGCTTCAAAACAACCTGAGTCTCACCAAATTCAATCGATTGCTTTTGTGACTCAATCGATTGAATTTACCCAAACAATATGAATTTGCCCCAATTTCAATCGATTGTAGTATGTGTGAGTTCAAATTCAATCGATTGAAATGATAATTCAATCGATTGGAACGCGATGTATTACGTCAGTCTTACATCTTCTTATTCATCTATCTCATCTTTAAAATTCTATCTTCCTTTTTTAAGGTTTTATTTTGATTTAGATACTCTAATCTTATCTTTTCCTTAATATTAATATTATAAATTAGTGAATAATCTATCACCAATTATTCAATCCCACCATTAAAATCGTGTATCATTCTCTTTATAAAAAATTTCATTATTTTTCTTTCGAACATCCATCCATCTACTGAATATCTAATTTTTTTTATTTTTTATCCGTCTATTTAATATCCACTTTTTGTTCATCGTTAATTGACAATCACCCGTTGCAGCAATCAGCAAAAGTCCAATCAATTTTTTTCATTGTAGTGTTCAGAAAACAATCCATCGTTTTGATTACAAAATCGAGGTAAGTGATAGAATCTCTAATTTATAGTGAATAAGTTGCAGCTTACCATTTTTTTAACAAAAAAAATTTATAGTGAATAAGTTGCAGCTTACTATTTTTTTAACAAAAAAAATTTACAAAAAAAATTATTCACTTACCATTTTTTTGTACTAATTTATAGTGAATAAATTGCAGCTTGAGGATCACGATATTCGCATTACTCTGAAATCGGATCAACCATAAGAAGGCACAAATTATAGCGTCGGCCGATGATTTTTGGAAATTGCACACTAACCATAAGATGTAAAGATTATAGTAGTAATCTAGATAAAACTTAATACTTTGGTTATTGTCAATTTATTTGTTATGTTTGGTGGATGTACTTCTTTAGTTATTTTTCAATGACTTCTTAAATAGATATTTATCGTTTTGTGGCTTCTACAATTTTTCTCTATTTCTATGCAATTTATAGATACTTTAGTTTAAAAAACTCATATTATTTTGATGTAGTAATGTTATTTTCGTTTATTATTTCAACAACAATTGCATACAAATATTATGTCTTGTGAATTATATTTTATATTATTTAATTAATTTATAAATAAAAAAATTCCATGTCTTTTTATTTGTTTGCATTCTATTTTGGATTTTTGCATCTTATAAAATTTGACCTCTCTATTTTAATTAATTTTATATATGTTGCTAATAGATAAAAAATCTTGATAAGAGTAACCATAAGAACAATCAATCATGATTATTATATATTGCATTTGGAAAGAGAGACTTTTTTAAAACAACATAACGAAAAATCAAGAAGCAATAAATTAGAATAGCAAACCAGAAATTCAAATTACATAAAGAACAGCTTCTTCTTCTTCCCTTCCCCCTTCTTTTTCTTCCCTTCCCCTTTCAGACGAACAGAGACACTCTTTCTCTTTTTTTTTCATTTTATAATTTTTTATTATGGGTAATTTGATCCAAAATTTTAACATCTAAGTAAAAAAGACAATTTCGTATACAAAAAAAAGATTAGAAACGAAAAAAATTTTAGCCTATACCTTAAGAACCAAAATCGTTCTTAACCCTTCATATTTCATAGGGACTTACTAAATACCTTTTAATTTTAATACTGTATGATATGAGATATAGAAATTCTTGGTTTGGCTAGAAAAACCAAGGTGAGACCACATAATGAAAAAATTCCGAGGGGAATGAAAAATTCATTACACATATTTTAATTGTAGAGAACATGTGGTAAATTGGATTTCCATTCTAGAGTTTCTTAGGTAACATAGAAAAATCAACCGTGCATATATTCACTTGGACTACAAACTATGCAATTACATCATTAGGGACAACTAGACAAGGAGCAATCAGATTTGAAAACAAACAAAGGTATGTGTCCTTGTATGTAACACCAAAAAATGTTAAACTATCAAAAAAGCCTAAGTGAGACTCCTAACTAGATTGGTATCTCAACATATAAGATATAAATTTTCTCCACTATTTAGTTGGCCATAAGAAGTGGAGGCAAATGAAAAACACTTGAAATGAAGAATGCAAAGAATCAGTATAAAATTCTGAGACAGCTTCCATCTTCAGAGATATGGTCTCTTGCATGCATAGAACTGTTGTTAAACCACTCTAGCCGCTACCAGCCCACAAGCCAGAGCTGCTCCAAACAAAGCATGTAACCTCACACAGAAGTACTTTGCCATGAAGACATTGCTTTTGTCCTGTAAGTAAATAACATAACCAAGGCTTAATACCAAACTCCAGGAATCATAAAAGGGTAACACAAAGTCTTGGACGTGCCTTATGATTTTCTTGCACAAATCTCACTACCAAGTTTCCAATTGGTAAGGTCAAGGCACAAAGGAACTAGAACCACCATAGTCATAGCAAGAGAGAAGACAAACAAATCATAAGCTCATAATGAGATGAGAAGATATCAGAAATTAAGTGTTTAGAGTTGCATACAATACTGGCTAGGGGAAGCGCCTTGCACAGACCGAAAGCAATCAAAAGAGCATAGAGTGCCATGACTGCCACTTTCACTACCTCTGCGCCTCTTGCAGTGCCTAGTCTAACCTGAAAGAGACAATGGGAAATCAAAATTATCCTAATCCGAATCCTAACCAGCAACAATACCTAACAAAATAAATCAATAACCAGCAACAATGAATCAAATTAACAATGAATTAACAAGTCAGCAAGTCAGCAATAAAGTAAACAATATCAATGAATCAACGATTTAACCAAATCACATACCTGACTCGGTGGCTCGGGCTCCATATCTGACTTGAATCGGTGACTGGTGGGTGCTGTGTTGTGGGTGGCGACTGGCGAGGGTTGTGGCTCTGTTACTGCTGGGTGCGAGGTTGCGAGGTTCGGGCTCTGCTACTGCTGGGTGCGAGGAAGGAGGCTCGTGCTCTGCTATTGCTGGCGCTGGGTGCGAGCCTGCGAGGGACGAGGGTCGTGCGCTGTGTGCGAGCGTCGTTCAGGCTGTGGTGCGAGTGTCGTGCGCCACTGCAGAGAGGAGAGCGCGACGGTGAGAGGAGAGTGCGACGGTGAGAGGCTGAGACTGAGAGCTTTGGATTGGGGGTGGGAGGCGTGGGGTTAGGGCTCACTTCTGCTCAGTAATCGCGCTCAAGGGAATTGGGTTTGGCCGTTTGGGGGTGGGGGTGGGGGTGGGGGTGGGGGGAGTGGGTTGGTTTTTGAGGGTTTTTTTACTAAACCGGTTCGGTTTGGTTCGGTTAAGATTTTCCTGTTCAGAACCGAAAATCGAACCGAACCGCAAAAAACTGCAAAATACATTTTTTCGGTTTTTTTGTTTTCGGTTTTCGATTTTTTCATATCGGTTGGTCGGTTTAGTTCGGTCCGGATCGGTTTTGAACACCCCTAGTTTTTCTGATTCTGATTCTGAATGAGGAACGAAGGGGGGAAGGTTTTAGGGGAAGGGGGGTTGACGCGTTACGCGTTTGGTGTTGTTTTTAATCAGACCGGCGTCCTATTGTTGAACCGGTCAGAGAGCACAATCCGATCAAACCGGCCGGTTTAACAATTTTCAATGGTTTTCAATCTGACGATTTTAAATACTGAACCAGACCGTTTACATTGCCGGTTTGAGCGATTTTTTTACCCTTTTTCGCAAACCGATATTCAGTTGGCAATTATTTTATCTAAAGAGCATACGCACGACTATTGTAAGAATTATATATAATTTCATTAATATAGTGCAATAAAATAAATAAACACAACTATGGAACTGATTCATTCCGCAAAAATATTAAGTATATGGAGGTGGCTAATTATCACTATCTAACTCAGCCGTCGGTACTGAATATACGTCGCCATCATCTGAACCATTAGCTTCATCTTCAATAACATTGTTGTCAATGTCCTTTTGCCAAGGACATGTTGTCTTCTTATGTCCTTCCATTTGACAAACACTACAACGTTGCCGCTTCTTCCTAGATGGTTGTCCTGAGCCTACACCAATTTGATGAGCATACGGATTGCTACTTTTAGCTACACCTGAATGAGGTTGATTAGTGCCTTCGTTTGCAGCCTTGTAAGATGAGTACAATCCCATAATTAGGTCACGTGTCTCTTCATATCTCCCTGGTACTTTAGCAGCAACAGCAGCCAATTTTTTAGAAAATTCTATCAAGGCACTTTGGCGACTAATAATAACAGCATCCCTCGTGAACCCACTTGGATCAATGAGTGCTGACTTAACCTTTTTTGTCCATCTATCCAATACCAATGACCGGGGAATCTCACAAATGTCTTTGTCAACCATAACTTTCACAATATGTTCGTAGGGAATTCCAAATGACTCCATTCTTAAACAGGTACACATGAAGATCATTTCTTCTTAACGAAAATCAACAGTCCACATAAAATCGGGCCTCCCATGCTTACACATAATGTACTTTATGCAATCATCGTTATTCTCTATGTTTAGCACCCGCATTGATCCAGCTCTAGAAAAAAATGGCCGAAAGAAACGAAATATCTCATGAGTGTATAACTCAGCACCATATCTCTCTAGCAGCTCTATACAAGTCTGCATAACGGGCACCCCACGTGTAGATTCATAATCAGCATTAAATTCTTTAAAGCGCAAGTGTGCAACACACCTTTGAAAATGCTCTACGAAACTTGTCAAATCATGCCGCGACCCCACATACCTTGCAACAACTGAGTGTAAACCTTCACATCTTGAGGTAGTTCTAAAGCCAGCAAAGAATTTTCCTCTTATATATGCAGTAGCCCACATATGCTTCTCTTCGTACGTGTTGATCACCCATGGCTTATCCTCAAGGCCAAATTCTTCAATAAGCTGAACCCACTTACGCTTAAACACGGAAATCTCGTAGTCTCCCAACATAATTTTTTGGAATATAGATGTAAACGATGGACTTCCAACATTGCTAGTTGCATTTCGAATAAGGTGCCAAGCGCATAATCTATGTCTGACTTCGGGAAATACAACTCTGACTGCATTCCTAATCGCCATGGCCCTATCAGTTATTATTGAGGTCGGGGTCTTGTCCTTCATTGCAAACATGAGCTGACGCAGGAGCCAAATATATGTATCAGTAGTTTCGTCCACAACTAACGCAGCAGCAAAAATAATTGTTTGGTTGTGGTGGTTAACCCCGCTGAATATGACTAATGGACAACTATACTTGTTCTTCTTATACGTAGCATCAAAAGCAATAACATCCCCGAAGAGTCGGTAGTCTAGTTGGCTAATCCCATCAGACCAGAACAAGTTACGTAACAAACCTCTTGAATCATGACATGCCTTGAAATATAATTGTGGATCCTTCAACCGCATAGCCTCCAACTTCTTCAACACTCGTGCTGCATCACCAGGAATTTGACGCCTTTGCTGAGCAATCTCATTGTACATATCTCTGGGACCATAGCCAACAAATTCATACCCGCCTGCTTGACTAGCTAGAAGACCAAATATCTGTGAAGTGCTAATCCCTGACTTTAGCATGTTCATCATTTGCATAATATCTGCCTCTGACATTTTTCTGTGGGCAGGCAACATAGCACTGAATTGTGTATCCAATAGATCATTGTTGTGTTTGTCAGAGAAATAAAAGATATGCCACCTTCCAGTTTCTGGTACAAATTTAACATCCATTCGGGCTTCACATCCAGTTCTTGTTTCCAATCTAGGCTCCTTCTTCCTTTTTTTCCATCGTGTAATATTTCTCCATCCTGAATCCTTGCCTATGACATACAAATTTTTGTTTGTATATCTCGCCAGTACTATTCTTGAAGGTCTTGCTCTTCCTTGCACTAAAGCTCTTCGACTTTGAGTACTTCATATAAAAATCAAATGCAAGCTGCAAAGTAGAAAAGTGGTATTTGCCAATTTTCTCCGCAAAATTCTCACTAAATTTCAAAGTTGTAATGTCTTGCACGGAGTCAACCGCATAAGCGGCTTCAAGGATATCTTCTGACGTATCAGATTCAGAAAAAAATGCTCCCTCAATAAATTCATCTCTGAAATCTTGTTCGAATTCATTCTGTTCATCCATCATATATTGGTCACTTACTAGCTCTTCTTGTTGGTTAAAGTCATTGTCCTCCTGGTATTGCTCATTCTTCTCAGTGTCCGTAAATATACCTGACATCTTAAAATGTCCAATGAAAAAAAAAATCAGTACACTCCATCTTATAACATTACATAAAATAGATAGATTCGTATATTGCTAGCAGGGACGGATCCAGAGATTTTAATGTTGAGGTGCCAATTTTTATATAATTTTTTTTAATCTATAAAAATAATTAACATATAGTTATTGGAGTTAGTTTTTTAATAGATTTATTAAGATACATATAATTATAATTTTTTCCAATAATTTTATTTTAATATGATAATTACATAAATAAATATAACTTTAACAATTGTACATTACAAATTTATAAAATACCATATAATTTATAACGGGATTTGCTAAAAATGATCCCATATCTTATTAATTAAAATTCATTCTTTCAAAAGTTTTAAAAAAATTTGAAAATAAATTATAAATTATTAATTAATTGAAAGACACGGTACCATTGTAAAATACAAGATATACGATATCTTTATAAAATTTTTCTTTTACCAATGTGAATTTAGAAGAAGAATTAATATTTTTTACAAGAAAATAATATCTACAGTATATAATGTGATTACCAAAGCATAACTACTTAAGTTATTATTAATATAAAAATATGAATGTTAAATATATT
Source organism: Arachis stenosperma (assembly GCF_014773155.1). Lineage (NCBI taxonomy): Eukaryota > Viridiplantae > Streptophyta > Magnoliopsida > Fabales > Fabaceae > Arachis > Arachis stenosperma. The sequence goes on from NC_080385.1 coordinate 138,730,038, forward strand.
AATATAAAAAAACAAATGATTTTTAAAAAAATAAATATAAAAATTATATAAAAAACTAATTTGAAAGGTATAAAGACTTGAGGGTATGATATTAAATTAGTTAGGTAAAAATATTAATGAATTAACAATTAAGACATAAATCTATTACATAGTGAAAAATAATACATATAAAACTATTAAATTACCTAATATTTGTTTTTATTTTTTAAACACAAATCGTATATATAAGTATAATTTCTTAAAATTTTGGGGGGTCCAGGCCACTACTCGCCCCCTCTAGGTCCGTCCCTGATTGCTAGCTAATTAGTAATAAAAAATAATAACATCTATTTTCTTTTTAGTAATTCTCAATGTCTTGTCAGTTAATAAAAGATAAAAAAAAACATTTTTTCATTACACAATCAATTTTACGAATAAAATATCGAAACGAATAATTGGAAAATTAGAGATTCTATCCACTTACCTCGATTTTGTAATAAAAACGATGGATTATTTTCTGAACAATGAAAAAAATTGATTGGACCTTTACTGATTGCTGCAACGGTGATTGTCAATTAACGATGAACAAAAAGTGGATATTAAATAGACGGATAAAAAATAAAAAAAATTAGATATTCAGTAGATGGATGGATGTTCGAAAGAAAAACAATGAAATTTTTTATAAAGAGAATGATACACGATTTTAATGGTGAGATTGAATAATTGGTGATGGATTATTCACCAATTTATAATATTAATATTAAGGAAAAGATAAGATTAGAGTATCTAAATCAAAATAAAACCTTAAAAAAGGAAGATAGAATTTTAAAGATGAGATAGATGAATAAGAAGATAATTTTTAAAAACGAAAACAAGACTGACGTAATACATCGTGTTCCAATGGATTGAATTATCATTTCAATCGATTGAATTTGAACTCACACACACTACAATCGATTGAAATTGGCAAATTTATATTGTTTGGGTAAATTCAATCGATTGAGTCACAAAAGCAATCGATTGAATTTGGTGAGACTCAGGTTGTTTTGAAGCATTCAATCGATTGGAAATTCTAAACAATCGATTGAATTACAAAAATCCAATTTTTATGCATCGTTCAATCGATTAGATCGTATGACCAATCGATTGAGTTATGCGAAAACCATGCTTTTGGCAATTTTCAATCGATTGTTTAGTGGTAAACTGTAATCCAATCGATTGAGATATAATTCAATCGATTGATTCATTATTCCAATCGATTGGTTTTCGCAGAAAACACAATTTTATGATTCCTCACGAACGACACGAATCAAATTTAATATTTTAATCGATTGTAATGGCCAAAAAATTGTTTTTGTATTTGATTGTTAATGAACATGATAGATTTATGATAAATTAATTATTTATAAAATAAAAAATTATTTTTATAATTATATAAAATATATGGGTCAATTTATAATTAAAATTAGTTAAAGAACTATGTAGCAGTTGTTAAAAAATCTTAAAAAACATGTTTTCTACTTGGACCACTAAGTGGTCCAAAGGTTCCTGGACCACCGAATCCTGAGCCACGTTTGTGTATAAATTGCGGAATTTTTGTTGCGGTTTATGAAAATTAAAGATTGTACATAAACTGCAAGACTTCTACTACAGTTTATAAAAGAGATGAAATTTACATAAAACTGCAATAGCCAATGACAGATTGCATTCTTGAATGTTTGAATTTTTGGATTTGAGAGAATTTAAAAGAGAATCACTTGATAGCGATATTCTGGCAAAGTAGAGTCATGGGAGAACAAAATCGTTTGTACCGATTGAACGATATTATTCACGTAGCTGGAAGTATTAATAAAGAGGTTAGTTGTTTATAGGTTGTTCTCTTTATATGTTAGTTATTTGTTGTTTCGTTCATATTTTATGTCACTTTGATGTGTAGTTAGAATATTTTTATAAATAATTTGAAGATATTAGTAATTTATCTGTTAAAATTTGATCAATACTAATTTATTTTATTTTTTTGTTAATTTATGTATTAATCTTTTATTTTTGAATTATTTAATTTATAAATAATTTATGTGTTAATGATTTATCTGTTAAAATTTAATTAGTATCAAATTAATTTTTTAGTTAATTGATATGTTAGATTTTTATCTGTGAAGTATTTAATTTAAAAATAATTTAAATGTTAGGAATTTATCTATTGAATTTTGATTAATACGAATCTTTTGATAATTTATGTATTACTCCTTTATCTATAAATTATTTAATTTATAAATAATTCAAGTGTTAGTCTTTTTTCTATTAAAATTTGATTGGTATCAATTTATTTTTTATTAATTTATGTATTCATCTTTTATATGTGAAATATTTAATTTATAAATAATTCAGGTTTTCTGTTAAAATTTGATTAGTATCAAATTAATTTTTTTACATGATGCAGTCGATTAGGTGTATTTATAATGTTAGGAGGCAACAGAATATGCCTCTACATGACTAGAACATACCTTATTTGAAAACTGCGAGTTTATATCACTTGGCTAAGCTGAACGATTGCTGGTTCTGGATAGATGAGCCTCTAGTAAACGCATTCATTGAGAGTTGGCATCCTGAGAGGCACACCTTCCACATGCCATTCGAAGAGTGCCCCATGCTGTAAGATGTGGCTTATCAATTGAGGTTGTCTGTTGATGGGGAGGTTGTTAGTAAGTACCTCACTGACTTTGAGCAGTTCATTCCCACCGGGAGATCAGTATGGAAGTGGTTTTACGAGTTATTTGACGAGCTATCGCCACCGAATAAGGTCAAGCAGATGACAATCAATGTCACATGGTTTCATGAGAGATTTCGGGTGCTCTCTGCCAATGCGAGTGAGGAGACAGTGCATATATACGCTTGTGCTTACATTATGATGTTACCATCTACGAAGTTTTTTGGTGACAAGAATGACAACTGGGTTCACCTTCGGTGGTTGCTGTTTGTGGCGAGACTTGACGAGTTGGGCAATTATAGTTGGGGCTCAACTGCACTGGCCTGGTTATATGGATGCATGTGTCGGGTGGCCAAAGAAATGTCGTTAACTTAGCTGGACCACTTCAGCTACTACAGTCCTAGATTTTCTGGCAGTTCTCCATGCTGAAGCCGAATGGTTTTGACACATTTGGTTTTTTGCTGGCATCCATGTATCATTTAATGTTTTGTGTGTTATACATGTTTATTTTAATGTATTATCTTTTTTTTATGCTCTGCTAACAATGAAAATTATAGGTGGACGACATATCTACGGACCTCCGATGCTAAGGAGGAAAGAGTAGTTTAGATGCGCCTTGTTTTGGATAGATTGCATGATCGACACATAAATTGTTTAGATGTGGCATTTGTAGCATACATAGTTGACATTATGTCTCTTTTTATGGTGTTTTCTAAGTCCTAGCTTATCCTTTATAGTTTTTGTGGGATCTTTATTGTGCTGCTGAGGTGGTAGCTATTGTTCATCCAGAGATCAAGGCCAAGGAGCATTATAGCTTATGGCGAGCGATTATGAGCTTGATATATTTTGCCTTGATAGAGTGGTACTGCAACTCGGCGACATACAACATCTTTCGAAGCTGGCTCTTAACACAGACTAGCTGCTTGCGAAGGATGGTAGGGATGGAGATCAATGGTTCCCCACTTATTATCAGACGTGGCATCTGCATTGGAATAACAAGGTTGATTCCGTCCTTAGGTTCGAAAGAGTTGCTAATCTAGGTCCATCTGCTGAGTACTTTGACTGGTGGCGTCGAGTGGTCCACAGGGTTCTGTCCTCAGATGTCGTATTTGATGATCCTAGGCTGATAGAAAGATTATCGTCGGTTAGGAATTTCACACAAATAATCTCATCGAAGTATAGTTCCTATCCAACAAACAATCCTTAATCAAAGTTTAATTTGTTTGTCACAAGTGCAAACCAATAATAATAACCGAAAGTATTAGATCTCGGATCGTCTCTCAAAAGAATTGCAGTGAGGTGTGCACATTATTGGTTATGAGGTTCAAGGGGTGGTTTGCATATAATAAGACTAGAAATTAAATGACAAGAAAATAAATCAAACACTAAAGATAACAAATACTAAAAAGAGGCATTCATGGCAAAGATTGAGAATCTAGGTTTTCTATCCTAGTCATTAATCATAACACAATAATAAGCAAGAGCTAATCCTATTTTGTCATCTCCAACATCGGAAGAAGGTATAATGTTATCTTCACATCGAGAGAAATTCAAATAGGACTAGTTAACCCCAATCCATAAGTAATATTAATGGAAACAAGATTAACTAATCACTATAGATCGCGAATCTAAATTGGGTATTAATGACTCAAGAGCACCTAATTTCTCTTTCCATGCCAATAATACTCAAAATCTACCCTAAAGTCCAACCAAGCATTTTATCAAACACTTAAAAGACATAAAAGAAAAGCATGGTAAAATTACAAGAAATATAAAATCTAAAACTACCTAATGCAAGAAAATAACAATAACAACTCAATTAAGTAAGAAAAGAACATAAAATCTCAAATTGCATTAAAGAAAATTCAAATCAACAAGAGTGCATCAACATAAAAGTGACATAAAAGAAAAATTAACTATATAAACTAAGAGAACAAAGATGTAGGAACAAAAAATTACAAAGAAAACTAGATCAAAACAAGAATCAAAACCTAAATCTAAGAGAAAATTAAACTAAGAACCCTAATTTATAGAGAGAAGGAGCTTCTCTCTATAGAACTAACCTAAAGCATGTTTTCTACACTACCTAATTGCTCCCCTTGTTTCCTCTTGAGTTCTGTATCAAATAGTCTCATAAATGAGTTGGATTTGGGTTTGGATGGCTCAAAAATAGCCCCCAACGTTTTCACTTTAATGAGAGTCACGTGATCAACGTCATGCGTGCGCGTGGGTGACGCGTGCATGTTGCTGGCAGATTTCCTTCTCACGCGTACGCGTGGATGACGCGTGCGCGTGGCCTTGAATTCTCCAAATGCTCATTTCTTCATGAATTCTCTACTTTGCATGCTTTTCTCTTTACTCCTTCCATCCAATCCTTGCCTTATAAGCCTGAAATCACTCAACAAATATATCAAGGTATTGAATGAAATTAAAGTAAATTAAATTTAGCAATTCAAAGGTTTAAAAAACATGTTTTTAACCATTAAATACAATTAGAAAAAATTCATGAAACCATGTTATTTTATTAAATAAATATAAGATAAATTGATAAAATTTCGTAAATTCAACACAAAATAAACCACAAAATTAGAGTTTATCATAGACCAACGGATATCTCGGCCGAAGCTCATCATATAGGGGCATCTCAAGCACCTGCCAAGGTGCATGTGCCGAATGTACCTGATAACATACGTGTTGAGTGGCAACGACGTGTTAGTACAGAGTTTCACTTGTTTGGTGATTTTGATGTTTATAGCCATGACATTGGCAATAGTGAGTAGCGTGATTAAATAGGTTAAGGTAGTACTTATGTTTATGTTGTTGTCTTATTTATTTACATCTATGCCTTCTTTATTCATATGTATGACTTTTAAAATTTGTATGCATGCGTTTTAATATCCATACGGAAGATTTTTTTTATTTAGTTGTAAACAAATCAACAAAAGAATAAAAGAGCAAAAAAATAAAAGAACAATTCACTTGGTGAATTTATGAACGCAATAAAACATAAAGTCTATTAAGAGAAAGATGAAATTAAAACAATACAATAATTCCTAGTACTTGAGATAAAGATAACATTCTCATGAAATCATCTCTCAAAAAAAAAATCCTAAAACAAACTTTGAAAGTAGTCACATTTCATATATATTTTTATTTTCATGAAATTATAAAATTTAAGAAATATTTTTATAATTTTAGAACATATCTAACATCAGTTCTAAAAGCTTAATTTATCCAAATGTTAATTATATATATATATAAACGGAAAAATTAGCTAATAATTAATTACTGCTGCAACGATACATTTAAAAATAGGCCAATTCTTTGGTATAGATACTGAATAGACATCTACATATATAAATTTTTGCTGGAAGAATGCCGAATAGACAAGTGTCCCTTGAAGGGACAACTTATGCGTCGCAGCAGCTACTTCCTGTATTTGTAGCAGTAGTTCAGTGTCAAGCACGTGCAATTTATAAAATTAAAGAAAGATAATTGAGTAATTAGAATATCTGTAATTAGGTATATAGATGGGTCATTTCATGGTACACGGATTTGATATGTTGTCTGAGTCTCTTTCTTGTAAAGCAATTTAAAACAAAAAGTTAGTTTTTAACTTTTTATAGGTCTATTTTAGGCTGTTTTTTTTATATAGAAGAAATATTGATGTTTTTTTGGGAAATAGAATTATTTGGTATAATTACAGATAGATAGATTTTGTAGGTGAAAAGTTAACACGTGGGGAGTGTAGTGTAATACGTGGGGGACGTATTGGACACGTGTCAGCATCCTGGCTAACATGTGGGGGCGTGTTGAACACGTGGCAGCGTATTGGCCAACACGTGGGGGGCGTGGTGTAACACGTGGGGAACGTGTTGAATGAGTTCCATAATACTGTAATACACTTCAAATATCAATATTCAACCAAAATGCCATCTCTATTTCCATATTAAAAATAATTTCTGTCTATTTTATTTACTGTTTTATTTTAATTTATTGTAATTGAAATAAATTCTTAATTTATTGCACCTTTAAAATAAGTTCTTAATTATCGGAGTTAATTTTTAGGAGGAATTTTTTTGTTCACTACTGAGATTTAAAATTGTGTTATTTTATATGCAATGGCTTTACGTTTTGATAAAATTTAAAAAAAAATTTAATACCAATTGAAAATAAAAATTTATAAAAAATTTACTTATATCTCTAACCGAGAAAAAATGTTAACAGTATAAGTATGTATGAGTAATTATTTTCTGCTTGTCACTAATTTTTGTGCAACCTTTTTTACTTATTTTCTCTCTCTATATATATATATATATTATCATAAATTTTAAATACATACGGTAACAAATTATTATTAATACGGGGCTTGCTACACATACAAGTAAAAAGGTCGTACAAGTTTTACAAGTTATCAGCCCAAACTTCATTAACACGCGCATTAACTCATTTTGAATGGAGCGTAACTACACGCGCCCCACTCAAACGGTTCCTCCTCGTCTTCTTTTTCTTCTTCTTCTTCTCTTCTTCTTCTTCTTCTTCCTCTTCCTCTTCCTCTTCCTCTTCCTCTTTCTCTTCTTCTTCTTCTTCTTCTTCTTCGTTTTTTTTTCGATTTTCATGGTTTCTGAAATTCTTCTTCTTCTTCTTGCTGCACGTTCTTCTTCCTCTTACTCTTCTTCTTCTCCTTTTCTTTTGTTTCTGCACGTTCTTCTTCCTCGTTTTCCTCTTCTTCTTCTTCTTCTTCTTCTTCATTTACGTCTTTTCTCTCTGTTTTCTCGTTTTTTTTATTTTTCATGGTAAAATCGTTTTTGAAGAAGAATAAACAGCAGAAGATGAGGAGGAGAAAGAGAAAGAGTTCTGAATTATGCATAAGATGTACTTCAACGAATTTTGGGTGTATTTTCTTAAATCCTTTGGGTGTATTTTCTGTAACCCTTTGGGTGTATTCCTATAATCGTTTGGGTGAATTCTTGTAACCGTTTAGGTGTATTTCTGTAATCATTTGGGTGTATTTGAGTGATATCTGACTGATATCTATGGGTGTATCTGACTCATATCTATGGGTGTATCTTACTGATATCTATGGGTGTATTTTTCATTTCAGAAAAAATGGCAAGCATTACAGAAATACACCCAAACGATTACATAAAATACACCCAAGAGGTTACAGAAATACACCCAAACGGTTACAGGAATTCACCCAAACGATTATAGAAATACACCCAAAAGATTACAGAAAATACACCCAAAGGATTTAAGAAATACACCCAAAATCATGCATAATTCAGAACTCTTTCTCTTTCTCCTCCTCATCTTCTGCTACTTTTTCTTCTTCAAAAACGATTTCAGAGCTTGATGTCAAAAAACAATAGAAATCGAGAATAACGAAAAAAGAAAACAGAGAGAAAAGCACGTAAATGAAGAAGGAGAAAGAGAAGGCAAGAAACAAAAGAAAAGAAGAAGAAGAAGAGGAAGAGGAAGAAGAATGTGCAGCAAGAAGAAGAAGAAGGTGCAATGAAAACGTACCGTAACAGTATGTGGAGGAACTAACGTCAACGACGAAGAACAAACCAGTGAGAAAGGAGGAGAAAAGAACGATCGAAAAAGAAGGAGAAGAAGAAGGGATGTAGCGCGTGTAAGAAATGTAGCACTTGCAGCGAATTTTGGGGGTTAGAGTTTAATTGACTTGTAATACTTATAAGTCCTAATCGCTTGTACGCAGAGTTTTTCTCTATTAATATATTCATCTAAGATAAAAAATTTGTTATAATTAATCATTGTATCATATTATTTTTAATATTTTCAAATACATATATAGTAATTATATATAAAAATGAGAGAATAAGTAAAAAAAGTTGCACAAAAATTAGTGACGGCAGAAAATAATTACTCATACATATTTATATTGTTAACGTTTTTTCTCCGTTAAAGATATAAGTAAATTTTTATTTTTAATTAATATTAAAAAATTTTAAATTTTACCAAAACGTAAAGCCATTGCATATAAAATAATACAATTTTAAATCTCAGTAGTGAACAAAAAAATTCCTCTTAAAAATTAACTCCGATAATTAAGAATTTATTTTAAAGGTGCAATAAATTAAGAATTTATTTCAATTACAATAAATTAAAATAAAACAGTAAATAAAATAAACCTATAAAAACTAACTTTTTTGTTTTAAATTGCTTTACAAAAAAGAGATCCAGAAAACATATTAAATCTGTGTACTATGAAATGGTCCATCTAAATACTTAATTACAGATATTCTAATTACTCAATTATCTTCCTTTAATTTTATAATTACACGTGCTTAACACTGAACTACTATTACAAATACAGAAAGTAGCTACTGCGACGCAGAAGTTGTCCCTTCAAAAAACACTTGTTTATTCAGCGTTCTTCCAGCAAAAATCTATATACGTAGATGTCTATGCAGTATCTATACCAAAAAATTTGTCTTAAAAATATGAAATGATCACATGTATATTTATAATTTTACAGTCAAAACATGAATGAAAATGTAAAAGTACCTTGGCGCCTAATTTTTGGAGTATGTTTAGGAAAAATTTAATTATGCCGTTGTGAAATGTTTGATTATTTTTATGTGAAATATTTTATTATTTCGGTGGTTAATTGCTTTGTTAAAGAATGTGAAATATGATATATCTAAATATAAGTAATGACTAATTTAGTTTAATGCTGAATCAAAATAATTTAGTTGGGCATTTAATATTTCAAACTAACGTAATTCATTCTATTAAAATATAATAAAGTCTGTTGCAGTTGCCACACCGTCGTTATTGCTGTTTTTCTTTTTTTTTTTTAGTGTAATTATTGCTATTGTCACTATTATTATCTCCACTATCATTATTGTTGTTGCCGCTATAGTCAATGTTATCATTGATTCTTTAATTTCTTTTCCTCTTTTTTTTCTTTTTCATCCTCTTTTATTATTATCATCATCTTTTTTTCTTTCACTTTTTTTTTATATATTCAGTAAAAATACTAAATACTAAATTTTAATGTACAACACAAATAAACTGTTGTATTATATTAATAGATTTTTGTGTTATATGTAAAAATTTTATGTTATATTCATAAGTTTATATGTTGTGTGTAAAAATTTATGTGTTCAATAATAAAATTTTTTGTATTTTGTAACAAAATTTCAATGCTAAAGAAATACGAAAACAAAATACCACATAATGGACATACACATTTTTTTGTTGAATTTGTATCAAGTTAGTTAAATTTAATTATAAAAAATGCTTGTAAATGCTACTCAAATACAATAAATATATAGAAATAATAAAAGTACTACTACACATATAAGTCTTTTTAGCATATAAGTCATATAAGTCACTTACATAATGTGCACGTGAAATCACATTGTTCCTCTTTGTATCCCGGGTTCCTCTTTCTTCTCCCCCTCCTTTTCCTTCTTCTTCTTCTCATTCTTCTTTGCGTTTCTTCTCTTTTTTTCTTCGCGTGTTTCATCTTCATTGTCGTTTTTTTATTATTGTTGTTGTTGCTACATTTTTTCCCTTCTCCTCTTTTTATTAGTTTTGCAACATTATGTATTTTTTCTTCTTTATTTGATTTTTTCTCCCAAAAAGAATTATGAAAATATGAAATAGAATAATAAGAAGAAAAAGCAGCAGAAGATGAGGAGGAGGAAGAGGAAGTGTTTTGAATTATGCAGAACTCATCAGCACATATACACTGAAAATTCCTATACAATATACTCGAATATCTTCGTGTTACACCCAAATTTGTTGCAAATACAGAAAAATATTTTCTCTAATACTGCATTTTCTTCTTCTTCTTCTTCTTCTTCTTCTTCTTCTTCTTCTTTCTTATTTCTTTCTTTCTTTTAGTTGAATGAATGTAAGTTCATCTTCTTCCAAATATTTTTGCAATATTATGTGTTTTTCATTCTTCTTTGTTTGATTTTTTTTATTCTTGTTAAAAGAGTAAAACAAGAAGAAATTTAAGAAGGTAAAATAAAAAGAAAAAGATGAATAAAAAAAGAAAAAGAAGGTGGTGATGACGATGAAAAAAAGAAGGAGAAGCAGTAGAAGATGAGGATGAGGAAGAGGAAGAGTTTTGAATTATGCAGAACTTATCAGCACACATATACCAAAAATTCTTAAACAATACACTCAAATATCTTCGTGTTACACCCAAATTTGTTGCAAATACAAAAAATGTTTCCTCTGATACTGCATTTTTCTTCTTCTTTTTTTCTTATTTTTTTCTTTTTTTAGTTGAATGAATATAAGTTCATCATCTTTCAAGTAATTTTACAGTACTATGTATTTTTTCTTCTTCTTTGTTTGATTTTTTTATTTTTATTCTTGTTGAAAGAGTAAAACAAAAAGAAATTTGAGAAGATAAAACAAGAAAGAAAAAATATGAATAAGAAAAAAAAAAGATGATGACGATGATGATGAAAAAGAAGAAGAAGAAGCAGCAGAAGATGAGGATGAGAGAGAAGAAGAATTTTGAATTATACATAACTTATCAGTATACATACAAAAAAAATTCTTAAATAATACATTCAAATATCTTCGTATTACACCCAAATTTGCTGCAAATATAGAAAAATATTTTCTTTAATGCAAAACTTTTACATTACATTCAATTCAAACCATCAACGATGAAATATTATTCACCTACAAAATCATAAACTACTAACGAAAAAATTAAGTAGAATCGAACCACACCCCAGCCACTTGATTGGATTCAAAATAATAATCAATTTCGTTCTGATTCAATTGACAATCTGAACTTGAATTATTCATTATCTTCAATAACGAGATAACTGATGATGGAGGATAAGGAGGAAAAGGAAGGAAGAGAAGAAATTCCATTGAAAAAAGAAGGAGGAATAGAAGGAGGAGGATGTGGTGTTGGTGACGACGATAACGAAAGAGAAAAATAACGAAGAAGAAGGAGGAGGAGGAGGAGGAGAAAGAGGAGCAGGAGCAGGAGAAGAAGAATAAGGAGGAGAAGAAGAAGAAGAAGAAAAACGTGCGCACCGTAAATATAAACAACTTGTATAAACTTGTATAAAAAAATGACTTATATGTGGAGAATAATTGAAACAATAATTTGAAGAAATACTATATGTGAAGAAAAATTTAGTGTTGTTATTCAGTCAAATGAATATAAACTTTAATTTAGTCAACTAATTAAATACTTTTATTGAGGAGAGAAGGTAAAATTAAATATTTCTGTTGAATTAACGAAGGAGGAGGAGGAAGAGGAGGAAAAGAAGAAGAAGAACGTGCAGGAAGAAGAAGAAGAAGAAAAACGTGGAGTAACGGCACGAAGATAAACGTGCGCACTTAAATATAAACGACTTGAATAAACTTATATAAAAAATGACTTATATGTGGAGAATAATTGAAACAATAATTTAAAAAAATACTATACGTGAAGAAAAATTTAATATTGTTATTCTCTCTAATGAATATAAATTTTAATTCAGGCAACTAATTAAATACTTTTATTGAGGAGAGAAGGTAAAATTAAATATTTCTGTTTGAATTCTATTGGTAATAGTATATATATTCAATTAATTCAATCTATATATATTGTAAATAATTTGAATTGATCTAATAGTTAATTTACTAGTTCGCTTAAATAAATATTGAAAGTTTGAATCCTGTCTTGCATATATAACAATTAATTAGTCAGCGACAAACTTCTAAATAACAATTTATATTTGCGATAAATTAATTCTTAACTTATCAGGTTGGAGAATACAATGAGAAATAAAAAAAATTCAATGTATATTGTACTCAAAGAATATCAAAATATTAATACATTTTTATATGTATATTGAGATTAATTTTGATATACAATGATTTTAACTAAAATTTATGTGTTTATATAATTATTTAGTTAATTTAAACAATCACATTACAAATATGATAATACATAATTAAATTATTTATATAAAATTAATTTTTACTAAGTATGGAAATTGCACTTACATATATTTAATTCAATTTAATTTAATGTTGTTAATATTTGTTTTAGACTTATAAATTAATAAAATAATTAGTTAATATTTTTAATATAAGAATAATTAAATTTTTTAACATCAATACAAATGTAACATAAAATAAAAAATATTGGTTACCTAATTTTTTAAAATAATATTTTAAAATATAAAAATAAATTAAATTAATTTAATAAATTAATTTAAATAAATATTAAAAATTTAAATTTTATATTGTATATGTAAAACTAATATTAAATAGAATTCTAAAAATATTCTAAAATATAAGGGATATATATAGTAAAATATATATGTCAAATCTTGCATTAAATACCAAACCAAATTATGGTAAAAAAGTAAAAAAAAATCCTGGGTGACGCAATAGTTACGTGGACCTCAAAACCACAAATGAAAATCCAAAACGCGGATTTCAAAACCCAACTTTAACTTAAATTCACAGCCCCGCGAGATCCGAGCCTCAATTCTCCTTTGAACCGCCCAAATTTTGATGCAGGGGGATGATTTGGAAGTGAATTAGATTGCTAATTTATTGTCACTTGAATGAATTATTTGTGTGAATGAAATGAAGCCTTTTGTATTTGAGATTCCAAACACATTGTCTCGTAATATTATTTTAGTATTTACACGTGTGATGCTCTTTTGCCACTTCTCTCAGCCGTACTGACTACTGAGTATACAATGTGCTGGGATAGAGTGTGAGTTACATTAATATCTACTGTTGTCTGCTTAAGGAAAAACAAAACGTTTTAGTTGCCCGCATCTACTGGCTGAGCTGATATAAAAGATTGATGCAAGTGGCAAACATGGAATTGTATGCTGTCTTGTGTAGTTTTTATTGATTACAGTTATTGTTCGGGATAGTGGAAGATACTGCTGGGTGTGTTTGGATTTCTCTTTGATAAGTAGCATTTGCTGTAGATAAAATTATTCTGTATTAGATTTCATTTTGGGAGAAAATATCATCGTATAAAATCATATGATAGCATAATAATTTTTACTACAAAACATTAAATGTTTGCTGGTAATTGTTGGTAACAAGGAAAATTTACTCATCCAGTCACTTAGGTTAAACATATGATCATGATATCAAATTTTAATTTTGAATCCATATATCTTATATTTACAAGTTAAAGTCTTGGCCACAGTTTTAAATTTTGGTTCTGCTGTGACTACTGCAATGCTGATACGGTGGGTGCTGCAACAGTGTTGTGGCTGCCAGAAGACAGTACTTGGCTATGAAAAAGCAGGTTTTATGGGTTTAATATAAAAGAGAAAGAAATTATGTGCAAAATTTTTACCATTAGTGGCTCTTATGTTACAGTAGGGTGTTCTTATTTATGAAAAAGCCTCATTATACTAGTGTTTGTTAATATGCTTAATATTGTGTTGGAGAAATTACATAAATTGGTAATGGTCCTCTGGCCAAACTTGGCTGTCAATTTTGATTCTTCTTAATGTCCACAGAATGATGGTTTCCTGTTTGGGAAAGCCCAGACTTTGACCTGAGCAAAAGCTGCCTTCATATATTGAGTAGTATGTGTGTGGTTTTAGATGTCTGTTTCTTGTTCATTCTTTACCTACACTTAAATTGGTCATTTGATCTTGCTGTTCTTGGAGAAAATTAGGGGTTGGGGGAGTTTAAGTTGTTTAATTTAATTATTATATTCCAAATTCAATTTTTAGAATAACAATATGTGCCATAAATTTTGTAGTCAATCTCATATCCATCAAAAAACGAACTTCAATAAAGTCAGACATTAATCATTATTTATTTAAAATTATAATTTATTTCATAAAATTTATTTAATATACAATCTTCTTCTTTTGTTCATTGAAAATAACGATTTCATCCACAAATAAACTTATTCCTATTTCTTATAATTTAAAACGTATATCGACAAAAAAAAAAAGACATTAATCGTTTTCTCCCTACAAGGCTACAACACGTGAGGAAGAAATAATAATAATAATAATAATAATAATAATAATAATAATAGAGTAAAGTATTAGTTTCTTTTTAATCGTCTTATTTAAATAAGTTTTTAACGTTTTAAAATTGACTTTATGTCTGACAGCTAGGGATTTGTTAATAGAAATAATGGCGGATAAAATTGAGATAATTTTGAAACGTTAGTGACTTAAATAGGGGCAAAAACGATATATAGAAATAAATTTAATTTTATCTTTTAATAATATCAATTTTTTACGGTACATAGCTATTCAATTATTTTTTAATCACATCGAAGTAAACTATACTTAAATCACATTATTTTTATTCTAAATAAATTTATTTTTTTATAATTATGCTCTTAAAGATTTTTACTTATCATACAATGTTTGTAGAATGACTAGTACATAAACTTGCAAAAAAAATATACATATACAATAAAATAATGTGATTTTAGTCATTCTACAAACATTTGATGATGAGTAAAAATTTAAAAAAAATTATAAAAAAATAAATTTATTTAGAATGAAAGTAATGTAATTAAGTGTAATTTACTTATATGTGATTAAAAAAATTTGAATAACTATGTATCGTAAAAAATTGATATTATTAAAAGATAAAATTAAAATTTATTTTAATGTATCTTTTTTTTCCCAATATTTTCGTCCTATTTAAGTTCATAATGTTTCAAAATTGTCTCAATTTTGTCTTGCTGTCAATTCTGTTAACAGATCCTTAACGGCAGGACAATATTGAGTCAATTTTAAAATTTTAGAGACATAAATAGGATGATTTAAACATTAAGGACAATTTTAGAATTTATTCCAAATATTAGAACAAAAATGATACTTTACTCATAATAATAATAATAATATTAGAAAATTATTATTTTTCGACCAATATCCTCTAATTTTTTATTAATTATAAATTATAAATTCTTAATTTTAAATTTCAAATTATAAATCTAAATTTTAAAATTAACTAATATTGACTAAATAAAAATTATTTTTTATATGTCTAATAAAAGTTTTATTGTAGTAACTATTTTGGATAGGTTTAGTGGTTACTAATCTGTTTAAATAAATATCAATTGAATGGGTAATAAAATCGATTCAATTACACAAAAGATGACTTTTTCTTACAAAATAATCGATTGTAAAAAAAATTAACTAATCAATCGATATAAAAAAATCGATTATTTTTTAACAACGTAGAAGAAAAAGATTTTTGTTCACTGATCAATCGATTTTTTCATTGATTTTCTACTGCGCATATTTGCCAATTCATAAACAATGATTGTCAGTTTGTCACTACAACAAATCGATATATTATTAAAGAAAAAGATTCATAAACGATTACAATTATAGAATTAGATAATTGAAAAATAAATTCATGATAAATTATATTATGAAATTAGTAATTTTAAGATTGAAAAAAAATAAAACTGAAATTTTTAAATTAAAATAAAATTAATTTTAAAATTAATTTTCATAGAACTTATTGATAAAATTCTAAATATAAAATATATCATGAAAAATAAAATAATAATTTATAAAATATAGAGTAAATTTTAAAATTAAATAATATATAAAAATAAATTAATAAATAAAAATAAATATAAGTTATTTAATAATTATTAAAAAACTAAAAAATATGTTTTCTTATTAAGATCATTAATGGTTTAGATGTTTTATGATCATAAAAATCGGAGCCTATTTTATGTCAGTACCAACAAACTTTTAAATAAAATTTTAATTTATTAGAGATTAATTTCTGGTGTACCGAATTAAAAAATACGGTGAAAAATAAAAAAATATTTACTGGCTTATCGCTGTGGGTTTTTACTTCTTTCTACTTTAAGTCTTTTAACACGTGCCTAAACTCCCGAGCGTTGAGCAGTGCATTTATTTTATCTTATTTTAGACAGAAATAGTGCGGTCCTTTAATTCTATTCGGCCGACGGATTGATTAATGAAATAATTAAATTTTAAAATTCAACCTTAAAACCCTAAACCCACTTTAATGGTGCTCAATTGTCAATTCAACTCAACTCTACGAAGTTTTGTTAGCCACCTCCGTCTCAAAATTTTCATTCCCCCTCTTCACACTTCAAAGCACCCTCACCCTGTTCTCCTCTCCCTCACGTCATAGGTTTCTCTTCTGCCCCTTACAATTTTTCTCTTCTTTTATTTTCTTTCTTGAATCTGCATTGACTTCTTTAATTTTTCATAATGGTCCATGTTTGATTATTTAGTCCCAGTTAATTGAACGTGTTAGCTATAGTAAGTTAATTTTATTTTTTAAATACTGATTCTTATTGAGTTCTCTGTTTTAGGTATCAGTTTCATTTATGCTCTTGTTAGCATTTTGAGTCGCATCTATTTTTTGTTGTTGCATATGTATTGATTTCTGCAATTTTTGTTTACAATGATTAACGTTTAATCATTTAATTTTCATCTACTGCATGTGTTACTTATTTATCCTGTTTTAGACAATATTCTTATAAAGTAATAAGCTAGTTTATTTATTTTCAAATTTGGTTCTTCTTTTGTTTCATATATCCCCTTATTTTTGTGATAATTTAGTATGCAAGTTGGACACCAATTGGGATAGTTATCTCTTGAATCCTTTTTAGTTTCTATTATTAGTGTAGTGATAGATTTTTTAACATGTTACAGGCCAGGCTTAGTCTAAAGTTGTCGTAGCTTGTTTAATGCAAGGTATAGTTTGGTCCGTTTTCATCTTGGAATGAGAAATAGCATTGCCATTGCGGTTCCTCTGAGATTGAGACCAAACATTAGCAACACTCTACCACATCACAAGTTCCGGCCAACCTGCTTTCACAGCCATGAAGGTACGCACACCACAGCTTTAACGCTTTCAATAGCCTAGGGCACTTCATTCGTCGCATGTTCTTGTTCCTCCCCTCTCTCTCTGTAAGTTCTCTCTATCTGTTTCTATCTAAAACACTTTTTATTCATGTAATAATTCTTTGTTTGTGTTGTTCATAATGCCATTGCTTACGACCCTTCTTCTTCCATGCTAGGACATACCATTAGTTGCGTGCCCTACTCCGCTCCTCAAACAAAGCCCATGGTGCTTCATTTCGTGGTTCAACTCCCCATTCTATTTGAGTTCTCTTACGCCTTCACTTTGCTGAAGTTTTGTTGTCTTATTTATATGAAAATCAACGACATTCATTTGTTGCTATTTTTGTTGTTTTACCTTTGGATGACTGAGGCCGAAAGAATGATATGGGTATGCATACAAGAGAATAAGTGATAACTCTAGATGATGGCTGAGAAGCACTGTGTGCACTTGTTGAACCATTCTTTGGTTATTTTTTTCCTGAAGTTTTATTATTATATTTGCTTTCTCAGATTCTTAGCCGGTTCAACCGTGCTCGTGCAGCTCAATTGACCTTCCCTCATTTTGTGTGTCAAACACCACTATTTATGCCAATGGGTACTCAAGGTTAGAGTTTCCAATTTATCCTTTCTAATATGCAGCAAATGAAGTCCATGGAGGTGGTGGACACCATGACAAGGAGGAAGATTAACATTATGTGCCTATAAGAAACAAAGTGGGTTGGTGCGAAGGCTAGGGAGTTGGATACTTTTGGTTTCAAACTTTGGTATACAGAAATGGTGAATAATAGGAATGGGGTTGGAATAATTGTGGATAAGCAGTGGAAGAAGGTCGTAGTGGATGTCAAGAGGGTGGGAGATCGGATCATCTCTATCAAACTTGTGGTGGAGGGAGGTGGTTTCCATGTGATTAGCGCCTATGCACCGCAAGTGGGTTCGGACGAACAACACAATATAAGGTTTTGGAAGAATCTAGATAGTTTGGTTTAAGACATACCTTTGGGAGATAAGATTTTCTTAGGAGGAGATTTAAATGGCCATGTTGGGAGAGAAGTGACTGGATATGGGAGTATTCACAGAGGCCATGGTTTTGGGGTGATCAATGCCGAGGGTAAAGCTATTTTGGACTTTTTCTCAACTTTTGATCTTCTCATTGCAAAGACATGTTTTAAAAAGAGAGACGAACATCTTATAACCTATAAGAGTGGCATGACAGGCTCTCAAATCGACTTCTTCTTGTTGAGGAGAGTCGACTGGAAATATTGCATTAATTGTAAAATTATCCCGGGAGAAAGTTTGACAACACAACATAGGGTGCTCGTCATGGATTTTCGCGTTGAGCAAAAGTTGAGGAAAAGATATCATACGAAGAACCCAAGGACGAGGTGGTGACGGATGAAAAGTGAGGAACAAAGAAGCTTCCTAAGACGGGTAGGAGAAGATGCAAAGTGGGATGGGAATGGAAGCGCGAAAGAGGTGTGGAGGGAGATGACAGAAGTTATTAGAAGAACAGCAAAAGAAAGCTTTGGTGAATCTAAAGAAATAGGGTCAAGAGACAAGGAGTCTTAGTGGTGGAATGCGAGTATACAAGAAAAGATAAAGATAAAAAGGGAGTGCTTTAAAGAGTAGTCTTTATGCCGCAACGCAGATAACTGGGAAAAATATAAGGCGGCTAAGAAAGAGACAAAAGTGGCTGTAAGTGAAGCAAGAACAAGAGCATATGAGGGTCTCTACTAGTCTTTGGACATGAAAGAAGGAGAAAAAGGTATATATAGAATCGCAAAGAGTCGTGAAAGAAGAACAAGAGATTTGGATCAGGTTAAGTGCATAAAGGACAAGGATGGTGATGTGTTGGCTCAAGAGGAGAAGATTAATGAAAGGTGTGGAAGAGCTACTTTTACGAGTTATTCAATGAGGGACAGAAGACTCTTCCGAGCCTTGGTCGGTTATGCACAAGGGAGGAAGATAAAAATTTTGACTACTGTCAAAGGATTCAAGACTTCGAGGTGAAAGAGGCTCTAAAGCAGATGAAAAATGGCAGGGCAGTAGGACTTGATAATATCCCGATTGAAGTTTGGAAGGGTCTTGGAGAAAAAGGCATAAACTGGTTAACCAAGCTTTTTATTGAGATTTTAAGGTCAAAAAAGATGCCTGATGAGTAGAGAAAGAGCACCTTGGTACCTATCTACAAGAATAAGGGAAATATACAAAGTTGCAGAAACTATAGAGAGATCAAGCTTATGAGTCATAACATAAAGTTACGGGAAAGGGTGATAGAACGGAAGTTGAGAAAAGAGACACAAGTAACAGAGAATCAATTTGGATTTATGCCAGGTAAGGTCTATCACTGAAGGATATACCTATTAAGAAGAATGATGGAGAGGTATCGTAGTAATAAAAGGGATCTACATATGGTGTTTATTGATTTGAAAAAAGTGTATGATAGAGTACCAAGGGAGGTCTTATAGAAGGTTTTAGAAAAGAGGAGAGTAAGGATCGCATATATTCGTGCAATTAAAGACATGTATGATGGGGGCACAACTAGTGTGAAGACTCAAGGTGGTGTGACAGAGGAATTTTCTATTGGTATAGGATTACACAAGGGATCATCCTTATATCCATACCTTTTTCACATTAGTCTTGGAAGTACTCATAGAGCACATCTAAGAGCTTGTGCCATGGTGCATGCTTTTTGCCGATGATATCGTCCTTATGGGAGAGTCAAGGGAGGACCTAAATAAAAAGTTGGAGTTATGGAGAGAAGCTCTAGAAGTGTATGGTCTGCGCATAAGCCGTAGCTAGACGGAATATATGGAATGTAAGTTTAGTCTGAGAAGGAAAAACACAAATATAAAGGTGAAGATTGGAGAAAACATCCTACGAAAAATTAAAAGTTTTAAGTATCTTGGGTGCATCATACAGGATAATAGAGAGATTGAACATGATGTAAATCATAGGATCCAAGCAGGTTGGTCAAAATGGCGGAGTGCATCTGATTTTATATGCGACAAAAAAGTGCCTTTAAAACTTAAAGGTAAATTCTATCGCACCGCTATAAGACCGGGTATGCTTTATGGTACGGAGTGTTGGGCGGCTAAAGGAGAGCACGAACATAAGCTGAGTGTGACAGAGATGAAGATGTTGAGATGGATGAGTGGTCATACGCGATTAGATAAAATAAGGAACGAAGATATAAGGGAGAGAGTTGGAGTAGCACCTATTGTGGAAAAGATGGTTGAATCGCGTCTCAGATGGCTTGGACATGTGAGAAGAAGACCGATAGAACATCTAGTCAGGAGGGTAGATGAGATGGAAGATGGATAAGGGGTGAGAGGCAGAGGAAGACCTAAGAAGACCATCCATGAGGTGGTCAAACGAGATCTACATGTAAACGGTCTCTTTGTAGACATGATACATGACAGAGCATAATGGCGTCGTTTGATTCATGTAGCCGACCCCACTTAGTGGAACAAGGCTTTGTTGTTTTTTTTTTTTTTTCATTCTCATGCTCAAGCCATTTCATGCTATAAGATAACAAAGTTCACCTTCAAAGTTGTTGCCAAATTGTTTCATTTTTTTATAATACAATATTGCATTCGTATTGAGTTTGTTGTTTTTGGGAAAAAGTATGGACATCGATTAATGTTTATAATTTAAGCCTCATAGAAAATTGCAAGTGACATGCATAACAGATTGTAGTACTGACTACAAAGTATAGCACTGGTAATTGATTCGTTGTTCTTATGCACGTTTTCTTGATGCCTTCAATAATTTCTGAGTTCTTGTACCTGCTTATGGAGTTTTTGGTTGGAGCTTACGGCTAGCAAACTGTAACAATATATTTTAAGAAAATTGATTTTTCTTTCTTATGTTCGTCATAAATTGTACAGAATAGAATTGGAGCAGATATTATTATGGCTTTGGATGATGTCATAAAGACCACCATTCTGGTCCAAGAATTGAGGAAGCTATGTATCGAACGCTTAGATGGATAGATAGATGCATAGCAGGTAATTATGTTATTGAAGTGTATCATTTAAGTCTTTGGTTGTTTCCAATGCTAAATATAATGGACATTCCTTCTGTTAACAACGCACAAGAGACCTCACGATCAGAACTTGTTTGGTATTGTACAAGGTGGTTTAGATCCTGAGTTGAGGTAAAATTTAGCACAAACCATGATGTTCTTCCAATTATCAATGTGGATGTTGTGAAACAAGTAACTAACTATAAATTTATAATTTGCAATATGATGTACTCAGGGACATCTGTGTCAAAGGTTTGGTAGACCGCAACTTGCCTGGGTAAGTGTAAGTTTATTTAGTCATATAGTCTATTTTGTGGTTTCAAGCTTATTGCAATTTCTAATGTTATTTATTTATTTTGTGCTGTCTTTTAGAACTATACTAGACAGTATACAATACTAGCTGGTTTGAATGTCAGCTCCAGTCTCTTTTGTTTAGGCACCAGACAAAATGGGCTTGGTCATATTATTCATGAATCATTACTGTGTAATATCTTAAAGTTAAACTCTAAATTGTGAGTTAAACTAACTCGAGACAATTTAATGTGTTATTCCTGATTCAATTTAACAAAAGAAAAGGAAAACTAGGATGGTTGATATGGTATCTAGTACTTATCAAAAGAGTGAAAAAAATAGTATAGCATTCCAAAAATATGCATGAATAGATAAAGGTCTTCTTTCATTGACATACTACAGTTAGAAGTAACCTTGTGAAATAAAGGAGGACATGTGGAATCAATAGTTTCGTAATGCTGATAAGAAGCTTAATATAATTTTCTTTTGTCACAGCTATGCTGTTGGTGGTCTTGCAGGACGCGATGATAAAGATTCGTTTTGGCGAGTTATTGCTCAGTGCATTGCTGCTTTGCCAGAGGATAAACCACGATACGTTATGGTCAGAATAACTTTCATCATAGTAGCCATTACTTTGATATACATTTCAAATTAAATCAATTTCATACCATTTGCTTGTACTTCCAGGGAGTTGGTTATCCACTTGATACTGTTGTTTGTAGTGCTTTGGGTGCAGACATGTATGATTATGTCTACCCCATCCGTACAACACGTTTTGGGACAGCCCTTATTCCAGAGGTGATCTTTTTTCATTTTATGGACAATTTAGGCTATGTTACAATTAAACTTTTTGGGAACAAAACTTTATGGAATAAAAATTAAAGGAGGAAAATATTATCTCCTTAAAATTACAAGTTGTTTGGTATGCAGAAAAAACAAAAATTCTCAAGAGCTCAAATATGCAATTCACTAAACGGGGGCAAACATTTACCTTAGTCAAATATAAAGTAAAATTTATCCGTAGAATTAGTAAATTTTACTCTGAAATTTTTTCGTTCTTCCTTTAAAATTTAGCACCACAAAATGTAGCCCCCTCTTTTCCGTCTAGCTGAACATAACCTTATAATTTTTTTCTGCCATCATAGTCCACTTGTTGATGCATCCACATGATTTTAAACTTAATTCTTTGCGGTATGTTTGTAGGGAGTACTAAAACTAAAACATAGAGCCATGGCTGATGATACTCGACCAATTGATCCTACCTGCCCTTGTATGGTATGCTTCTGAGAGGGTACTTCTTTATTTGATGAATTATTTGATGAAATTGGCATATTTTTATATTTTTTTATTTTTTTCTCATAGGTTTGCAAGAACTACACCAGGACCTACATCCATTGCCTTGTCACTAAAGACGCCGTGGGGTCTCAGCTTCTATCATATCATAATTTATATTACATGATGCGGGTAGAAAGCTCTACATTATATAAAATTTTGCTCATAAATTAATGATCAGTATATGTATATACATGTTCAACTAAAGTCCTTGTATTTTTAAATTTGTAGCTTAGCAGGAATTTACACACATCAATGGTTGAGGGAAAATTCCCAAAGTATGCTTGTATTTAATTATGTGTTCCCATCATTGGATCTCTCTTCTATTATTAATTATAGCTTTTCCCCCTTGAGAAGTTCAAAGCCTCCCTATATGCCACTAACCCCTTTATTTTTATTTTTTTGTAGGTTTGTATGTGACTTTTTACAAACAATGGTATTTAATACTTCATTTCATTATTGTTCTCAATTTTATCTGCATTCATGTTAATGTTTGTATGTTTGAAATTTAAATATTTATCTTTGAATTGAAAGATATTTACCAACATCATCTTTCTCAAACTATCAAAAATATTTGTTGACTGTTATTAAATCTTTTCACACCTTTCTACTGCAGTTCCCCAAAGGCGATGTTCTTGAATGGGTCTGCAATGCTATGGAGGTGGCCGAAATCGACATTTCTTCCTGCTGTGCTCCATTTCCATCATGCCAAGAAAAGTATTCCAGCGATGAAATCAGAACTAATGACATACACATGGAGTTAAGACTTACACACAAGTTATAGACCAACACTTAGAAATTTAGCTGAGCATGGAAGGCATGCACAAATTAGTTTACACAATGATTTTTTTTGCAGGTTAATGCTTAATTTGGTTCTTCTATGTACACGTGTGAATCATTTTACTTGACTCGTTAAAATCAATGAGAACTAAAATGATTGACGCATGTACTTTATGGAGATCAAAGTGAGCATTAACCTGCTTACTTTTGGTAGCATAAATTTTGTATCCTGCATATGCTGCTTTAAGTAAAATTTATTTAAAGGTTTACAACAAATCTTTTGTTCTTTCCAATTCTTATTGTCAACACAAGTGGAGATTAGGGTTGTGTTCGTGAAAGGAAAAAGAAATGGCGTAACGTTATTTAAGTCTTGCTGTTTATGTCATGTGATTTTATATCTTTTAATTCGAACTTAAAGGAGCCTTCTTTAAGCAAATTTTTTTTCCTTTCAAGTGTCGAAGCTAATGGCTGTCCTATCATGGAAATACTTGTAATTTTTTAGGTATATTTAATGTCTTATAGAAGCTTTTCTTGAAGTATTGAAAATAAAAAAATGGGAGTGCTAGGTAAACAATGACTATCTTGAGTAACATGAACAACCACCAATCAAATAAAAATATACTACACCCTAATTTAATGCTACTAATTAAATTTACTCTTTTAACCTTATTAATTCACATTATTTATACGTTGTTAAAAAATATTATTGGTTACCTATACTTTTCCATAAAAAAATAGTCGAGAATATTTCTAAAGCTCGCTGAAAATGTTTTAGAAGTATAGGAATCTAAAATTCATAACTTTCATTTTTTTGGTCTTGAAATTCATACTTGCAATTGCAACAATATATATATATATATTTAAAATAGACATTTATGTACGACTATATGAACTGAATGTTTTGTTTAACATTTTATGGATAATTGGACACCGAAAGGCGAGAGTCTAAAAATTGAACACATCCTTCAGATTAAACATAAATAAAGAGTAATTGTTCTGTTAATTTTTTAAAAATTTTATGGTAATTTCTCTTTATCATCCATATCAAATAAGGTTAGTAGTTATATACTGAGTAAAAACTAGTAGTTATTTAAATAATTGCATTATTTTAAACATTAAAATTGTACCTTTCGTTAATTGTCTATTACTAATTTTATAATTAAAACTATTATTTTTAACCGTAATACTATTATGGGAATATAAGTCTTTTAAAATTATGTCGATCCTGATATAATAGATTATGACACAAAATTTATAACATTAAATTACATTTACAAAATGATCGTAAAAGACAAAAGTCTCCGTCGATTAAGAAGATCAGAATTTCTGTAAATAAATTCTTTTATATAAAAATAATAATTAAAAGTTTATTATTTAATTTTTTTATTTATGAAAACTCTAATCTTCTTAGTCGATGAGGACTTTTATTCCTTGCGATTTTTTTATAAAAATAGTTTGATTTTATTAAATTTTTTGTAATATAATCTATAATATAAGGATAAAATTGACGTAATTTTAAAAAGATTATATTCTTATAATGTTATTATGGATAAAATACTAATTATATTTTATAAGTTATTCTGTTTATTGATCAGCCAATAACATTAGTAAATAGTGATACATTGATGTGGCTTGTGTTATGACATGTAGACGTAGTATTGACTGATGGTATGTCATATACTAATGTACTTAATGATATGTGGATATTTATAGAAAATTGATTGTTTTATTAAAAGAAATAATTTTTTAAAAAATAATTAATTCTGGTTATTTTATATTTATGAAATATTTTTGTCTATACTTTGGACCAAATTACTTGGGGCCTAATAATTTGGCTCGAGGCATAGTTAATATCTTTGCCGACAGCAAGTGCGTAATGTTTAATGGGATCATATTGGAATTTTATTCCCTACTATGACTTGAATTGTCAATTCAGCCACATCATGTTTATTCAGCCTAGATTCCAAAAATTAGGATGCGTTTTTTTCCCCATCTAATAAAAGTAATTTTAAAATTTTTAACTAAGGAATGATCGAGTAAGTGACACCTATGTTTCAGCCTTTTGGGTGAATTTTAGTCCGAAAAGGACTAGGGCTTCTCAAAATGGGTTAAATTTATTGCATTAGTCTGTCTTTGTTATTAAAATCAAATTTATTTAAATTATGGGTTAAATAAAATGGGTTCAATTAATTCAAAAAATAATAAATTAAATAGACTAGTCCAATAATTCATTTAGACACCTATTATCCCATCATCAAAAATATTGGAAACAACCCTCTACTAGCATTCATTAAATATTGTCAACATGTTTTTCTAATTTTATCCTATAATAGTATATTTTTTGTCTCTAAAATTTATTAAAAATTTTAAAAATACATCTAAATTTTAATTTGTTTTAATTTTATCTTTAATATTTTCCATTTGCATTAATTTTATCTCTATCTTCAAATTCATTTGATCAAAATATAGTCAACATGTTTTTCTAATTTTATCCTTTTAGAACTATTCACCATCATCATCATTTCCAAAATATGTTCTTTTCTCTTTTCAAACTATTCAAATCCTTGGCGTAGTGACGGCGTGTTCAGAGTCATTGGACAGTTGGGCGGATGGTTCTCAATGCAGCAGCAGACACCTATGCACGCCAAGCAATAGGTGTGTGTAGGACCAACGGTGTTGCAGAAGAGCAATGTGCAAGGATCGATGGCAACATGGAACTCCTGGCAGTGTAGTGACATGGTGAAACCTTAAGGTAGAAGAAGAAGAACGCTACTAAATGTCGAAGAAGAGAGTCTTCAATCTAGGTTTTGGTTAGAGAAGGAGGTGTAGAGATGTAGAGGAAGAAAACGCGCTGCAGCACAAGGGCAAAATCATAGCAACGACGGTGACGGTTACCAAGCTTTCAGTCATCAACGGCGATCAAAGTCTTGCATCCAAAGACGGTAGATGTATTTAAGGTAGCATCTGGGAGAGAATCTCAGCGACGACATCGTGTCGTTATTGACAAACCTTGTCCCACCACTGATTGATGACAGCGAAGACCAACGACTGAGGCGATAAGGAAGACGGCGGAAGCGAGGGAGCGCGAGGAGTGACCTTCGTATCACAGCAACGATGGCCATGGAGAAGGGAAGGAAAGAAGTCGTCTACTTCTCTGATTTTAGATTTGTCTTTTGTTACTTTTGCTATTATTCAGTGAACTCGATGGCGACACAATTAGTCTATATATTTTTTCTTACTGATTTTGCGAGAAAATTTTTGTTTTTATCTAGCTATTCAAGGAATCAGTAATTTTTGGCAATATTTAAAGTTTGATTTTAATACATGTGCGTGACACTCTTTTTTTTAATATGATATCCTTTATTTTATGCTAACATATAATTTCTTGGATGTTGTCCTTGTTAACTCAAAGAAAGTGTTCAATGATATCCTCAAAAAAGTTCAAGGTTCTTTTTTAGTTTTCCTTTCATTTTTTATGCATAGATTGTGTTTTCTCTGATTTATGCTATTGGAGATTTATTACTCTCTCTGTTTGATTTTGTAAATAACTAAATATGCTTTCACCTTTGTTAATTTAATTGTGTTGATGCAATTTCATTATGGAATGATAATATAAATAAAGTTGATTGATTGCTTCTTTTTCTGCTAAAAATCTGTTAAAAAATTTAATTCTCTTTTTTATTTAACTCTGTATTCTTATTGTCACTTGGTTCAAATTGTTGCAGAAGAAGGATAATTCCAGGAATCCATTGTATATAGAAAATCTGATGGAGAAATATGTCACCAGCTTTGATGAAGTGACACAAAATTTTGATTGAGGTAGGAACTAAGAAAGCTTTGAAGCAATTGTTGCATAATGATGTTTCCTTACTTTATTAATGACCTATCGATTATTGATTATATATATTAGCTTTTTGTCATGGCTCCTTAAGGAATTATTGAATATTGAACTACTGTAATTTGGTATTTAACTTTGTGCAGAATGATTTTGGTAGATTACATGATAGGAGCAAAGAAACGCCTAAAGTAATGAAGTAACTTGGTCGCCTTTTTCCAAACAGAGTGACTATACAGCTGCCTCAGGTATCACCATGGATTAATATTATTGTACAATTTGTTTGGTTGCTATCAATAGTTCATGGATCAGTTCTAACTTGAAACTTGTACAGGATGAAACATTGCTTTCTGATTGGAAGCAGCAGCTAGAGCGTGATGTCGAGACTATGAAAGCTCAATCTAATGTTGTCAGCATCCGCACGGTGAGCCTTCCAACATCTTCTGTCCTTTGTTAATTTATTTAATATGCCCTTATTTATTTATTTTGTTTTGTTTTGCTATTCTCCTTTTCCTGATTGAATTTGTTCGGTGACTAGTATGTTGATTGTCGCTGTACATTATGCTCTGGCTTACCAAACAATCTGGATATTTTTTACTTGGTTTTATATAAATACCAAGTGTCATGTGTTACTATTTGTTATACTTACAATGTAATTCCTTTGTTGATATAAGGTTCTCAGTAGAATTGGATTGGAATGTCCTGACTTAAAGACTGTCTGCATCAAAGATCAATTCCTAACAACCGAAAGTCAGTATTCTTTTTAACCTTTTTCCCACCATTTTTATTTGAAGCAAATGTAGCATCTAAGTATGAACATTTCATATTTGCGGCCAAAATGCTGATTTTCTACATAGCTTCACAATTATAGAACAGCCCATGCCAATATAGATGCATGTGCCATGCTGGGAAAAAAACGAATTAAAATATAAAAAGTAGTAACATGCATATATATAAATAGAATTGCACTTTTAATTTGCATATATACGCTTTCATTCTTAAGATGATGGTTTTATATATCTTTTGGATTAAATTTTGTTGATAAGGTGAAATATTTGTTCCTTTGTCTATTTTAATTTTTAGCTATTGTTTATTCAAATGAAAATCGTAACCGGAATAATTAACAAAACGTAGTAGCTAGCATACTTAATACCATATATATGGATATACATATTTTAATAAAAAATAAAACTAAGAATTGACGATTAAGCGAAAACATCTCAGTATCTCACGATCTCAAAATAAAGCATTATAATTATACACTTGCAAGGCTTGCTACCTGAGTTGCCATCCCTTTGTTACAGTTTAGTAATGAAATTATACACTTTCTTTTTATCATCTTATTATGCGGAACTTGCTTTGCATTGTAACTTTTCCAAAATATGCGATTGCCTATACTTAGTCTCTCTTATATTTGTTCTTCCATGACAGGATGTGGTTACCGAAAATGAATTTGAGAAAAACTTACTTGGTGATGTTATTCCACCAACCGATATTGGGGTGACATTCGATGATATTGGAGCTTTGGAAAATGTACGGACACCTTGAAGGAATTGGTCATGCTTCCTCTTTAGAGGCTGGAATTATTTTGCAAAGGACAGCTGACTAAGGTAGAAGATTCTCTTTAGTTGCATCTAATGATTTATCAAATACCTTTTTTATGTAGATTATGTAACGTCTTCAGCATCTGATACAATTACTTTGTTATTTGTATATTTAGCCTTGCAAAGGAATATTGCTTTTTGGCTCCCCTGGCACAGGAAAAACTATGCTTGCAAAAGCTGTAGCAACTGAAGCTGGAGCGAATTTCATCAACATTTTAATGTCCGACATTACTTCAAAGATATTAGAAGTTTTACAAATTGAAACTTCTATGTTCCTTTTGTGCTTAAGCAACACGGTGATATCATTTTTGTTTATTGCAGTGGTTTGGTGAAGGAGAAAAATATGTCAAAGCAATCTTTTCACTGAATTTAGTACAAGTGTTATTTTCATTCATTAATGTTATTAGTTCATTAACGTCTGCTCACGTGAATTTGCTTCAGTTATTTTTCATCTCGTCTTGTATTGCATTTTATGTTGTTTGAATTTTGAATCATATGTTGCATATCATGGTTATTGTTTTAGTATTTTGATATTGGAGTAGGACATTATTGGCCATGTCATTGCTATGTTTTATGACAAGTTAGTAGTTGCTCTCAAAATAAATAAAAGCTTTTATTTTGTTCTAATTATTTGTCTCTCTCTAATTATTTTTAAATTTTGATAATAAAAAATAAATTTTTAATTTGAGAATATGTAAATTAGAAGGGATTAATGAATGATTTAAAATTAAAAATAAAAAAATAATTATAGAATTTGTGGAAATTTGAAAATCTCACAAAATAGTTAATTTTTTTCAAATTAAAAAATTAATTTGTGGAGATTTTAAACTGCCACAAAAGTGATTTAAAAATGTCATAAAAATTTAATATAAAACTTCCACTTAACATATACAAAATCCCCACTGAATATATTGTGGAGGTTTTCAAAAACTTTTACAAAAGACCTCGTGGAACCTCAACTTTTGGGAGTTTTAGTAACCCCGACAAATAGGAGTTATAAACCTCCACAAATAAAAAAAAAACTGTCATAAATAAACAAAAACTTTGTAGTGGTTGTTTGAACATTAATTAGCAGAAGCCACATGTTTTCTTTCCAATTGAGTCCATTTTATGCAACAAGTTTCACCAGTGATAGGGGATGCCGATGATAGTGGATGGTGAATTAAGCAGCGTTGGCGAGGAGGAGCACGTAGGCGCCGTTCGTTTCTGGTGTGGTGGAGACCGACACTGAGGAGGGGCCTGGCTGACGACCCCGTGACGGCAAAGAGGAGACCTGCGGCGACTTCGGTTTTTGGTGAGGGAGAGAGTGGCGCCGGCGAATGGGGTGGTTGGTGAAGTGGCAATGGCGTGATGAACCTAGGAGGCGACGATGATGTCCAATAAAGGAGAGTTTGACACCTGTAAAGGGGATGATTGATGAAGGGGCGGTAGTAGAGGATTTGGGAAAGAAGATATTGATTTGGTAAATTAATTTGGTAAATTAGAGTATAGGAGATGGTTAAAATGTTGGAATAACTGAATGAGATTTTTTATTTGGTAATTTGAGTGTTTTTTTTATTTTCATTGAGCCAAATTTTTAACCCATTGTTCATATTGTTCACAATCTCTATTGTATACCTAGTGGAGCCAATTTTTTTTCTAAATTGAGAACTATTATTGAATATTGTATTGATGTTTTATATGTTTTTTCAGATTATTTCTAATAGGACAAAAAGATCATCCTAACAAGTGAAAACTTATTGCTGAGAATTACGTTAGAAGTAATAGTAAAGAACAAATTACTAGTCATGCTAAAAAATACTTCATACATCTTAAGGAGAAGAAGAAGTGTTCACGGGTTCAAAAGAAAAAAAAAACATTTTTGAAGACGACAATAACTCGGCAGCTTATCAGCATGATCATGATGATCATCAGCATCAGCAACAGCAACAGCAACCGTCTCAGCCTATCCTTCCTATTCCTCCTCTTCAATCTCAACCTCAACTTCAATTTCAGCATTTGCACCAGCAGTTTCAATTTCAACCTCAGCTTCAGCCTCAACTTATCTCTAATAATATCTTCACTTACTAGCAAAATATGATTTCTTACTCAGATATTCATAGTGCCCTATCATCCTGTTCTTGAATCTCAACCTTATCTTTAGTTTCAATTTCAGTCTTGGCCTCAACTTCATCATATCTCCAACATAATTTTGTTATAGACCAACAAAATGGAATGCTAAATCTGTATACTTATTTTCATCAATGTAAAAATATTTGATAATAAAAAATAATTAGTAAAAAATAACCAGAATTTACTTTATTTAGTATTTATTAAATATTATAATAATTAATAAATATTCAATAAAGCAAATTTTAGCTAATTTTTTTGTCTCCCTAAATGACTATTGAAAAGACCCGAACTATATATGAGCACAAACAGCCAAAGATACATGATATTGATAAAAAGGTTAATATTATTGTCAAAGTCAGTCATTATTAAAAAAGGTAAAGCACCAAAAATACATCTGAATAATCTTGTCGCTGATAAAAATATACTCGAATTTTGTTATAAAAAAAAATATCCTTAAATAATTTAAAAATGCGATAAAAAATATTCAACAGTAAATATATATTTTTAAAAAATGTCTTAGAAAATGAATTTTGATGTGATTTTTTGTAAACAAGATTAGAAAAATGAGATATTTTTATCCTTAAAATTTGGTGATTTTTCGTTAAGTATATTTTTTTGTGATTTTTTTTGTCAACAACCAATAATATTTTTAAAAAATCACAAAAAATATATACTTAGCAAAAACTCACCAAATTTTTAAGAATAATAATATCTCGTTTTTCTAATAATATTTGCAAAAAATCGCATCAAAATTCAATTTCTAAAGTATTTTTTGAGAAATATATATTTAATATTAGATAATTTTATCGCGTTTTAAAATTATTTGAGGATATTTTTATCGATAACAAAATTTGAATACATTTTTATCAACAATAAAATTACTCGAATGTATTTTTAATAATTTACCCTATTAAAAAAAAAGTTGTGATCAACATTATGGAAGGCATAATACCCCAACTATGCGGAACAAGAGTACAAGCTAAGATGTTGAGTTAGGCTAGTTTTTACAAGAGGCATCATTAGATTAGGTCTTAATAGTTTTATCAGGAATACAAAGATATTTTATATTCGTTCACTTTTGCTATTAGTCTTTTTTTTTTCTAGAAAAATTTTATCAGTGTAACTCGGTATATCTTCATTTAATGTTAGCAAAATAATGTTATTTTATATGATTGCTATTAAAGTTCATATTTTTATTGCTAAATGATTAGAGGTACTGATGAACAAATTAAAATACAAAAAAAAAAAAAAATACATGTCAGCATAGTAAGAACATTATTGGAACCTATGAGAATCAAGAAACATGAGCAATAGTCCAATTAACATAATCAAGTGGATTATATTATTCAAATAAGCTAGTGAACATTATTATATATTCCAAAACAACTCAAATAATGATGATGAATAACTGCAGAAAAGGAAATATTCAACGACACAATCTACAAACGTTTAATAATTTTGAACGTATATATAGATTTTATTCATTCTTTCATTTGTGTGACACTGACAAGTAGACACTAACACACACACACTGCTATGTGCTATTGCATTATAGGTTTGACTTGTCCATTCTTAAGATAGATCACTTTAGGAGTTACACACTTTCACCAATTAGATTGAACAACTAACATAGCATGCATGCTACCAACACAAGCATGCAGTTTAAAGACAAATTGAAGGGAAAAATAATAATTGGAAGAACAGTATAACATATAGTTAGCATAAGTTAAGGGATTGATTCTTGTTGTATAAAGATTAATGTTGATGATGCGTGGTTGGGGTTGGATCTAATGTATCCTGTTTAATCCTCTTCATTCTTCGTTGCCATGTCTTGAAAGTGAAATTATCGCTGATAAAGTGGCAATCAAGGAATCTATTTTATTTTTAAGAAAAAAGGTAAGAAACTAACACAAGGGATGATGACATCTCTTTCGATTTATATTGGTGGTTTGGGTTGTGGTGGTAGAATTGACATACACCACTTGCGATGGTCGGAGTTGGGATGCGAATGGCAGCAGGGTGTTGTGTAATTGTTGTTGTTCTTGATGACGAAAGTTATGTTCTTCTGCCATTTTTTTTTTCTTGAATTAGTTTTTTTGAATTTTTTCGATTTTTGTTCTTTTTTCTGTTTAGAAATAAGATTAAGGTAAAGAGATAATGACGGTGACAATGGTGGTAAGGACTTGGTGATGGGGTATTTGAAAGAGAGAGAATAATATTTTGGAGATGATGATGAAAGTGAATAGGTTTTAGAGAAAAAAAATTGAAAAAAATAGTTTTGACCGTAGTTTAACTAGAAAATTTGAAGATAAGGATAAAAGTGATGCAAATAAAAAACATTAAGCATAAAATTGAAACAAATTAAAATTTAGAGATAATTTTTAAATTTTTAACAAATTTCAAGGACAAAAAGTATATTACTTTACCCTTAGCGAGACTAAATGATTGATCCAAGTATAATTGTCAAAACCAAATCGGTGATTAAATCGACTAGACTACTAGTTCATTAATTTACTAATTTAACAAATGAGTCACTAATTCAACCATTTAAATTATAATTAATAAATATAATTTAATTTGTATATGTTATATATTTAAAAAAAAAGAAATATAACAAAAAAAATCTTGCACATAGAAGAGGGCCAAATTTAAACCTAGGGTGAAGCTTTGATTTTTTACTAATATAAAATAAGAAAAAATTTATTTGTAGAAAAACATTATTTCATCTTTTATGTTTTAGAATTAATTTTTGGAATTTGAAAAGATTCTCCCATGTCCTAAGCGAATTTCAACAAATGTAATAAAGTTTGTCTAAATCCTAGACTAACTATGTGAAGTTAAACCCCAAAGTAGTCTCTAAGATTCACAAAATGCACCGATTTGGTCCCTGACTTTTCAATTGCACTATTTATGTCCTCGAGATTGGAAAAATGCACCTAGTTGGTCCCTTTTTCCTTTTCCGTCCAAACTCCTTCCCGGCGGCAGTGATGTGGCAATTTTTTTCCATGCTGGACATCCCAACGGTTACATGACGTGGTTATCAAAAGTTTATAACCCAATGTGGTCCCTGAGCCCCTTTTTAACCTTAACTGCTGATGGAGTAGGGTACTTCTTCCCTGTTCGTTTACTTCGTCGTTGCTGTGCTGGGTGGAACGATGGTTGAACTGCAAATGAGGGAGACAGGAGTTCTATTCGATCGACGACAAGGACTCCAAGTCGCGGCAGAGCCGCACGAGTGCCAGAGCTTTCGATAGCCATGGAGTGTAATGAATTTGTGCATGGTGAAAATGATTTGGTTTCGTAATCATAGTAGAGGTGAGTGTTAAGAATCTTGTTTGTTTGTTTGTTGTTAAATGTGTTTATTTGGCTGCTGAGAAAATTGAAGCAGGAAAAAAAGAAAAGAAAAATGAGTTTTGATTTTTTTGGGGGTGATTATTTCTGTAGTTGACTAGTTATAGCCTTATAGGTCATGAGTTGACTTCACCAACTTTTTCTTGGTCTTTGGTTATACAGGGTTGGTTCTTCTTGCTTGAATCCCAGTTTTGGCTCATTCTTCTAAAAAAAATTGGATGCACATAACCTGTTTGTAAAAAATGACACAGAAGAGTGCACTCTTGATCCCCTTATAGTGACTGTTGATTGTGATAGTACGGCTCTATACGTTTACTTTCTCATAGTTTTGTGTTGGAGGAAACAAGCTATGGTTGTTTTCTTGTTAATTAGTACAATAGGGCCACCAATTAAAAGAAGAGCTAGTTTGAGGATTAAACAAGTCGGGAGAGGTTCATACAGAGGAAGCTAGGTGTTTTGTGTTTATGTCTGTTTGTGTGCTTTGAACATTGAACTTGTTATTTGGACTGTGATTTTTGTATATTTTTCTTCAAAAGTGTTAGCAAAAAGATAATATAGAACAGATGGAAGCCACTTCTATGACTCATCAGTTGTTGAAGGGCTTTTGTGATGGTACACAATGGAAGCATGCTATTTTTTTGAAGCTTAACCACCGTTTCTCCATGTAAGTTCTGTGGCTATTTGTTGTGCTGCCTTTTGTGTTTGTTTGTGCTGAAATGAGTAGAGTTGTCTTTTTATGTGGTAGTTTCTCAATAAGTTAAGTTCACAGTTTTCAACTTATTACGAGTTAGTGGTGTGTTTTTAGAAGAATTGATCATGTTGTTGATGGCTCACCATTTCCTTATGTTATTTGCTTATGTAGACTAACGTTACTTTAAAAGGGGTTAAACCTTGGATTATTAACTAAATTTTGTTTGGTCTGCTACTTGTTGACCTGGGAAGATGGATATTATGGTTACCAGAAAACTAATGAAGCCCCGGAGAGTATGTTGGATGACATCAATTTCAAATTCTCAGCTGAGGTATATTCTTCAAGTGGTTAAAGTATTCATCGAATAGAATAGAATAGAACTCCTGTCTCTCTCATTTGCACGTCCAACCAAGAAGAATATGCTACTCCATCAGCAGTTAGGGTTAAAAAGGGGCTCAGAGACCACATTGAGTTACAAACTTTTGATAGCGACGTCATGTAACCGTTGGGATGTCCAGCATAACAAAAAATTGCCACATCATGTAACCGTTTGTCTCAACCTTAGGCGAATTTCCTGCCATGTACATACCTTCCTTTTTTTTTATTATATTTATCTTTAATCTTCTATTTTATACCATAATTAAATATTTATTACTCTATAAGAATATTAGTCAGTACAATAAAATAATTACTCGTTAATATTTTTTATTATATTCATTAATATTTTTAGAATACAATAAAAAATATTAATATTAACAAATATTAATGAGTACGATAAAATAATTACTTATTAATATTTTTTATAGTACTCATTAATATTTTTATAGTTAACAAATATTTTTTTATTTTAAATTTAATTAATACTAGTATACCTATATGCAGTCATGTGTGTATTTATTAAATTTGTATAAAAAATTTAATCGATAAACATGTTAACGATTATTGATACACTAATATACATTAAATTTTAAAAAAAATATTCTTTATACTCTAAAGATATTAATGACTATAATAAAAATATTAACAAGTAATTATTTTATTATAATGAATATTTGTATAGTGTAATGAGTATTTAATTATAACGTAAAATAGAAAAATAAAGATAAATATAATAATAAAAAAGAGTTTATGTAGAGTGCAAAGAAGTTTGTCTAAGTCTAAGACAAATTTCAACAAATTTTATCCAATCTGTCTAAGCCCTAGTCTAACTATATATATATATATATATATATAAAAGAGTAAAATATGTTTTTTATCTTTAATGTTTTTGAAATTTTTTAAAATTATTCTTAATATTTAATTTAATTTTATTTTATTCCGGATGTTTGAAATAGTTTAAATTTTATTCCTATCATTAAATTTTTGACAATCAACAATTAATTAAAATTTTTTTTTTCTAATTTGACTGCTTTTTATCTAACCCTAATCTTTAACCTATCCCAACTTACTTCAACTTTAAATATCCCACCACCTCCATCACCAACTTCGCCCCTTTTTCCTTTCCTCTTGCCATTTGCATACCACTATCACCTCTCTCAGCATTTCTCTCATCATTATCACCTTCTCTTGTTACCACTCGCCATCATCACCATCCTATTACCATCGTTGGTGAAGTAGAGAAGATTCCACGTTATATATGTGCCGCGCCATCACACTTATTTCCATCGTCTGTCTTTACTCATCTTTTCTCTCTCACCATCGCTACCTCCTTTTGCTCTCCAGCCCTCGTTCTCTTTTCCGTCGTTGCCTTTGATTTGTCCTCTCTAAACGACATTGCTTTATCTTCTCTCATCCTTTCACTCTCTATCTCTCTCCCTGTTATGCTTGTTTATTTTTTTTTTTAAAAAAAATAAAAAATGGTTGCTACAATTATGGGAGAAGGTGAAAATTTGGGTGGAGTGGGTTGTTGTTATTGTTAATTAATGGAGGGGTAAAAATTTGAGTAGTTGCTACTGTTGTGGAGGTGACGAGTCTAGTGGTGAAGATTTGGGTAGGATAGGTGGTTGTTATTGATTAATCGATGAAGTGGAGATTTAGATAAAAAACTTCTGTGATAGACTGATGGAGGTGGGTCTAGTAGTGAGTGGGGAATAGTGCTATGATGGCAGCTGTAGGTGCGATGATGATAGCGGTGGTGGTGGTAGTGAGAAAAAGGGGTTGGATTTTGGGTGATTTGGAATTAGGTAGGATTGAGACTAAAGATGGGTTTGGAATTTAGTGTATTAATTAGGATTAGGGTTAGATAAAAAAAGGGGTAAAATTAAAAAAAAGAAGAAGAAAATTTGACTAATTGTTGACAGTAAAAAATTTAATGATAGGGATAAAGTTGAAATAATGTCAAATGTAAGGGATAAAATTAAATCAGATTAAATGTTAAGGTAATTTTGGGAATTTTCGAAAACATTAGGGACGAAAAATATATATACCCATATGCTTAATACATAAACATTAAAAAGCTAGGAATGAAACTAATAAGGATTGTTAGACACTTTGGTAGCATTTGATATGGAGTATTGAGATTGAGATTAGGGGATTGAGACTCAGTATTGTGTTTGGTGGTCAAAGACTGAAACTAAAATTTCAGTCTCGAGATATAAAACTTCAATCTCTTCAGTACCTCTAAAAAGTGAAGACACAGAAAACTAAAATTTTAGGAACAGAGACTGAAACTTTATTAATATTTATTTCCAAAATTACTTTCATCTAAATTTTCAAATTCCAAATCTAACTCCACATTCTCTTTTCCATCAAAAGCCTACATGCCTCTTTCTCCTCCAACTTCCATCTCCTTCTCCACTGCCACCACTAGCACAACCTCCACCTTTGCCAGCATCCCTCTCCCGGGTTGGTGACCTCCACGTTCTACGGCGTCGAGCTCCACAATCTTAATGATGACGACTCCGCCTCCCCCAGCCGCATCCTCTTCAAGCCACCTCTCGATGCCATCAAAGGTGCTCCGATGACTAATATGATAGACAACAAGAGCACCCACGGTGCTCCTGTAATAAGCAAAGGTAATGGTCCTGAAGTGTTCTTAGTTCGGGTATCCTAGATCTTCTCTTTCACCTCATTCTCTCAATTTTTACCACCTGTGTTTGGAATTCAACACCAATCATGGCCATCGAGTTCGTGTCAAATTTTTTCTATGCAAATCTCGAAAGAAGGTTTGACTTTTTCACTATCGAATCTCCTATTATTACTATCTTAAATAAGTACTCCTTCCCAACTTCTCCATCTTTTTCCATTCTAGCTGCTTCGAAAGAAAGAAATAAAGAAAGAAAAAAATATTTTTGTATCTTTATGTATTCAATTGAGTAGTTGTATTGTTGATAGATAAGAGGTGGTGAGAGTAATGTGATATAGTTATGTGCTCTATGTGTGAGAAAGAGTGATTATGAGAGTGGAAACTGGAAACGAATGGGAGAAAATCTTAGAAAAGAGGATAGGAGATAACTAATGTTATTTATGTAATTTTATTTGTTTCAGTTTCTGTATTTATATTAAATTAAAAGGATACTGAGACATAACTTAGTCTTGTATACTTTACACTAAACACAATATAGAAACTTAATTTAGTCTCTGTCTCCTAGTCTCTTTCTCTTAGTCTCTGTCTCTCATAATCTATCTCACTTCCAAACGCAGCCTTTATGCCTTTAGTGTCGGATTCAGCTTTGTGTCAGAGTAATTCCTTTTAAAGAGACCTAGTTATAGCTTATAGCTATGACATCGCAGCTAAAGAGGCAATGTTCAAAGTTAATTTATAAACTATTAACACTATTAATGTGGCTAATTATGCAAACTCCAACCTTGGTTTAAAAGGCACACATGAATATAATTAAGCTAATTATAAGATAATATTAAAGAAGTTTTGAGAAATTTTTTGAAACACAAAATACACAGTGTTTGAACAGAGAAGACGAACAAAGACTTTAAACTAAAATGAATTGATACTAAAAATGAAAGTATACATAGTAATGTAAGCCTAGGTTATTAATACTATATAAAACTTCTTTATATATCAACCGCTATAACAAAAAAATAGTGTTTGAAACTAAGCTAGCTAACATAACATAATTATAACTGACTTATACACTTAAGTCACACTATCTTAAACTTTCTAGATTTCAGTTTTCTTAATACCTGATGAGCGGATAATTTATACGCTTTTTGGCATTGTTTTTAGTATGTTTTAGTTAGTTTTTATTATATTTTTATTAGTTTTTAGTTAAAATTTACTTTTCTAGACTTTACTATGAGTTTGTGTGTTTTTCTGTGATTTTAGGTATTTTCTGGCTAAAATTGAAGGACCTGAGCAAAAATCTGATTCAGAGGCTGAAAAGGACTGCAGATGCTGTTGGATTCTAACCTCCCTGCACTCGAAGTGGATTTTCTAGAGCTACAGAAGTCCAATTGGCGCGCCCTCAATTGTGTTAGAAAGTAGACATCCTGGGCTTTCCAGCAATATATAATAGTTTATACTTTGCCTGAGATTTGATGGCCCAAACAGGCGTTCCAAGTCAGCTCAAGAATTCTGGCGTTAAACGCCGGAACTGGCACAAGAATGGGAGTTAAACGCCCAAACTGACACAAAAGCTGGCGTTTAACTCCAAGAAAAGTCTCTACACATGGAAGCTTCAATGCTCAGCCCAAGCACACACCAAGTGGGCCCGAAAGTGGATTTTTATGTCATTTACTCATTTCTGTAAACCCTAAGCTACTAGTTCTCTACAAATAGGACCTTTTGCTATTGTATTTTCATCTTTGGATCACTTTAGATCTTCTGATCATCTTTGGATGTCTAGTTCTTAGATCATGGGGGCTGGCTTCTCGGCCATGCCTAGACCTTGTTCTTATGTATTTTCAACGGTGGAGTTTCTACACACCATAGATTAAGGTGTGGAGCTCTGCTGTACCTCGAGTATTAAGGCAATTACTATTGTTCTTCTATTCAATTCGGCTTATTCTTGTTCTAGGATATCACTTGTTCCTCCACTTGATGAATATGATGATCCGTGACACTCATCATCATTCTCACATATGAACGTGTGCCTGACAACCACCTCCGTTCTACCTTAGATTGAGTGGATATCTCTTGGATCCCTTAATCGAAATCTTCGTGGTATAAACTAGAATTGATGGCGGCATTCAAGAGAATCTGGAAGGTCTAAACCTTGTCTGTGGTATTGATGAGCGGATAATTTATACGCTTTTTGGCATTTTTTTAGGTAGTTTTTAGTAAGTTCAAGCTACTTTTAGGGATGTTTTCATTAGTTTTTATGTTAAATTCACATTTCTGGACTTTACTATGAGTTTGTGTATTTTTTTGTGATTTCAGGTAATTTCTGGCTGAAATTGAGGGACTTGAGCAAAACTCTGAAAGAAGGCTGACAAAAGGACTGCTGATGCTGTTGGAATCTGACTTCCCTGCACTCGAAATAGATTTTCTGGAGCTACAGAACTCCAAATGGCGCGCTCTCAACGGTGTTGGAAAGTAGACATCCAGAGCTTTCCAGCAATATATAATAGTCAATACTTTATTCGGAAATTGACGACGTAACTTGATGTTGAACGCCAAGTACATGCTGCTGTCTGGAGTTAAACGCCAGAAACACGTCATAATCCGGAGTTGAACGCCCAAAACACGTTATAACTTGGAGTTCAACTCCAAGAAAAGCCTCAGCTCGTGGATAGATCAAGCTCAGCCCAAGCATACACCAAGTGGGCCCCGAAAGTGGATTTATGCATCAAAAACTTACTCATGTAAACCCTAGTAGCTAGTTTATTATAAATAGAACTTTTTACTAGTGTATTAGACATCTTGGGACGATTAATTCTCAGATCATGGGGGCTGGCCATTCGGCCATGCCTGAACCTTTCACTTATGTATTTTCAACGGTGGAGTTTCTGCACACCATAGATTAAGGGTGTGGAGCTCTGCTGTACCTCAAGTTTCAATACAATCACTATTACTTTATATTCAATTCTCTTTTATTCTTATTCCAAGATATACGTTGCATAACACTTTGATGAATGTGATGATCTGTGACACTCATCATCATTCTCACCTATGAACGCGCGTGACTGACAACCACTTCCGTTCTACCTTAGGCCGGGCGCATATCTCTTAGATTCCCCAACAGAATCTTCGTGGTATAAGCTAGATAGATGGCGGCATTCATGGGGATCCAGAAAGTCTAACCTTGTCTGTGGTATTCCGAGTAGGATCCCGGGAATCCGGAAAGTCTAACCTTGTCTGTGGTATTTCGAGTAGGATTCCAGTATTGAATGACTGTGACGAGCTTCAAACTCCTGAAGGCTGGGCGTGATGACAAACGCAAAAGAATCAAGGGATTCTATTCCAACCTGATTGAGAACCGACAGATGATTAGCCGTGCTGTGACAGAGCATTTGGACCATTTTCACTGAGAGGATGGGATGTAGCCAGCAACAAGGGTGATGCCTCCAGACGATTAGCCGTGCAGTGACAACGCATAGGACCATTTTCCCGAGAGGATTAAAAGTAGCCATTGATGATGGTGATGCCCTACATACAGCTTGCCATGGAAAGGAGTAAGAAGGATTGGATGAAAGCAATAAGAAAGTAGAGATTCAAAAGGATTCTAGCATCTCCACACGCCTATCTGAAATTCCCACTATTGATTTACATAAGTATTTCTATCCCTTTTTATTTTCTATTTATTATTAATTTTCGAAATCCATAACCATTTAATCTGCCTAACTGAGATTTACAAGGTGACCATAGCTTGCTTCATACCAACAATCTCTGTGGGATCGACCCTTACTCACGTAAGGTATTACTTGGATGACCCAGTACACTTGCTGGTTAAGTTGAACGGAGTTATGTCCACACATAGTTGAAAAAGCAATGAATTTTACAAAATACAATAACAAAGGAATCATAATTTCATCCACCAGGTATTCTGAGTAAGATTCAAGGATTGAATGACTGTGACGAGCTTCAAACTCGCAATTTTGGGGCGTTAGTGACAGACGCAAAAGAATCACTGGATTCTATTCCGACATGATCGAGAACCGACAGCTGAATAGTCGTGCTGTGACAGAGCGCGTTGAACATTTTCACTGAGAGGACGGGACTGTAGCCATTGACAATGGTGATGCCCAACATACAGCTTGTCATGGAAATGAGTAAGAAGGATTGGATGAAGACAGTAGGAAAGCAGAGAGATGGAAGGGACAAAGCATCTCCATACGCTTATCTGAAATTCTCACCAATGAACTACATAAGTATCTCTATCTTTATTTTATGTTTTATTCATCTTTTAGTCATTAATCCTCCATAACCATTTGAATCCGCCTGACTGAGATTTATAAGATGACCATAGCTTGCTTCATACCAACAATCTCCGTGGGATCGACCCTTACTCGTGTAAGGTTTATTACTTGGACGACCCAGTACACTTGCTGGTTAGTTGTGCGAAGTTGTGATAAAGAGTTGAGATTGCAATTAAGCGTACCATGTTGATGGCGCCATTGATGATCACAATTTCGTGCACCAAGTTTTTGGCGCCGTTGCCGGGGATTGTTTGAGTTTGGACAACTGACGGTTCATCTTGTTGCTTAGATTAGGTATCTTTTCTTCAGAATTTTTAAGAATGAATTCTAGTGTTTCAAGGTGATGTTCTTATCATCACAAAAGCAGATTGATTCTCATCAATTTAGCTATTGAATGTAATGTCCTGCTGAAGCTTGGCCAGACATGTCTAATCCTTTTTAGACTGAAGCTTTAGACTAGCATTGCATGATTCCTGGAATTCTTATTAAAAGTTTTGATCCTCTTTATTTTCTTTTCCATATAATTTTCAAAAAATAAAAAAAATTATAAAATCTTAAAATCAAAAAAATATTTTTATGTTTCTTGTTTGAGTCTAGTGTCTAATTTTAAGTTTGGTGTCAATTGCATTCATCTAATTTTCAAAAAAAAAAAAATTGCATGCATTGTGTTCTTCATTGATCTTCAAGTTGTTCTTGATGATTTCATTGCTCTGATCTTTAAATTCTCTTGTCTTGAGTGTTTTGTTGTTTCTCATATGCATTCTCAATTTGTTAGTGTCAATAGTATACAAACTTCTAAGTTTGGTGTCTTGCATGCATTGTTTATTTGATCTTAGTTTCATTTTGATTATTCCTCATCATTAAAAATGCAAAAAAAAATTTTATTTTTGTCTTTTCAAGTCAATAATACAGAGAATTGAGGATTCAGAACATACAGCAGAGGAA
This sequence comes from Arachis stenosperma, assembly GCF_014773155.1. Lineage (NCBI taxonomy): Eukaryota > Viridiplantae > Streptophyta > Magnoliopsida > Fabales > Fabaceae > Arachis > Arachis stenosperma. The sequence goes on from NC_080385.1 coordinate 138,773,852, forward strand.
TTACACAGAAAAAGCTGGGCGTTCAAAACGCCCAGTGAAGAAGGAAAACTGGCGTTTAAACGCCAGCCAGGGTACCTGGCTGGGCGTTTAACGCCCAAAAGGGTAGCATTTTGGGTGTTAAACGCCAGAATGTATACCATTCTGGGCGTTTAACGCCAGGATGGCACAAGAGGGAAGATTTTGTTTTTAATTCAAATTTTTTTCAAGCTTTCATAATTTTTTAAAATCAAATCTTTTTCAAATCATATCTTTTCAATCATATATTTTCAAAATCAATTTCTTTCCATTTTCAAAAATACTTGCTAACAATTAATGATTTGATTCAAACATTTCAAGTATGTTGCCTTTTCTGTTGATAAAGGTTTAATGTCTGAATCATATCTTTTAAATTTCTTGTTAGCCAAGTCATTAATTTTCAAAATCAAATCTTTTTAAATTGTTTTTCAAATCATATTTTTTCAATAATATCTTTTCAATCACATCTTTTTCAAAATTAATTTTTAATCATATCTTTTTGATTTCTACTTTCAAAAAAAATCTTTTTCAAAAATCACATTATTTCTTTTCCAACTTTAGTTTTCGATAATCATCTATCAAATTTCCAAAATTTCTTTTAATTATTTTAAAATCTTTTACTTTAATTTCAAAAATTCTTCCCCTATTCTCACATCCTTCTATTTATGGACTAACACTCCTCCTCAATGCACAATTCGAACTCTATCCCTCTTGATAAGTTTGAATTCTTCTACCTCCTCCTTCTATTCTTCTTTTCCTCTGACACCTCAAGGAATCTCTATACTGTGACATAGAGGATTCCATACTTTCTTGTTCTCTTCTCTTTCATATGAGCAGGAGCAAAGACAAAAGCATTCTTGTTGAGGCTGATCCTGAACCTGAAAGGACCTTGAAGTGAAAGCTAAGAGAAGCTAAAGCACAACTCTCTGTAGAGGACCTAACAGAAATCTTCAAAGAAGAAGAACCCATGGCAGCCGAACACAACAATAATGCCAACAATGTAAGGAAGGTGCTTGGTGACTTTACTGCACCTACTCCCGACTTCTATGGGAGAAGCATCTCTATCCCTGCCATTGGAGCAAACAACTTTGAGCTTAAGCCTCAATTAGTTTCTCTAATGCAACATAATTGCAAGTTCCATGGACTTCCATTGGAAGATCCTCATCAGTTTTTAGCTGAATTCTTGCAAATCTGTGACACTGTCAAGACTAATGGGGTTGACCTTGAGGTCTACAGACTTATGCTATTCCCTTTTGCTGTAAGAGACAGAGCTAGGATATGGTTGGACTCACAACCTAAAGAAAGCCTGAACTCTTGGGAAAAGCTAGTTAATGCCTTCTTGGCAAAGTTCTTTCCACCTCAAAAATTGAGTAAGCTTAGAGTGGAAGTCCAAACCTTCAGACAGAAGGAAGGTGAATCCCTCTATGAAGCTTGGGAAAGATACAAATAATTGATCAGAAAGTGCCCCTCTGACATGCTTTCTGAATGGAGCATCATAGGTATCTTCTATGATGGTCTGTCTGAACTGTCTAAGATGTCATTGGACAGCTCTGTTGGAAGATCTCTTCATTTGAAGAAGACGTCTGCAGAAGCTCAAGAACTCATTGAAATGGTTGCAAATAACCAATTCATGTACACTTCTGAAAGGAATCCTGTGAACAATAGAACGAATCAGAAGAAAAGAGTTCTTGAGATTGATACTCTGAATGCCATATTGGCTCAGAACAAAATATTAACTCAGCAAGTCAATATGATTTCTCAAAGTCTGTCTGGAATGCAAGCTGCACCAGGTAGTACTAAGGACGCTTCATCTGAAGAAGAAGCTTATGATCCTAAGAACCCTTCAATGAAAGAGGTGAATTACATGGGAGAACCCTATGGAAACACCTATAATCCTTCATAGAGAAATCATCCAAATCTCTCATGGAAGGATCAACAGAGACCTCAACAAGGTTTCAACAATAATAATGGTGGAAGAAACAGGTTTAGCAATGGCAAGCCTTTTCCATCATCTTCTCAGCAACAGACAGAGAATTCTAAGCAGAGTCACTCTGACTTAGCAACTATGGTCTCTGATCTAATCAAAACCACTCAAAGTTTCATGACTGAAACAAGGTCCTCCATTAAAAACTTGGAGGCACAAGTGGGTCAGCTGAGTAAGAAAGTTACTGAACTCCCTCCTAGTACTCTTCCAAGCAATACAGAAGAGAATCCAAAAGGAGAGTGTAAGGCCATCAACATGGCCGAATTTGGAGAGGAGGAAGAGGCAGTGATCGCCACTGAGGAATACCTCAATGGACGTCCACTAGCCTTCAATGAGTCCCCTAATAAGGAACCATGGGAATCTGAGGCTCACACTGAGACCATAGAGATTCCATTGGATTTACTTCTGCCATTCATGAGCTCTGATGAGTATTCTTCCTCTGAAGAGGACGAAGATGTCACTGAAGAGCAAGTTGCTAAGTACCTTGGAGCAATCATGAAGCTAAATGACAAGTTATTTGGTAATGAGACTTGGGAGGATGAACCCCCTTTGCTCACCAAAGAACTAGATGACTTGACTAGGCAGAGATTACCTCAAAAGAGACAGGACCCTGGGAAGTTCTCAATACCTTGTACATTAGACACCATGACCTTCGAGAAGGCTCTGTGTGACCTAGGGTCAAGCATAAACCTCATGCCTCTCTCTGTAATAAAGAAGCTAGGGATCTTTGAGGTGCAAGCTGCAATAATCTCACTAGAGATGGCAAGCAATTCAAGAAAACAAGCTTATGGACTTGTAGAGGATGTTCTGGTAAAGGTTGAAGACCATTACATCCCTGCTGATTTCATAGTCCTAGAGACTGGGAAGTGCATGGATGAATCCATCATCCTTGGCAGACCCTTCCTAGCCACAGCAAAGGCTGTGATTGATGTTGATAGAGGAGAATTGATCATTCAAGTGAATGAAGAATCATTTGTGTTTAAGGCTCAAGGATACCCCTCTGTAACCATGGGGAGGAAGCATGAAGAGCTTCCTTAAAAACAGAGTCAAACAAAGCCCCCACGGTCAAACTCTAAGTTTGGTGTTGGGAGGCCACAACCAACTTCTAAGTTTGGTGTTGAACCCCCACATTCAAACTCTAAGTTTGGTGTTGGGAGGTTCCAACATTGCTCTGAGTATCTGTGAGGCTCCATGAGAGCCCACTGTCAAGCTACTAACATTAAAGAAGCGCTTGTTGGGAGACAACCTAATGTTATATTTATCTATTTTCCTTTGTTATTTTATGTTTTTCATAGGTTGATGATCATGGGAAGTCACAAAATCAATTGAAAAAGCAAAAATAGCATGAAAAATAGAAAGAAAAACAGCACACCCTGGAGGAAAATCTGCTGGCGTTTAAACGCCAGTGAAGATAGCAGAATGGGCATTTAACACCCAGTCTGGCACCATTCTGGGCGTTTAACGCCAGAAAGGGACACCAGACTGGCGTTTAACACCAGGAATGGGCAAGAAGCTGGCGTTAAACGCCAGAAATGGGCACCAGCCCGGCGTTTAACGCCAGGATTGGCAGAAGGAGCATTTTTGCTCGCCACTTGGTGCAGGGATGAATTATCCTTGACACCTCAGGATCTGTGGATCCCACAGGATCCCCACCTACCCCACCACTCTCTCTCTTCTTCACACATTCACCAATCACCTCAACACCTCTTCCCCAAAAACCTCTCACCTATCAAATCCCACCATTCTCTTCACCACTCACATCCATCCTTCATAAAACCCCACCTACCTCACAATTCAAATTCAAACCACTTTCCCTCCCAAACCCACCCATAATGGCCGAACCCTACCCCTCTCCCCACCCTTATATAAACCCATCTTCATCCCTTCATTTTCACACAACCTACACACTACTTCTCCCCCTTGGCCGAAAAACAAAGCCACCTCTATCTCCTCTATTTCTTCTTCTTCTACTCTCTTCTTTCTTCTTTTGCTCGAGGACGAGCAAACCTTCTAAGTTTGGTGTGGTAAAAGCGTTGCTTTTTGTTTTTCCATAACCATTTATGGAACCTAAGGCCGGAGAAACCTCTAGAAAGAGGAAAGGGAAGGCAAAAGCTTCCACCTCCGAGTCATGGGAGATGGAGAGATTTATCTCAAGGGTGCATCAAGACCACTTCTATGAAGTTGTGGCCAAGAAGAAGGTGATCCCCGAGGTCCCTTTTCAAACTTAAAAAAAAAAGGTCAACTTTAATCAAAGGTTGGACCAAGTCCTCATGGATATCTGTGTGGAAGGAGCTCAAAGCAAACAAGAGATCCCACTCATCATGAAATCCCTGAGATGCCTCAAGGGATGCACTTTCCACCACAAAACTACTGGGAGCAAATCAACACCTCCCTAGGAGAATTGAGTTCCAACATGGGACAACTAAAGGTGGAGCACCAAGAACATTCCATCCTCCTCCATGAAATTAGAGAAGATCAAAGAATCATGAGAGAGGAGCAACAAAGGCAAGGAAGAGACATTGAGGACCTCAAGCACTCCATAAGATCTTCAAGAGGAAGAACAAGCCGCCATCACTAAGGTGGACCCATTCTTTAATCTCCTTGTTCTTTATTTTTCTGTTTTTCGAAAAATTATGCTTTATGTTTTATTTATGTTTGTGTCTTATGATCATTAGTGTCTTAGTGTCTATGCCTTAAAGTTATGAATGTCCTATGAATCCATCACCTTTCTTAAATGAAAAATGTTCTTAATTAAAAAAGAAAAGAATTGCATGAATTTTGAATTTTATAATAGATTAATTATTTTGATGTGGTGGCAATACTTTGACTTCTGAATGTATGCTTGAACAGTGCATATGTCTTTTGAATTTGTTGTTCATGAATGTTGGCTCTTGAAAGAATGATGAAAAAAGGAAACATGTTACTGAGGATCTGAAAAATCATAAAAATGATTCTTGAAGCAAGAAAAAGTAGTGAATAAAAAAAGAGAGAGAGAAAGCAAGCAGAAAAAGCCAATAGGCAAGGGTAAAAATAAAGTCGTGATCCAAGGCAAAAAAAAAGAGTGTGCTTAAGAACCCTGGACACCTCTAATTGGGGACTCTAGCAAAGCTGAGTCACAATCTAAAAATGTGCACCCAGTTATGTGTTTGTGGCATGTATGTATCCGGTGGTAATACTGGAAGACAGAGTGCTTTGGGCCACGGCCAAGACTCATAAAGTAGCTGTGTTCAAGAATCATCATACTTAACTAGGAGAATCAATAACACTATCTGGATTCTGAGTTCCTATAGAAGCCAATCATTCTGAATTTCAAAGGATAGAGTGAGATGCCAAAACTGTTCAGAGGCAAAAAGCTAAAAGCCCCGCTCATCTAATTAATACTGATCTTCATAGATGTTTTTGGAATTCATTGCATATTCTCTTCTTTTTATCTTATTTGATTTTCAGTTGCTTGGGGACAAGCAACAATTTAAGTTAGGTGTTGTGATGAGCGGATAATTTATACGCTTTTTGGCATTGTTTTTAGTATGTTTTTAGTATGTTTTAGTTAGTTTTTATTATATTTTTATTAGTTTTTAGTTAAAATTCACTTTTCTGGACTTTACTATGAGTTTGTGTATTTTTCTGTGATTTCATGTATTTTCTGGCTGAAATTGAGGGACCTGAGCAAAAATCTAATTCAAAGGCTGAAAAGGACTGCAGATGCTGTTGGATTCTGACCTCCCTGCACTCGAAGTAGATTTTCTGGAGCTACAGAAGCCCAATTGGCACGCTCTCAATTGCGTTGGAAAGTAGACATCCTGGGCTTTTCAGAAATGTATAATGGTCCATACTTTGCCCGAGATTTGATGGCCCAAACAGGCGTTCCAAGTCAGCTCAAGAATTCTGGCGTTAAACGCCGGAACTGGCACAAGAATGGGAGTTAAACGCCCAAACTGGCACAAAAGCTGGCGTTTAACTCCAAGAAAAGTCTCTACACATGGAAGCTTCAATGCTCAGCCCAAGCACACACCAAGTGGGCCCGAAAATAGATTTTTATGTCATTTACTCATTTTTGTAAACCCTAAGCTACCAGTTTTCTACAAATAGGACCTTTTGCTATTGTATTTTCATCTTTGGATCACTTTAGATCTTCTGATCATCTTTGGACGTCTAGTTCTTAAATCATAGGGGCTGGCCTCTCGGCCATGCCTAGACCTTGTTCTTATGTATTTTCAACGGTGGAGTTTCTACACACCATAGATTAAGGTGTGGAGCTCTGTTGTACCTTGAGTATTAATGCAATTACTATTGTTCTTCTATTCAATTCGGCTTATTCTTGTTCTAAGATATCACTTGTTCCTCCACTTGATGAATATGATGATCCGTGACACTCATCATCATTCTCACCTATGAACGTGTTCCTGACAACCACCTCCGTTCTACCTTAGATTGAGTGGATATCTCTTGGATCCCTTAATTAGAATCTTCGTGGTATAAGCTAGAATTGATGGCGGCATTCAAGAGAATCCGGAAGGTCTAAACCTTGTCTGTGGTATTCTGAGTAGGATTCAAGGATTGAATGACTGTGACGAGCTTCAAACTCGCGATTGTGGGGCGTTAGTGACAAACGCAAAAGAATCACTGGATTCTATTCCGACATGATCGAGAACCGACAGTTGAATAGCCGTGTTGTGACAGAGCGCGTTGAACATTTTCACTGAGAGGACGGGACTGTAGCCATTGACAACGGTGATGCCCAACATACAGCTTGCCATGGAAAGGAGTAAGAAGGATTGGATGAAGACAGTAGGAAAGCAGAGAGATGGAAGGGACAAAGCATCTCCATACGCTTATCTGAAATTCTCACCAATGAACTACATAAGTATCTCTATCTTTATTTTATGTTTTATTTATCTTTTAGTCATTAATCCTCCATAACCATTTGAATCCGCCTGACTGAGATTTACAAGATGACCATAGCTTGCTTCATACCAACAATCTCCGTGGGATCGACCCTTACTCGCGTAAGGTTTATTACTTGGACGACCCAGTACACTTGCTGGTTAGTTGTGCGAAGTTGTGATAAAGAGTTGAGATTGCAATTGAGCGTACCATGTTGATGGCGCCATTGATGATCACAATTTCGTGCACTAATACCCCTCCTTCAAACTGGAGTGAAGTCTTTGAATCATTCGAACTTTGAGTTTAAGCTTCTCAAATATAAGGGCTGACAACGGCTTCGTAAGAATATTAGCCACTTGTTCAACCCTATGTATGTGCAAAACATTAAAGAGCCTTTGATTTGTTCTTGTCTCTAATAATCTAAACATCAAGTTGAAAGTGCTTTGTGTGATCATGCAAGATAGGGATGACAGTGAGCAACACTAAACTATGATTGCCACAAAAGATTGATAGAATAGAGTGAAGTATGATTCTGAACTCAGCAAGTAAATTTGTCAACGACACTAGTTCTCCTTTAGAAGATGCCAAGCTCCTGTACTCTGCTTCTAATGATGCTTTGCTTCCTGCAACACCAAGAAATCAAGTTAGGCCCTAGAAAAACACATTATCCAAAAGCTGACTTGCAATCTTCTAGTTCTGCTGTCCAATCAGAGTTTGCAAACCCATAGTCTGAAATCTAAGCTTGGATAGAGCAATAAACCATGTTTTATGCCCTGCAAGTATCTTAACACTCTCTTCACTACCTTCTAATGTGCGAGCAAGAGCAGTGTATAGACCGGCTGATATCATCATCATAACAAAGGATGTACATAACAGAATCTTTTTTTATGACAAAAAGGGGTCAAGGATCCCGAAACAAATCAAGAAATTAAAAGCCTCTAAACAAATGGAACGAAGCTACATCAAAGACTAAAATACAAGCAATCTCATAAGGGGCTGAATCAAAAGTGTGGATGCTAAGAAGTAGTTATTGTTCTTTCTTCGTAAAAGTATCGGTAGCAAAATTTGTCTCACGAGAAATTCCATAGCACCTTAGGCATATGGCTTGCTTGAATCTCAATCTCCTCAATAGAGAGCAAGGGTGGGTAGTTAGGCAACCATGAATTATAAAATTAAGAGCTGCAGCAAAGTCTGATTCCACAATCACAAAGGAGTGGTTTAGAGATGCAGCAATATGAAGACCATGAACTATTTCCTAGAGTTCTACATGCATGATGGAGGAGCAGCTCCCAAGGTTACAATAAAAATCTTTCACAAATCCTCTGAGATGATTTCTATAATGATCCCGCCGCATACCATAGTATTAATTGAAGCCATATAAGAACCATCTACATTCAAATTGATAACATCATTAACTGGAAGGTTTACAAGTAATTATTTGATCATGATTAGCATTGTGTACATTAAGATGCACTTTAGTTCTTGAGATACGAAGGAACTGATCAACTCTCACTCTAACTTGAGCTAGTACCAAGGCTACGAGAGTGGAATTCTTCTCAAATATCAGCTTGTTATGGAAGAACCAGAGAGAAGATATTACCACTCCAAAAAGGTATCGCCAATTTCTTGAGTTAGAAATATTAGAATTCATCCAATCCTAAATATTAAAGTTGAAGAAACTTTGTTTCTACACTGGTGGTAGAAATGCGTCTTAGACTCTTGATATTAAATCACAATCTCTAAGCACATAAACTATCGTTTCATTATAACTATTGCATCTAAGGCAAGAGATGAGGTCAAAAGGTGGCACCGTTGTCTCTCCACATTAGTTAACATAGCATTGTTAGCAACTAACTATAGAAAAGATCGAATACATTTGGGCCCGCTCCAACACCAAACCAAGTTGGAAGTTCTATTAGATGGTAGAAAAGTGTCACAAAGAGCTTGATAAGGCTAATGAAATAATCTCAAAAATAATGAATTACCTTATTTGGTGCTAAAATACAAAAGAGTTTAAAATTAAGCTTAATTTATCAAACTACTCCCTTAGATTTTGTTTCAAGCCATAAAGGAATTCGATTAATTTGCAAACATAAGAATCTGAATTTACTTCAAAACCAAGTGGCTGATGCATGATGATTGGATTTTTGACGGTTTAGAATTTCACTAATGAAATCTCGTTGTAATGTATAGTTTTTAAACCAAGCAATAATCCTTTCATACAAAAGATTGTTTGTCACAAGTAACAAACCCCTAAATTTATAAACCGAAGTATTGGAACCTTGGGTCGTTCTCCCAAGTAATTATAATAAAGTGTCTTGTTATTGGTTATGAGATATTTTGGGGTTTTTTTTTTAGATTTTAGACAAGAAAGGTAAATGGCAAAGAAAATAAACTAACAACTAACAAAGCTCTTGGCAAGATATGAGAACTAGAAGTCCTATCCTAGTTATCCTCCTCAATTGTGACCACAAATTGTTCATTGCTCTCACTTAGTTAACCTCTAACCATGGAGGAAAGTCAAGTGGATGAATCAATTTGATTCCTCAAGTCCTAATCAAATCCTAAAGGAAAGACTAGCTTTAGAGGCATTCAAATCAATGAGCAACTTCTAATTATCAATCAACAAAGGAATTAGATAACTCAAGAGTCACTAATTACTCTACCTAGGCCAAGAGGAACAAAATCTACACTAAAGCTAAAAGAGGCATTTTAACAAACACATAAGAGGCAATAAAGGTAAACATTATTAATTACAAGAATTAAAGGAATCTACAACTGCAAAAGCAAGAGATCAACAATATGAAACTAAAGAAACACATTTATTATGAATTACCTTGAATTGAATTAAAAGAAAATGGAAGGAACAATAGTAGATCTACAACAAAGTACAAGAACAACATAAAGGAAATTACAACAAAAGAATAGAAGAATGATGAATGTAACAACAAAGAATTGGAGAGTAGAAGTAGAAAAAAGAGTGAATGAAAACTTAGATCTAAGAAGTAAACCTAATCCTAATCCTAATCCTAGAGAGAAGTGAGAGCTTCTCTCTCTAAAACTAACTTTAAACTAATCCTAATGAGTGTGAATGGTTGGAATCCCCTTTACTCTTCAATCCTTGGCTTTAAATAGCATCTTTGGTGCCAAAGTTGGTTGGGGTTGGGCCCCACAACTCCTCAGAATTCGTTGGGTGCAAATTCATAAAAAAATCATATATCAGCACCGACACGTACGCGCACAACATGCGTACGCGTCCATGGGCGAGTTCAACTCTTTGGCTTTTCATGATCTTCTCCACTTTGCATGCTTTCCTCTTCACTTCTTTGATCCATTCCTAGCCTTTTTAATCTGAAATCACTAACAAACACATCAAGGCATCTAGTGGAATCAAAGGGAGATTAAAATCATCAAGTTAAAGGCCTAAAAAACATGTTTTCACATCTAAGTACAAATAAGGAGTCAATCACAAAATCATGCTAATTCATTGAATAAATACGAGGAAAGGTTATCAAAATACTCTAAATTCAACACAAGATAAACCCTCAAAACGGGGTTTATCAACCTCCCCACACTTAAACCAAGCATGTCCTCATGCTTAAACCAAGAATGAAGTAAAGGGCATGGCATTTATTCAATGGAACTAAACTATATGTAACCTATCTAAATGCAACTATCTAAATGAATGCAATTGCTTGGTCAAAATAAATCAATTCCCAAGAAGCATATATGCACAAGGGCTAAGGACTAGCAGGTCTAATTCACAATTGGATTGAGTTATTAAATATTTTTACTAACTTGAATGAAAGGTGATGATTGTATGTGGAAACATGTAATGGAGCATCAAACCCTCACCGGATGTGTTTGCACTCTATTCACTCAAGTGTTTAGGGTTGATTCACTCAATTCTCTCCTAATCATGCTTTCCAAAATTTGTTTTTCTTCTAACAATCAACATATATTTCATGCAAGCATACATCTGTTATGAGGTCTTTTCTTTAGGTTGTAATGGGGTTAGGGTCAAGGTAGGATGCATATATGGTTAAGTGAGCTTGAAATTTGAATCTTTGATAAGTTTAAACTTCCCACCTAACCTATGACATCCTATACAATTAAGTTCTAACCTAACTACCCATTCTTCTCACTTTTTCACATACTCATGTATCCCTTTTCATTTCACAACACTTATGCATTGATCTTTATTGGACTTTTACTTTGGTTTGGGGCATTTTGTCCCCTTTTTATTTTTTTCTTTTTTTTGTTTCTTTCTTTTTCTATTTTTTCTTTTCTTTTTCATATTGTTTTTCTTTTTCTTTTGTTTTTCTCATTTTTTTTGCAATAAAGTATATACAAAAGTATCAATGCATAAGGTCTATACATTCATTACATATGAGCATGTACCCAATTCCCAATATTTGCAACAAAAATACAAAACTACCCTTTTATTCACCCAATGTCCCAAGATTCCCACACTTGAATGATACACACACTCTAGCCTAAGCTTAATCAAAGATCCAAATAAGGACATTTATTATTTTTCGCTTCAAGGCTTGTAATGTGATAAATTAAAGAACAAGTGGGTTAAGCGTAGGCTCAAATTGGCTAATAATGGAAGATAAAAGGTAGGCTATTTGGGTAAGTGAGCTAATGAAATAATGGCCTCAATCATATAAATGCATGTATACACAAAATAATGGACATAAAGAATCAAACAAATCAAGATCACAATCATAGAAAGAGAATAACGCACACAAGAAGGAAAACTAAGTGGTTATAAGATGTAACCACACCATTAGGCTCAAATCTCACAAGCTTGTATTCTTAGCTCAAAAACATGATCCACAAGATATATAATTCAAGCAAGTTCTATGAAAAATTTTCACTCAAATCAATTGAGGTGCCTTATAGATAATTTTCTCGAAAAATTTCATTATTTTGACTAAGCTTATTGTGTATACATATGAAAAATAAGAAAATACAAGTAAAATCCTAAAATCCTAGAATGAAATGCAAAAGTGTTGGGATTAGAAATTTGTCACCCAAAATCGCCGACCGGTCGGACGACCTCCCCACACTTAAAAGTTTGCACCGTCCTCAGTGTACTCAAAGATGAGCAAGGGCGTACGGTGACTCTCCGGGTTGCTGCGTGTTCTTAGTCTTGCTTCCATGTTTGCTTGTGGTGCATTCATCATAAAAAACAAAAATATAACACCATAAGATGAGAAGATATAAAAGCAAAGAAGCATACATTGTTGGAATGAGGTAGATCACTAGAAATGAGTGAGTGAATTAGTGTGACATTAAGAAATATTAGGTGTGTGAATTCTAAATTAGGCGCCTTTTAGAACACACATTAGCATAAAAGGGCGATGTCACAAAAGAAGCATGCACTTCACTTATCCTAGTGTGCTTGAGATGCTCTAAGTGAACTTGTAAGGTAAAACAAGCATTAAAGAAGCATGAAAGAATTCAAGCTAAAGCATATGGATGCATATAATCATGAAACACCATGCACTAAGGTAAATACACAACATCATCCATCAAGAGGTTGCCTAATCATAAAATAAGGCTCAAATCACATGGTGGCCAAATCATGTAATTCAAGAAGAGTTACAAGCTCAAAGGCAATTCTCATCACTTGGTATTTTTAAAAGGTAAGCATAAAAAACTCAAAACCAAGTAGCAAAATATAACCTCAATCATAGAATCCAACAAAGATTATCTAAAAACATTCATGCTAAAATAGCATTCAGGCAATAAGGGGCAGCAATGTATAATAAACAAAGTCAATAATCCAACACTTATAATGAAAAGAGAGAAAATAAAATGAAAACTAAACTAAAACTAACTAATTAACTAACTGAAATAAATGGTTATCAATGGTGTTTGAGAGTGTTTGATGAGGGGTAAGAGAAGGGAAGAAGAAAGGAGAAGGAAAGAAGTGGAAAGAGGAGAAGAAAAGAAATGTGGTGAAGGAAGGAAATCCGCGCGTACGCGCGCATGCCGCGCGCGGGGATGATTTATTTCGAGAGTTGTGCGTACGCGTCATGTGCGCGTACGCGCGAGTGGGGTTGTGCCAAAGGCACAACATTGGTGCAGCGCATGCACAACTCTCTGGAAAATGTATGGAATGTGGAACTTCTCAATCCACGCATACGCACGCATGGCATGCGCGTGGATGGTCAAAAACGCTTGATGCACGCGTACGCGCACAGTGCGCATACGCGTGGATGGTGCTCTGTTTTTCAAAAAGTTTTGCTATGTTTTTGCACCAATCCAAGCATTTCAAACCTCCAAACAGCTACCAAAACACCCTAAAACCTTATTTAACATGATAAAATGCTAATTAAACTCAACAAACTAATCAAAACATGAAGTTAAACTACTTTTACCAATATGTACAAAAAAAGAAAATGAAAAGAAGTTACCATGGTGGGTTGTCTCCCACCTAGCACTTTTGTTTATTGTCCTTAAGTTGGACTCATGGGGAGCTCCTCTCAAGGTGGCTTGTGCTTGAATTCATCTTGGAACTCCCACCAATGCTTGGTTCTCTATTGTGCCCCAAGATTTCTTATGGATTGAGCCAAGTGTTGATGGAGTTCTTCACAAGCTTGGGGCTCCCAAAGTTGATTTTTCTTATGCGATCCGTGATCCCACACTTTATTTTGACACCCATCTTGAAGTTGATCATTATTAGTCCATCCGGGTGGCATGACTTTAGAATTCTCATTTAAGCGACCAAACATCCTCCTAAACCCAAGCAATCTGGCTCTATACCAACCCTTACAATGCCAACCACTAACCATCTCCCTTTTACTTTTAAAGCCACAAATATATCTAAGTTGACCATCCGTCTCTAGCAAACCATATTCAAGGGGAATGATAAAGCTTAAATATAAGGAATTTACCCACTTGAATGAAAGAATGGATGGTGGTGGCTTGGGGAGAGGTGTCTCCAATATCCTTACAAACTCTACTCCCTTATATTCTTCCTTGGTTGCCTCCACCTCTTCACAAAATACTTCAACTTCAATCCTTTGTTCATCATTTTCATCTAACTCTTCTCCATCACTCAAGTCATATATGGGAGGAAGAGAGAAATCTACCTCCACATTGCTTTCTATCTCATTGGGAGAAGGCTCTTCAAACTCAAAGGATTCACCACCAAGAAGATTGGATGCATGGTCTTCATCACCAAGGGAACTCAATTCTTGCTTTATTATCTCCAAGTCTTTATTCAAAATTTGTTTTGGAGGTTGTGCACTTTTCTCCTCAACATCAAATTCAATCCTCTTGGAGGAATTTTCTATGATTTTAGCTTCCCATGGAGGTTCCGCATCTCCTAAGTCTTCAACCACTTCTTCCTCTTCTTCAATGATCATAGGCTCCTCCAATTGCTCTAATAAAAAATAACATCCCTCATTTTCCACCGGAGTTTCCAATCTCTCCTTCATGCTATGCTTTTCAATTAATTCTTCACATGTGACCATGGGAGTGCTTTGAGTGCCCAAGCATTGGGAGGTTAAAACGCTTACTACCTTGGTCAAGGTAGTAACAAATTCTAGTGTCTCCCTTTGCATTTCTCCTTGCCCTTGAAGTATAAGGCTAAGAATTTCATCCATTGAGGATTGGGGTGAATAAGAGGGTTCATTGTCTTGGAGAAAGGGTTCATAATAGGAAGGTAGTTCTTCTTGGTAAAGGTATGGTGGTGTATATTGAGGTGGTTCTTGGGAGTAGTAATCTTGGAATTGTGGTTCCATATATGGCTCATATGGTTCAAAAGGAGGTTAGTATGGTGGGTAAGGATCATGGTCATATGGAGGTGTTTGGTAAAAATAGGCTTGTGAGTGTGGTTGAGGTTCATGTTGAGGATATGACTCATAGGCATGTGATGGTGGTTCTTGAAAGTCACAAGGAGATTCACCATAGCCATTAGATTGATATGCATCATAGAATGGCTCTTCTTCATAGTGCATTGGTGGAGGTTGTTGCCATAAAAATTGATCATATGCATATGGCTCCTCCCACCTTTGATTATCCCATCCTTGATGTATATCTTCATTGTAGCTCCCATTTTCTAAAACATAACTAGAACCAAACTCATAGCCAAAGTGAGAATTCATAGGGGAAAAGCAAAATAAAGCTAACAAAAACTAGTAAACAAGCAAAAGACAAGCTATTCACATTATTCACATATATACAATAACCAATAACACAACACCATTGCAATTCCTCGATAATGGCGCCATTTTGATGATTGGATTTTTGACGGTTTAGAATTTCACTAATGAAATCTCGTTGTAAAGTACAGTTTCTAAACCAAGCAATAATCCTTTCATACAAAAGATTGTTTGTCACAAGTAACAAACCCCTAAATTTATAAACCGAAGTATTGGAACCTCGGGTCGTTCTCCCTAGGAATTACAATAAAGTGTCTTGTTATTGGTTATGAGATATTTTGGGGTTTTTTTTATAGATTTTAGACAAGAAAGGTAAATGGCAAAGAAAATAAACTAACAACTAACAAAGCTCTTGGCAAGATATGAGAACTAGAAGTCCTATCCTAGTTATCCTCCTCAATTGTGACCATAAATTGTTCATTGCTTCTACTTAGTTAACTTCTAACCATGGAGGAAAGTCAAGTGGATGAATCAATTTGATTCCTCAAGTCCTAATCAAATCCTAAAGGAAAGACTAGCTTTAGAGGCATTCAAATCAATGAGCAACTTCTAATTATCAATCAACAAAGGAATTAGATAACTCAAGAGTCACTAATTACTCTACCTAGGTCAAGAGGAACAAAATCTACACTAAAGCTAAAAGAGGCATTTTAACAAACACATAAGAGGCAATAAAGGTAAACATTATTAATTGCAAGAATTAAAGGAATCTACAATTGCAAAAGCAAGAGATCAACAATAGAAAACTAAAGAAACACATTTATTATGAATTACCTTGAATTGAATTGAAAGAAAATGGAAGGAACAATAGTAGATCTACAACAAAGTACAAGAACAACATAAAGGAAATTACAACAAAAGAATAGAAGAATGATGAATGTAACAACAAAGAATTGGAGAATAGAAGTAGAAGAAAGAGTGAATGAAAACCTAGATCTAAGAACTAAACCTAATCCTAATGAGTGTGAATGGTTGGAATCCCCTTTGCTCTTCAATCCTTGGCTTTAAATAGCATCTTTGGCGCCAAAGTTGGCTGGGGTTGGGCCCCACAACTCCTCAAAATTCGTTGGGTGCAAATTCATAAAAAAATCATATATCAGCACCGACGCGTACGCGCACTGCATGGGCGAGTTCAACTCTTTGGCTTTTCATGATCTTCTCCACTTTGCATGCTTTTCTCTTCACTCCTTTGATCTATCCCTAGCCTTTTCAATCTGAAATCACTAACAAACACATCAAGGCATCTAGTGGAATCAAAGGGAGATTAAAATCATCAAGTTAATGGCCTAAAAAGCATGTTTTCACATCTAAGTACAAATAAGGAGACAATCACAAAATCATGCTAATTCATTGAATAAATGCGAGGAAAGGTTATCAAAATACTCTAAATTCAACATAAGATAAACCCTCAAAACAGGGTTTATCAATGCATAAGCATAATTTGGTGTAAGACACCATTAAAGAATGCAATATTAAAATCAAATTGGCAAATTATATAGTTCTTAGAGAGAGTTGTGCATAACACAAGACTAATGGAAGTAGGGTAGACCACTAGACACTACAAGAAAAATGTTGAGTAGCAGAGTAGCGGCGAATTTACCGGCGGTAAAGACGTCAAATTTGTTAGGTTAAATTATTACTGGTGGATTTACGTTTCTGATGGTAAATTTTCTGGTAATAATTGGAGAAAAATGAAAAAATAGGTGCGTAAGTTAGTAACAGATTTACTGTCAGATAAATCTACCGGTAAATCCATTTAGTGAAAATGCTGTATTTTGGTGGCCCGCAATGGTTTACCATAAAAAAATCCGACCGTAAATTCGATGATAATTTTGCCCTAAATTCAAAGAGCGAACACTCTCCCCCTTCATTTCGAATCTATCTCTCTCTCTACCCTTTCTTCTCCCATTTTCTCTCTAACACTCTCCCTCCCTGCCGCTCTGTCAACCCCGCCACTGCCTCCACAATCCGTCTCTCTTCCCCTTTCTTCTTCCACTATCTCTCTAACCCTTTTCCTCCCTGCCACTCTATCAGCCCCACCACCGCATCTCCGGCATTCCCTCTCCCTCTAGCCGCCACTAGCAGTGCCGGCAACCACCAACAATCTCCCAATTTGTTAAATTTAGGATTAATTTTGGTTTTAGTTGTTAATTAGTATTATGATTTAGTTAGAAATAATATTTCTGTTTAGTGAATTTACGTGTTAAAATAGGATTAGATTAGGTTATGAAGAACTAAAGATTGACGGTTTAGAAGTTATAGTAAACTCTCGTTGTAAGTATAGTTACTAAACCAAGAAATCAACCTTTCTTACAAACATTTTGGTTGTCACAAGTAACAAACCCCTAAATAAATTGATAACCGAAGTATTTAAACATCGGGTCATCTTCTCAATGAATTGCGGGGAGGTATGTTCTTATTATTGGTTATGGGTTTTGTAAATTGGGGTTTTGAAAGTGGGGAACAAGTAAATTAAAGGAGAAATAAAATAAATAATTAACTATGAAATAAACTCTTGGCAAGATATCAAAATTCGGAAGTCCTATCCTAGTTACTCCTATAAGAATGGAAGTTAATCCCGCTTAGTTAACCTTTGCATAAGCAAGGGAAAGTCAAGTGAACCAATTGGTTAGATTTCCTAAGTCCTAGCCAACTTCTAAAGAAAGACTAGAGTTAGTAGAATTCCAGTTAATTAGCCGACATAACAATCAATCATGAATAGTTGATAACTCAAGAGCTTCCAGTTCATCAATTAAAGCCAATAATATAAAAAGCTAAATAAGAAGTTTAGATCTGAAATACCTCAAAATCATGAATTAATAAAGATATCAAATGTAGCATGGGCAGTTGTAGCCAAGTAAAGAAGTTGAGTTGAACATAGAAATCCATAAACTAAATTGAGGAAATAAATAAAAGGAACATTGATCCTGTAATTGAAGAAGATGAAAATATTCCTAAATCCTTAAGAGGAATCCCAATCCTAAATCCTAAGAGAGAGGAGAGAGCCTCTCTCTCTAAAAACTACATCTAAAACTAAAAATTATGAATTATGAAAGCATGTTGAGTCTCTGCATGTTCCCTGACTTTAATCTGTGTTTCTGGGCCGAAAACAGGGTTGAAATGCGGCCCAGAATCTCTGCCAGCAACTTTTGTAATTCTGCAGATAGCGCACGTCACGCGTCCGCGTCGTTCACGCGATCGCGTCACTCAGCGTTTTCCATATCACGCGTGTGCGTCGTCTACGCATTCGCGTCGTTCATGCAGCTTCCAATCCGCGCGGTCGCGTCAGGCATGCGAACGCGTCACTCTGATTTCTTCCATTTCACGCGGTCGCGTGAGCCATGCGACCGTGTGACTTCTCGCTGGTCATCTCCTCAATTCCTTGTGTTTCTTCCATTTTTGCACGCTTCCTCTTTATTCTCTAAGCCATTCCTGCCCTATGAAGCCTGAAACACTTAACACACAGATCAAGGCATCGAATGGTAATAGGAGAGATTAAGATTAGCTAAATTAAGACCAAAAAAACATGTTTTCAATCATAGAACTAAACTAGGAAGGAATTGTAAAATCATGCAAATCCTATGAATAAGTGGGTGAAAAGCTTGATAAAACGACTCAATTAAATACAATATAAACCATAAAATAGTGGTTTATCAGGTTATTAGACTTTTGTGAGTTCTAATGTTGTAATGATATGATATTGTTGTTGTTGTGCTGTTGGTTTTGAATTAGAATTGAATTTAGTAAATTGATGATGCTCAAGCTTGAATGCATATATTTCACATAATTCAAGTTATTCTATTCAAATAGGCATATTGCTAAATGTTTGTGAAGTTAGTTAAACTTACTTTTATACGAGTCAATTTTCGGTTAAACTAATTTTATCTGTGTAATTAAATAATTAACTCTCTATCATTCTAGTAGTCTTTATTTTATGCATAGTCAGTACAATTAATTATATTATATTTTCAATGTGTTTTAAGAGTGAAAATGATAGTAAATTAAAAAAAATCAAATATGGGATTATTTTAAATGACTTACGGATGACTTTTTATTTGCATACGAACAAAATTATACATGTAGTAATATATATTGCTAAATATTTGTGAAATTGGAATGTGCACTTACCTCTTTTGTTTTATTTGATTTCAATGGATAATGTATTTCTTTAACTAAGTTTAACATAGTTTATTTTGATTAAGCATTTTGAATGATGTTGTGAATATGTTTAGCACATTTTTAATTGTTATGCTTTTTAAAGACATGACAACAGGTTCTAGATCAGCCTAGTGGTCATGGTGGTGGTAGAAGGAGGATTTCTGCTGGTACTCCTGGGAATTCTGGATCCTCTCCCTCTAATTTGATTACCTTAGTGATGTCACAAGTAACAGGTGCATCGAAACAGCTGTTCATCCTGGTGCCTAACGCCAACTACATCCCTGTGTCTACAGCGACGACGCCTCCATCCACTCAGTAGTTCACTATCTCAGTTATGCGCCTCCAGCGACGGACACCACGGTGCCAGAATCCTCTCACGGATGCCAACCAACTGATGCTCCTCCATAACCTCCTGTCATACGAATGACGATTTGGTCTGATGGCAGAACAATGTAAGTACTACTTTAATTCTTTTATATACTAAAAGTGTTTGATAATTCGTGATTAGTAATTCTTGATTATTGATTCTAGTTTTAGTGGATTTAGGGTTGTAGGTTTAAACTAATGAAAGTGTTTGATATATCGTGATGGATTGAACTGATAAAAGTGTTTGATATATTGTGATTAGTGATTCGTAATTATTGATTCTAGTTTTAGTGAATTTAAGGTTGTAGGTTTGAATTGCTGAAAGTGTTTGATATAATCCTGATTATTAATTATTGATTATTGGTTCTAGTTTAGTAGATTTAGTGGATTTATAGATGTTGCTTCTTGATTATTGATTGTTGTTCATTGATTATTGATAATTAGTGTTGTTTAAGTTAATTGTTGATGGATAGAGTTTGTGGCGCATTCCAGGTATAGATAAAACTCTGCTGAAACATCTAAAAAATATCTATATATTATGGTTATTTACTTCTGAAGTTTTAATTTATATTGCCATATTAGTTTATTTGTGAATTGTTGATAGGTTTGCGCCAAACAACAATGCATATACTTAGGAGATGACCAATGTCATCAAGCTGATGTACGACCATTCATGGCCAAGCTACAAGAAGATCCCCTCTGAGACCAGAGAGCGATGGTTTTAGAAGTGGGCAGTAAAAACTTAATATAGTCAAACCTTATTAGCTAGTATATATCTTCTATTTTGTTTAATACAATATATTTTGATTAACTAATTTTAAAGTTTCTTTGTGCAGGTGAACTTTATACGGGACAAGAAGCACGATGCCCTCATCATCAAGAAGATATACGAGCACAGATGCTAGAGGATGTACGTGAGAGGTGCGACTCTATACATTCACTGGGAGACCGATGAGGGGCTCAAGTATCAGCATCTCACAAACAGAGCTAACAAAGCATCGGCTAGGTCGTCCAAGTATACTGAAACGATCCAATTTTCAGTATGTCTAGATCATACCAGAAATTGAGCATCACCAACTTGTCTTCCTAATTATTATCTGTTATTTTATTATATGAGCCTGATTCATTGTTAAAAGCATAGTTATTTAGTGAGGTATTTTTTTGAAAACGTTTGGACTAATAAACAGAATCATTCACAATCAATTCGCAAATAATAACAGATACAACAGTTATAAACAACCACACTTATATACATCTCAAATAGTTAACAATATTCAGTTATCCAGCATTTATTAGAGTAAAGATCTTTAGTTAGAACACTCCTAGATATAGCTAGATAATAACTATATACATATATATACATACAACATCCCAGACCCTGACTTGTTCAAGAAGTCCCTAAGCTGGCGCCCAGGCTAGCCTAGACTCTATACTCACCTAATCCCTCTAAACTACTAAAGCGAGGGAAAATGTTATCTAGGTCTTCAAGACTCAAGTCAAGTGAAATGTCATCAAAAGGTAGAAGATCGTGTAAAACCCGGTTAATTAACGGCTAATTAACCCATAAATGAGAATTTATTCTAGAAAGCCCAAAATGTGATTTTTATGGCTAAATGTGATAGAGGAGATTGAGACGAGAATTTCGGTACCAATTTTATAGAATTCGGACCAAGATTGAACCGAACGGGCCAAACCGGGCCAACCGGACCCAAAGTGGGCCCTTGGCCCAACTAAACTAAACCAAAACCCTAGTTTTCAGCACTCTCTTTCCTCATTTGAGACACTAAACACGCTGAGATGGAGGCCATGGAAGGAAGAACACTCTCTCAAGTTCTGTCTCTCCCTTGATCTTCAAACCACCATAACTTTTGATCTAGAGCTCCGATTGTCGCACCGTTTGTGGCCACGCGTTCACCGAAGAGAGCTCTACAAAACAAATATAATCAATCTTGAGGTAAGCCACGTTTTGCTCTTCGAATTTCCAGCCTTATTTTCGAGTTTCATGAGCAAAAATGTTGAGATTTTGGGCTCTTTGATGTTATAGGACCCAACTCTCTTGAAGGAGAAGGTTAATCTTATCTCCTTGGACCTTGGGTGTGGTAAGATTCTCAATCCTAGTGTAATTTGTTGTTCTATGATGTTTGGGTATTGAGATGTTGTGTATGGGTATGATGATTGTGGCTTAGGTTGTGTATGTGTGAATATTGGAGCTTGATTAGTGATATTGAAAAGCTTGAAAAGGGATTTGGTGGTGAAAAATCTGTTCTTGGAGGTGTTGAGGCCTTGAGAGCTTGAGAAAAAGTGGTTTGGAAGTGCTCCGGTTGAGCTTGGGAAATCGGCTAAGGTATGGTCTCGGTTTCTCGTATCTAATATGTAATATGGTAGGAAATACTTAGGCTAGAGGCCCTAAGATAGGCATTGAATTGTTGATGTTGTTGAATGGTTGATATATATGATGTGGTCATATATGTGATGATGATTATTGATGCCTTGATGGTATGATGTATGAGAAATATGCATGTTGTGATATATGCTTGATGATTGATTATGGTTGAATTGTGGGTGGAACCATGTTGATGGTGAGTATGATATTGATTGTGTACAATGATGACTTATTAGAATTGGTTTTGTTGAAAATTGGCATAAGGAAGAGTATATGATATGTCAATGTGTTTGAGTTTGAGCCACTTGGGTGAAGTGGGTTAAAATGATGGGATAGTGATTTTGGTGATTTGGGGTAAAGTGTCAATGTGTGAGTCGAGGAGGCTTGATGTTGAATTTGATATATTTTGATTGATTTCAAAGAAAAGGGATGAAATTGGCATGTTTTGATTGATTTTGAAAAGAGTTGAAAATGACTTGTTTTGCAAATGGCACTTTGTGGTTTTGTATGAAAAACATGGTTTTTGGGCATCCCTTGACGGGATATAACGTGGACTAAGGATCTCTGTTTTGTGCCAAATCTGTTTAGAAATGAAATTGGATCCGGGATGTCCATGCCGTTCGAAGAACGGGTGAAAAACGATTTAAAATGAGAGAGTTATGTCCGTCGGAAGATTGGGGTTGAATTTGTGAAATTCTGCAGTTTTTAACTTAGAACATTTTTAGCAGAATGATCCCCGCGCGTAGGCGCACTTGGCGCGTACGTGCCGTTCTTCTACTGTTGGAAATGAGAGTTTCCCTGGAAGGAACCAGTGGCTAGCCACCACGTGCTCCAAGTTGAGACTCGAAGCTCTTTTGACCCTATGTCGTAAGGGTGGCCGGGCACTGTGAAAGCCCCGGATGAGCTCGCCCCTGTAAATATTCACCAGTAAAGGTGATGGATATAGATCATGATTATGATCAAATTTATGATGAGTATAACTCGAGTTGGGGATGCGCGACAGAGGGACAGTCCAATGGTTAGCTACCAGGACTTGTCGGGTTGGCTCTATAACCGACAGATGATATCATCAGCCACTAGGGACAGGCATTCATTATATGCATACTATATGAATTGTTTGAGATTGCCTATTTGACTGCATATTACTTGCTAATTGTCTAAATGCCTTAATTGTTCTTATTTGTATATTTCTTGTTTGATATAACTGTGTTTGCTACATTATACTCCTGCTGGTGGTTAGGAGGTCTGAAGGAATTGGAAAGGGAAGTATTAGTTAGACTGAAGAATCTTTAGTCAGATGCCCTTTTATGGTTTAGCTTGTTTATAAGCTTTGAGTTATCTGGAGGAAGTTCTAGGATTGCCTTCGGCTTTCCTCTATTATTATGTATTATATATGTGGAAGCTGTTACCATGCTGGGGACCTCTGGTTCTCACCCATGCAGATTTTATGGTTTTCAAATGCAGGACGTGAGGTTTCTCGCTGAGGCATGCTGGAGACTTCTAGATTTGTGAAGATCCTTTGTTCTCGGGACTATGTTTTGGTTTATATGTTTTGCTTAAATACTTTTATCTCCATTAAATAATACAAACTGTGATGACTCCTCTTATAGGAGATTTTGGAGAATAATTTTCTGTATTTGTGTCCCTTTGGGTTTCCTTTGGGGTTTTTCTTATTTTATCATATGTATATATTGTTATGCTCGGACTGGTTATCTTCACAACCGGATTTTGAGTCTTGATATTCCTGTTTTTGACACTCCCTTGTATATATAGAATCTTGCGTTGGCTTATCCTTTGTTCGTTATGTTATCGATCGGAGTGTTGCACTTTCGAGTTGCGATTTTTGTTTACCCCCTTTTATATAATCAATCATTCATACTACTATATGTACTAAATTTTTATTTTAGAGGTCATAATACCTTGCCATCTCTGAATTATGACTTAAGCATAAGACTCTGTATGGTAGGGTGTTACAGATTGTCTACCACTCCTCTACATGATCATACATTGCTATATGACGTCTCACTGGTACTCCACCAAGTAGTCACATAACAGGAGTCTCGTAGACAGGATTTAGGTTAAAGTTTGCATACAAACGGGATGCAAACGTAGGCTGGTCTCACAGTATATATATATTAATAGAGAACGAGATTCACCCTAGACTCAGAAGACTACCTAAAGCGGAATCCTCTTTGCGGAACGGTCATCAATGAACTATGGAAGGGTACTCATGCTTCCATTTGAAGGGGGAAGGAAGAGAGAAGGGGTAAGAACTGGGAAGTTCTTAGTAAGGTTGGGGTTATTAGTTAAGTTCATTAATTCTATGTTGTTTGGCAGACAAATAACAGAATATATAGAAGCAGTAAATAGAAGACAGATAAATAGAGAAATAGAGAAAATAGAAAACAGATCACAAACAGAAGAATACAAGAAAGTAAAACACAGACACAGAGAATTGAATACAAATAAGGAAAGCATACATTCATACTACAATCATAACAGTGGAAATGCACAACCAAGTATGATGCATGTCTGTCCTATGCAGGCCATGAGCTCACGTGTCAGTTTACACTCTACAGCCCGACATTATCTAGGAACTAGTCCTAGATATGGCTTTATCTTTGTAGGTAAACTTTGGCCTACAGAAATAACACTCCTGTAAGTGAACTTCGGCTTACAGGAATAGTCTAACCATAACACAACAACTTTCTGTAGGTGAACTTTAGCCTATAGAAACGGCACCCTTGTAAGTGAACTTCCACTTACAAAAATGGCACCCCTGTAAGTAAACTTCGGCTTACAAGAATCACAACTCTCTATAGGTGAACCTCGGCCTACAGGAGCAACACCCTGAGATACACAATTGATATTCACTGTAGGTGAACTTCGACCTACAGGAATAATAACTCTCTATTTATTCTGTGAGGTCAAACACACAACTATATAGCTTTTAACTCTTTTCCTTTCTAACATGTTTGCAAGTTTCTAAATCATTTTTCATTACCTGACATACCTCAATACCTTCTCTTAGGTGTTTAATAAAGAGAATTAAGAAATTCTGGACTCAACACTGTCTTCATGAGGCTTTTAGGAAAAACTGCCTTTTATCAATATTTTATTATTATTAATAAAATAATATTATTAATAACATAATATTTTTAATATTTTAATTTTAAAATAATAATATTTATTCAACTTTCAAAAACATTACATTTTGACCCCTGAACTTTTTGAAAATTGTATTTTGACCCTTTGATTTTCAATATTTGCACTTTGTCCCCTTAACTTTTTCTTAATTAACTTTTAACCCCCAAACTTTTTAATAATTATAATTTGACCCAAAATCATCAAAACCAACATTTTTTCTTGTCCTTCAAAGACCAAAAATATTTTTTCAAAAGTTCATCAGATTTCAGCTTGATTTTCAACCAATTTTTCAATCTTTTCGATAACCGATTTTTACCTGATTTTGACCAAACCAAAGAAAAATGTTTCAGCCATCATACACATCAAAAACACATCAAATATCATGAATTTCATGTCTAGAAAGCCACGTTTTCCAGCAGCAACAACAACAACTTCAGAACCATCAAAAACTTGATTTTCAAGCATTAAACAACAAGATCTCATGATCAAACCATCACACAAACAGTCAAAGTCAAGTCTCAAGCAACAAGATCTGATTTCACACTTCAATAACAGAGCCAATCATTGATTAATTTACCAAACCTTACCTCCTTTGCTGCTGCCCAAAAGTTGAACCCAAAACAAGCTTCTAAAAGCATTTTTACGCCTATTTTAACATCAAAAACAACTTTAGAACCATATGAACCATTGGTGCGCGAAATTGTGAACAATACTTTTTCACAACTCTCATAATCCCTGGTCATGAACTCCAAAAACTTGGTGGTTCAATTCCATGGCATTACACAACTTCGCACAACTAACCAGCAAGTGCACTGGGTCGTCCAAGTAATACCTTACGTGAGTAAGGGTCGATCCCACGGAGATTGTTAGCATTGAAGCAAGCTATGGTCATCTTGTAAATCTTAGTCAGGAAAACTCAATTGTATATGATGATGAACGAAAATAATATAAAAGATAAAGATAGTGATACTTATGTATATCATTGGTGTAAGAGCTTCAGACAAGTGTATGAAGATGCCTTCCCTTCCGTCTCTCTGCTTTCCTACTGCCTTCATCCAATCCTTCTTACTCCTTTCCATGGCAAGCTCGTGTAGGGTTTCACTGTTGTCAGCAGCTACCTCCCATCCGCGCAGTGAAAGCTAATGCACGCACTCTGTCACAGTACTGCCAATCACCGGTTTGGTTCCCTCCCCTACCGGAATAGAATCACTCTTTTGCGTCTGTCACTAACGCCCAGTAGGTTACAGGTTTGAAGCACGTCACAGCCATTCAATCATTGAATCCTACTCAGAATACCACAGACAAGGTTAGACCTTCCGGATTCTCTTGAATGCCGCCATCAGTTCTTGCCTATACCACGAAGACTCTGATCTCACGGAATGGTTGGCTCGTTTGTCAGGCGAGCACTCGGTTGTCAGGCGATCAACCATGCATCGTGCAATCAGGAATCCAAGAGATATTCACTAAGCCTCAGATGCTTGTAGAACAAGAATGGTTGTCAGTCACCTTGTTCATGGGTGAGAATGGTGATGGGCGTCAATCATCACCTTCATCATGTTGAAGAACAAGTGATATCTTGGTAAAAGAACAAGCGGAATTGAATAGAAGAACAATAGTAATTGCATTAATACTCGAGGTACAGCAGAGCTCCACACCTTAATCTATGGTGTGTAGAAACTCCACCGTTGAAAATACATAAGAACAAGGTCTAGGCATGGCCGAATGGCCAGCCTCCCAAAGGTCTAAGATAGCATAAAACAAAGATAGCTACCCAAAAGTCTCTCTAAATACAATAGTAAAAGGTCCTACTTATAGAAAACTAGTACATAGATGAGTAAATGACATAAAAATCCACTTCCGGGCCCACTTGGTGTGTGCTTGGGCTGAGCAATGAAGCTTTTTCGTGTAGAGACTCTCCTTGGAGTTAAACGCCAGCTTTAGTGCCAGTTTGGGCGTTTAACTCCCAATTAGGTGCCAGTTCCGGCGTTTAACGCTGGAATTTCTTGAGGTGACTTTGAACGCCGGTTTGGGCCATCAAATCTTGGGCAAAGTATAGACTATTATATATTGCTGGAAAGCCCAGGATGTCTACTTTCCAACGCCGTTGAGAGCGCGCCAATTGGGCTTCTTTAGCTCCAGAAAATCCACTTCGAGTGCAGGGAGGTCAGAATCCAACAGCATCTGCAGTCTTTTTGAGTCTCTGGATCAGATTTTTGCTCAGGTCCCTCAATTTCAGCCAGAAAATACCTGAAATCACAGAAAAACACACAAACTCATAGTAAAGTCCAGAAAAGTGAATTTTAACTAAAAACTAATAAAAATATACTAAAAACTAACTAGATCATACTAAAAATATACTAAAAACAATGCCAAAAAGCATACAAATTATCCGCTCATCACAACACCAAACTTAAATTGTTGCTTGTCCCCAAGCAACTGAAAATCAAATAAGATAAAAAGAAGAGAATATGCAATGAACTCCAAAAACATCTATGAAGATCAGTATTAATTAGATGAGCGGGGCTTTTAACTTTTTGTCTCTGAATAGTTTTGGCATCTCACTCTATCCCTTGTAATTCAGAATGATTGGCTTCTTTAGGAACTCAGAATCCAGATAGTGTTAATGATTCTCCTAGTAAAGTATGATGATTCTTGAACATAGCTATTTCTTGAGTCTTGGCCGTGGCCCAAAGCACTCTGTCTTCCAGTATTACCACCGGATACATACATGCCACAGACACATAATTGGGTGAACCTTTTCAGATTGTGACTCAGCTTTGCTAAAGTCCCCAATTAGAGGTGTCCAGGGTTCTTAAGCACACTCTTATTTGCCTTGGATCACAACTTTATTTCTTTCTTTTTCTTTTTTTTTTTCGAAATTTTTTTTTTTTGCTTTTTCTTGCTTCAAGAATCATTTTTAATGATTTTTCAGATCCTCAGTAACATGTCTCCTTTTTCATCATTCTTTCAAGAGCCAACATTCATGAACCACAAATTCAAAAGACATATGCACTGTTCAAGCATACATTCAGAGAACAAAAGTGTTGCCACCACATCAAAATAATTAAACTATTATAAAATTCAGAATTCATGCAATTCTTTCCTTTTCAATTAAGCACGTTTTTATTCAAGAAAGGTGATGGATTCATAGGACATTCATAACTGTAAGGCATAGACACTAAGACACTAATGATCACAAGACACAAACATGGACAAACATAAAGCATAAAAATCGAAAAACAGAAGAATAAAGAACAAGGAAATCAAGGAACGGGTCCACCTTAGTGATGGCGGCTCTTTCTTGCTCTTGAAGATCCTATGGAGTGCTTGAGCTCCTCAATGTCTCTTCCTTGTCTTTGTTGCTCCTCCCTCATGATTCTTTGGTCTTCTCTAATTTCATGGAGGATGAGGGAGTGTTCTTGATGCTCC
The DNA here is from genome assembly GCF_014773155.1 of Arachis stenosperma. NCBI lineage: Eukaryota > Viridiplantae > Streptophyta > Magnoliopsida > Fabales > Fabaceae > Arachis > Arachis stenosperma. The sequence goes on from NC_080385.1 coordinate 138,802,398, forward strand.
ACCCTTAGTTGTCCCATGTTGGAACTCAATTCTCCTAGGGAGGTGTTTAATTGCTCCCAATAATTTTGTGGAGGAAAGTGCATCCCTTGAGGAATCTCAGGGATCTCATGGTGAGAAGGGTCTCTTGTGTACTCCATCCTTTTCTTGGTGATGGGCTTGTCCTCATCAATGGGGGTATCTCCCTCTATGTCAACTCCAACTGAATAACAGAGGTGACAGATGAGATGAGGAAAGGCTAACCTTGCCAAAGTGGAGGTCTTGTCCGCCACCTTGTAGAGTTCTTGGGCTATAACCTCATGAACTTCTATTTCTTCTCCAATCATGATGCTATGGATCATGATGGCCCGGTCTATGGTAACTTCGGACCGGTTGCTAGTGGGAATGATTGAGCGTTGTATGAACTCTAACCATCCTCTAGCCACGGGCTTGAGGTCATGCCTTCTCAATTGAACCGGCTTTCCTCTTGAATCTTGCTTCCATTGTGCGTCCTCTTCACATATGATTGTGAGGACTTGGTCCAACCTTTGATCAAAGTTGACCCTTCTAGTGTAAGGATGCTCATCTCCTTGCATCATAGGCAAGTTGAACGCCACCCTCACACTCTCTGGACTAAAATCCAAGTATTTCCCCCGAACCATAGTGAGATAATTCTTTAGATTCGGGTTCACACTTTGGTCATGGTTCTTGGTGATCCATGCATTGGCATAGAACTCTTGAACCATCAAGATTCCGACTTGTTGAATGGGGTTGGTAAGTGCTTCCCAACCTCTTCTTCGGATCTCATGGCGGATCTCCGGATATTCACCCTTTTTGAGTGAAAAGGGGACTTCGGGGATCACCTTCTTCAAGGCCACAATTTCATAGAAGTGGACTTGATGCACCCTTGAGAGGAATCTATCCATCTCCCATGACTCGGAGGTGGAAGCCTTTGCCTTCCCTTTCCTCTTTCTAGAGGTTTCTCCGGCCTTGGATGCCATAAATGGTTATGGAAAAACGAAAAAGCAACGCTTTTACCACACCAAACTTAAAATGTTTGCTCGTCCTCGAGCAAAAGAAGAAAGAAGAGAGTAGAATAAGAAGAAATGAGGAAGAGGGGGAAGGTGGTGTGTTCGGCCAAGAAGGGAAAGAAGGGGTGTTTAGGTTGTGTGAAAATGAAGGGTTGAAGAAGGGTATATATAGGAGAGAGGGGGTAATGGTTCGGCCATTATGGGTGGGTTTGGGAGGGAAAGTGGTTTGAATTTGAAGGGTGAGGTTGGTGGGGTTTTATGAAGGATGGATGTGAGTGGTGAAGAGAAAGATGGGATTTGATAGGTGAAGGGTTTTTGGGGAAGAGGTATTGAGGTGATTGGTGAATGGGGGAAGAAGAGAGAGAGTGATGGTGGGGTCCTGTGGGGTCCACAGATCCTGTGGTGTCAAGGAAAAGTCATCCCTGCACCAAATGTTGCTCAAAATCACGTTTTGAGCTATTTCTGGCGTTAAACGCCGGGCTGGTGCCCATTCCTGGCGTTTAACGCCAGGTTGTTGCCCTTTACTGGCGTTTAACGCCAGTCTGGTGCCCCTTTCTGGCGTTAAACACCCAGAATGGTGCCAGACTGGGCGTTAAACGCCCAACAGCTAGCATTACTGGCGTTTGAACGCCAGCTTCTTCTCCTCCAGGGTGTGCTATTTTTTTTTCTTGTTTTTCATTCTGTTTTTACTTTTTTCATTGTTTTTGTGACTTCTTATGATCATCAACCTACAAAAAAGATAAAATAACAAAAGAAAATAGTTAACTATAAAACATTGGGTTGCCTCCCAACAAGCGCTTCTTTAATGTCATTAGCTTGACAGAGGACTCTCATGGAGCCTCAGAAATACTCAGAACCGTGTTGGAACCTCCCAACACCAAACTTAGAGTTTGAATGTGGGGGTTCAACACCAAACTTAGAGTTTGGTTGTGGCCTCCCAACACCAAACTTAGAGTTTGACTGTGGGGGCTCTGCTTGGCTCTGTTTTGAGAGAAGCTCTTCATGCTTCCTCTCTATGATGATAGAGGGATGTCCTTGGGCCTTAAACACCAAGGATTCTTCATTCACTTGAATGATCAACTCTCCTCTATCAACATCAATCACAGCCTTTGCTGTGGCTAGGAAGGGTCTACCAAGGATGATGGATTCATCCATGCACTTCCCAGTCTCTAGGACTATGAAATCAGTAGGGATGTAATGGTCTTCAATTTTCACCAAAACATTCTCTACAAGTCCATGAGCTTGTTTTCTTGAATTGTCTGCCATCTCTAATGAGATTCTTGCAGCTTGCACCTCAAAGATTCCTAATTTCTCCATTACAGAGAGGGGCATGAGGTTTACACTTGACCCTAAGTCACACAAGGCCTTCTTGAAGGTCATGGTGCCTATGGTACAAGGTATAGAAAACTTCCCAGGATCCTGCCTCTTTTGAGGCAGTTTCTGCCTAGACAAGTCATCCAGTTCTTTGGTGAGCAAAGGTGGTTCATCCTCCCAAGTCTCATTTCCAAATAACTTGTCATTTAGCTTCATGATTGCTCCAAGGTATTTAGCAACTTGCTCTTCAGTGACATACTCATCCTCTTCAGAGGAAGAATACTCATCAGAGCTCATGAATGGCAGAAGTAAGTCCAATGGAATCTCCATTGTCTCATTTTGAGCCTCAGATTCCCATTGTTCCTCATTGAGGAACTCAGAGGAGATTGGTACACGCCCACTGAGGTCTTCCTCAGTGGCGTCCTCCTCCTCTCTTTCCTCTCCATATTCGGCCATGTCTATGGCTTTGCACTCTCCTTTTGGATTTTCTTCTGTATTACTTGGGAGAGTGCTAGGAGGGAGTTCGGTAACTTTCTTGCTCAGCTGACCCACTTGTCCTTCCAAATTTCTGATGGAGGACCTTGTTTCATTCATGAAACTTTGAGTGGTCTTTATTAGATCAGAGACCATTGTTGCTAAGTCAGAAGTATTCTGCTTAGAACTCTCTGTCTGTTGCTGAGAAGATGATGGAAAAGGCTTGCTATTGCTAGACCTGTTTCTTCCACCATTATTGTTATTGAAACCTTGTTGAGGTCTCTCTTGATTCTTCCATGAGAGATTTGGGTGATTTCTCCATGAAGAATTATAGGTGTTTCCATAGGGTTCTCCTAGGTAATTCACCTCTTCCATGGAAGGGTTCTCAGGATCATAAGCTTCTTCCTCAGATGAAGCATCCTTAGTACTGTTTGGTGCATTTTGCATTCCAGACAGACTCTAAGAAATCAAATTGACTTGTTGAGTCAATATCTTGTTCTGAGCCAATATGGCATTCAGAGTGTCAATCTCAAGAACTCCTTTCTTCTGACTAGTCCCATTGTTTACAGGATTCCTTTCAGAAGTGTACATGAATTGGTTATTTGCAACCATTTCAATCAATTCTTGAGCTTCTGCAGGCGTCTTCTTCAGATGAAGAGATCCTCCAGCAGAGCTATCCAAGGACATCTTAGATAGTTCAGAGAGACCATCATAGAAAATACCTATGATGCTCCATTCAGAAAGCATGTCTGAGGGACATCTTCTGATTAATTGTTTGTATCTTTCCCAAGCTTCATAGAGGGATTCTCCATCCTTCTGTCTGAAGGTTTGGACTTCCATTCTAAGCTTACTCCATCTTTGTGGTGGAAAGAACTTTGCCAGGAAGGCATTGACTAGCTTTTCCCAAGAGTCCAGGCTTTCTTTAGGTTGAGAATCCAACCATATTCTGGCTCTGTCTCTTACAGCAAAAGGGAATAGCATCAGTCTGTAGACCTCAGGGTTAACCCCATTAGTCTTGACTGTGTCACAGATTTGCAAGAATTCAGCTAAGAACTGATGAGGATCTTCCATTGGAAGTCCATGGAACTTGCAATTCTGTTGCATTAGAGAAACTAATTGAGGCTTAAGCTCAAAGTTGTTTGCTCCAATGGCAGGGATAGAGATGCTTCTCCCATAAAAATCAGGAGTAGGTGCAGTGAAGTCACCCAGCACCTTCCTTGCATTGTTGGCATTGTTATTGTTTTCGGCTGCCATGTGTTCTTCTTCTTTGAAGAATTCGGTCAGGTTCTCTAAAGAGAGTTGTGCCTTGGCTTCTCTTAGCTTTCTCTTCAAGGTTCTCTCGGGTTCAGGGTCAGCTTCAACAAGAATGCCTTTGTCTCTGCTCCTGCTCATATGAAAGAGAAGAGAACAAGAGAAATGTGGAATCCTCTATGTCACAGTACAGAGATTCCTTGAAGTGTCAGAGGAAAAGAAAAATAGAAGAAAAGAAGGTAGAAGAATTCGAACTTGATTAGTTAGAGTTCGAATTGTGCATTAAGAAGGAGTAGTACTCCATAAATAGAAGGATGTGAGAAGGAGGGAAGAGGATTTTCGAAAATTAAATGAAAAATTTTGAAAACATTTTTGAAAAACATTATTTAATTTTCGAAAATGAAAATAGAAAAGAAATCAAGTGATTTTTGAAAAAGATTTTGAGATTAGAAGTTAAAAAGATTTGATTGAAAACTATTTTGAAAAAGATGTGGTTAAGAAGATATGATTGGTTTTAAAAAGATGTAATAGAAAAGATATGATTTGAAAACAATTTGAAAAGATATGATTTGAAAACAATTTGAAAGGATATGATTTTAAAATTAATGACTTGCCTAACAAGAAAAGATATGATTCAAACATAAAACCTTCCTTAACAGAAAAGGCAAAAAATGTTCAATCAAATCATTAATTGTTAGTAAGTATCTTTGAAAAAGGAAAGAAATTGATTTTGAAAACATTTGATTGAGAAGATATGATTTGAAAAAGATTTGATTTTGAAAAACTTTGAAAACTTAAAAAAAAATTGATTTTGAAAACAAAATCTTCCTCCTAGCACCATCCTGGCGTTAAATGCCCAGAATGGTATACATTCTGGCGTTTAACGCCCAAAATGCTACCTCTTTGGGCGTTAAACGCCCAACCAGGTACCCTGGCTGGCGTTTAAACGCCAGTCTGCCTTCTTCACTGGGCATTTTTGAATGCTCAGCTTTTTCTGTATAATTCCTCTGCAGTATGTTTTGAATCTTCAATTCTTTGTATCATTGACTTGAGAAGACACAAATTAAAAATATTTTTGGATTTTTAATAATCAAAATGCAACAGGAATCAATTAACAATGCATGCAAGACACCAAACTTAGCAGTTTGTGTGCTACTGACACTATATGAGACACATGAATACTCAAGTCAATAGAATTTAAAGATCAAAACAAAGAAGTACATGCATGGATTCGAAAAATATAACAAAAACATGCATTTGACACCAAACTTAAGATGAGACACTAGACTAAAGCAAGAAACGTCAAATATTTTTGGTTTTTTTTTTTTGATTTGTAATTTTTTTGTGATTTTCGAAAATTAAGTGGAAAAAGGTATCAAAATTCTTAATGAGAATTCCAGGAATCAGTGCAATGCTAGTCTAAGACTCCGGTCCAGGCATTAGACATGGCTTCACAGCCAGCCAAGCTTTCAAGGAAAGCTTCGGTCCAAAACACTAGACATGACCAAAGGTCAGCCAAGCCTTAGCAGATCACTGCTCCAAAAGCAAGATTGATGAAAATCAACAAGCTCTTGTGGTGATAAGTTGAAACCTCGGTCCAATCAGATTAGACATGGCTTCTCAGCCAGCCAGATTTCAACAAATCATCATGAAACTCTAGAATTCATCTTCAAGAATTTCGAAAAAGATAAATACCTAATCTAAGCAACAAGATGAACTGTCAGTTGTCCAAACTAGAACAATCCCAGGCATTGTTACCAAAAGCTTGCTCAAAACTTGAACAATCCCCGGCAACGGCGCCAAAAACTTGGTGCGCGAAATTGTGAACAATACTTTTTTACAACTCTCATAATCCCTGGTCATGAACTCCAAAAACTTGGTGGTTCAATTCCATGGCATTACACAACTTCGCACAACTAACCAGCAAGTGCACTGGGTCGTCCAAGTAATACCTTACGTGAGTAAGGGTCGATCCCACGGAGATTGTTAGCATTGAAGCAAGCTATGGTCATCTTGTAAATCTTAGTCAGGCAAACTCAATTGTATATGATGATGAACGAAAATAATATAAAAGATAAAGATAGTGATACTTATGTATATCATTGGTGTAAGAGCTTCAGACAAGTGTATGAAGATGCCTTCCCTTCCGTCTCTCTGCTTTTCTACTGCCTTCATCCAATCCTTCTTACTCCTTTCCATGGCAAGCTCGTGTAGGGTTTCACTGTTGTCAGCAGCTACCTCCCATCCGCGCAGTGAAAGCTAATGCACGCACTCTGTCACAGTACTGTCAATCACCGGTTTGGTTCCCTCCCCTACCGGAATAGAATCACTCTTTTGCGTCTGCCACTAACGCCCAGTAGGTTACAGGTTTGAAGCACGTCACAGCCATTCAATCATTGAATCCTACTCAGAATACCACAGACAAGGTTAGACCTTCCGGATTCTCTTGAATGCCGCCATCAGTTCTTGCCTATACCACGAAGACTCTGATCTCACGGAATGGTTGGCTCGTTTGTCAGGCGAGCACTCGGTTGTCAGGCGATCAACCATGCATCGTGCAATCAGGAATCCAAGAGATATTCACTAAGCCTCAGATGCTTGTAGAACAAGAATGGTTGTCAGTCACCTTGTTCATGGGTGAGAATGGTGATGGGCGTCAATCATCACCTTCATCATGTTGAAGAACAAGTGATATCTTGGTAAAAGAACAAGCGGAATTGAATAGAAGAACAATAGTAATTGCATTAATACTCGAGGTACAGCAGAGCTCCACACCTTAATCTATGGTGTGTAGAAACTCCACCGTTGAAAATACATAAGAACAAGGTCTAGGCATGGCCGAATGGCCAGCCTCCCAAAGGTCTAAGATAGCATAAAACAAAGATAGCTACCCAAAAGTCTCTCTAAATACAATAGTAAAAGGTCCTACTTATAGAAAACTAGTACATAGATGAGTAAATGACATAAAAATCCACTTCCGGGCCCACTTGGTGTGTGCTTGGGCTGAGAAATGAAGTTTTTTCGTGTAGAGACTCTCCTTGGAGTTAAACGCCAGCTTTAGTGCCAGTTTGGGCGTTTAACTCCCAATTAGGTGCCAGTTCCGGCGTTTAACGCTGGAATTTCTTGAGGTGACTTTGAACGCCGGTTTGGGCCATCAAATCTTGGGCAAAGTATGGACTATTATATATTGCTGGAAAGCCCAGGATGTCTACTTTCCAACGCCGTTGAGAGCGCGCCAATTGGGCTTCTGTAGCTCCAGAAAATCCACTTCGAGTGCAGGGAGGTCAGAATCCAACAGCATCTGCAGTCTTTTTGAGTCTCTGGATCAGATTTTTGCTCAGGTCCCTCAATTTCAGCCAGAAAATACCTGAAATTACAGAAAAACACACAAACTCATAGTAAAGTCTAGAAAAGTGAATTTTAACTAAAAACTAATAAAAATATACTAAAAACTAACTAGATCATACTAAAAATATACTAAAAACAATGCCAAAAAGCATACAAATTATCCGCTCATCAACCATGAAGGCTGAAGCTTCATGATAATGAAAAGAAGGTTATTCTCACCTTAAGGCAGCTAGAAATCACGTTTTCTTAGAGCTTATGGTGAGTGAACAAGAGATCCTAAGAGAAAACATGAAAAAAACATCATTAGCTTGATTTCTCCACCATGGCTGAAACTTCAAGGAGGAGGAGCAGCCATCATACCTTTATTTACTCCTTGAAAATTATCATAGAAACGAAGAGGAGGAAGAGATGAACACTTTGGTCGGATTAGATTTTTTATAGGGGTTTTAGTTTGAGAAAGAACGGAGGTTGAAGCTCAATTGTTCATGGAAGTTTCATGGAAGTTCTTTCACTTTCTCTCATGGTGATTTTCGAATTCTAACTTTTTTAGAAAGAAAAAATGATAGTAATGATGATACATAGGAGAACATGGGGTTTGGATAAGCATTATCCTAAAGTTTGGTGTAAAACTATCTCAAGAAGGGATAATTACTGAAGCTACATGTGTTAGAACACAAGTATTTCTTACTTTCTCTTAAGGAACCTTTTCTTGGAGAGCAAGAAAGGAAACATGTGGTGGCTAACTCTGGGAAAGACATGTGTCACAGGTTGCTGACTCATCAAAGTTTAATAATAAAATATCATTCAGAAGATAATTACTAAAACTAAATACATCAGATTACATTACTAAAGGATAAGCATAAGCTTTACTAGTATAAATGATACTAGTAACATGATAATCATGAGGATAAAAGATATATGATAAAGAATTAGCATTGCTAAGTTCATCTAAGAATGCTGGTATTATCCATTACTGGTAGATTTCTAGCTCAGTTATTATATTACTAAATATAGATCAACATTAACCACAGTAGAGGAAATAATAATATAATATTCTAAATAAAATAATAATATATGAATATTATACTAATATAATTTTTCTCTCGAAATTTGAGACCGGCTCGTCACATAGAGACTAACCACAGAAATCAGAATTTTGAAATTCGGACTCGAAGTGGCTCAAAAATGCAACTTTTCACGACGTGCTTACTTAGATCAAGAGAGGTGTCTAGTGCAGTCAAGCTGCTGACTCAGCAGCTTGATGACACAACACCTGCGTAGTGGAGGTGCTTAAATGCACTGAAATTCTTAAAATTTTCGTAAAAATTCCGTTTGATCCCAAAAAAGCGTCGTTTCTTTGGGGCTAGGCCGTTACATATAACGGCGGCTCAGTGACCTTCATGAAGACTAAGCCCATGCTAGTATGTAGCTTCTCTAATTTTGTTATTAACTTAGTTATATTCTTTGACATATCATTAGTAGGCATCCTAACATATTTTTTCAATGCAACATAAGTAGTCAAAGTCGTTGGATCATGATGCGACATTGGCGGAGACCTTCAAGTACACCCACACTTTGAAGGAGAACAAAGAGAGATTTATTTATCAGCAGTCTGCAGATCATTATATGAGTAAACATTTGATCTTTTGATATAAAATTGTCAGTTAACTGTACAGCTTCGTCCTAATCATAATAACATGTGTTACACAAAAGTCCTACACACAGATACTAGAGGCCGCAACTCAACAATCTCAATAAAGTAAAGAGGATGCCAGTGGCTCTGCTGCTTCAGTCATTGATTCCGATGTGGTTTGGCGCGAGACCGCCTCAGTGTCGTACAAGAACTGCGTATATGGATTGGGGTCATTCTTCGCCAACAGCCTCCATACCTCCACGTTGAGGCCATTGTCCACCTCTGCTACCAGTCAAGCTGTCAATTCCGAGGAAGGCATTAATTTGAGGTTGCAGGTGCAGGAGCTCACCCAGAGCCTTCACGAACAGGCTCAGAAGCTAAACGAGATGAGACTCAGGAGAGGTATCAGAAGATCCTCATACGTGTGACGGACACGGATGAGCTCAGGCTGGAGTGGAGGGAGCAGTTGGAGTGGCTTCAGCGGATAGAGCAGTAAATGGTGGTGTACCAGGCACAGATGCACGCCAGTGGCAGCGGCGTTGCTGGTGTGACACACACATCACCTCCTTCTCCGCGGTCTCAGCAGGACCACGGGAATGACGACGACGATGACTACCAAGATCTTTAGTGATTAGGGCTTTGGTTTACTGTTTTATTGTATTTGATTTATTTAACTTTTAATTTATTTGAACATTTCATATTTAATATTACATAATTGGTTTCTATTATTTATAATTTGACCAATGATTGTGTGAAAAATAAATTTAAATAAAAAATTAAAATTAAAAAGGAAGAAATTAAAAAAATTGCATCACAATATTTAAAAAAAAGCATTGACATTACTGTTAGATTTACCGATGGCATAATCTAACGATAATAGTACAGGAACAGGATATTGTGATGCCAACGTTATCGTCAGAAAAATCTGCCGGTAACTAAATGATTGTTCGGGCAGGTAATCTGTTGCAAAATTTGATGGTAATTATTGTCGGACAAAAAAACCCAACGGTAACTGGTTGCTGGCGAGGTTTATACCATCGGATTTCTTCTGACGGATTTTATTCGTTTTTTAACTGTAATTCCAATGGTACTCAACATTTTTCTTGTAGTGAGACTGAAGACTTGCTCAAAGTCAAAACCTGTAGATTGGTGAAACACTTGAGCAACTAATGGTGTACTTCTCAACAATCCCTTCAGGATGTCTTTAAACAATAAAAATCCATTTGAACCGAATCATTTTTGCATTAGAGGGTGTTAGGAGTAAGGTCCAAGTATTGGTTCTCATTAAAGTATTGTATTCCTCATTCATAGCATTATGCTACTGAGGTATAACAAGTGCTACAGTAACTTATTTTAAAATTTGTTCTAAAGGATTTTGAGGTAAAGTAGTTACTGTAAGCACTTTTGGCTTTAAAGTACTAGTCTTAGATTTTGTGAGCATATAATAAGAATTTTGAGCATCTTAGGGGGTTGAGACAGGGGTTGAGGGTGTGAGGATTCAACTTCTACGAGTTAAAGTTAAATATCTATACCTAAAATAGGTTGCATGGATTATGGTGGTATAATGTGAAAGACATCCTCATCTTCATTTGTTAAAGATGGTATGTCCTGTGAAGAATTAACAGTGTTAGATTGATGAAGTGATGTTGGAGTCTCTAAATTAGTTGTTGTTGTAGTTACTAATGAAAACTTGTAATGCAAGGTAAAACCTTCTTCGTTGTTGTTATTAATAGATTGAGAATCTGAGCCTACATTCTTTTTCATAAAAATATATGTATAGAGAAATTCATTTTCATCAAAAGAAGCGTGTCGAGTTATATAAATTTTTCCACTTGGTGATAGGTATTTATACTCTTTATACTTTGGTGCATATCCCGTAAAAACACTTTTCAAAGATCTATGTTCTAACTTATTTTTATTATAAGATTTAAGGGATGGAGAACAACTAGTGCCAAAAACTCTAAGAAGATTGTAATCAAGTTTTCTATTCAAAAGCTTTTCAAAGGGAGATGAATTAGATAAAACCTAAGTTGGTGTGCAATTAATAAAAAAGGCAGAGGTAAACACAACTTCATCCCAATAAATTAAAGACATAAAAATTGTTGAGAGCATGGCTAGGCTCATGTTTATTAGATGTCTATGTTTTCTCTCAGCATATTATTTTGTTAATGAACATATGGACATGAAAAATAATGGAAAATATCTTCTTTAGCCAAGGAATCAGAAAAGGCATGTGAGATATATTCCCCTCTATTGTCACTTTGAAACTCTTTAATCTTGTAGCCAATTAATTTTTCAATGTATAACTCATATTGTTCAAAAGTTGTAAACACCTCAAATTTGTTAACCAAGAGAGAAGTAAATGTATAATGTGAAAAACATCAATAAATATCACATAATATCTAAAATCAAGATGTAAAATTAAGGGACCAGGCCCCAAACATTTGAAAAAAATCAACTAAAGAGGAATTGTATAAGATGTAGCAGAATTAGAAAAAAGCAACTCATGCATCTTAGCTTCAGAACAATTTTCACAAATGTAACACCCTAATTAATCTAAGCCTTACCTCATGCCGCAAAGCAAAGGTTAATCAAAGGTTACGACGATCCTAAGGTTTAAACATACATACATACATATATATATATATATATATATATATATATATATATATATATATATATATATATATATATAAGGAATGATAATTCTAGAAACCCGATAAAGATATAAGCTCAAATACGGAATTACAAAAGTGCAACACATTCAAACAAAACTACAAACTTAAGGCATAAGATAAAGATATAAGATAGCAAAATATAAGTATATAAGAGAATGTAGTAGCCATAAGGAACTAGTCTCAGCCAGCAGAGTTTAGGCCGACTAGTGTTATACAGACATACAGAGTTTTGAAAGTTAAAATAGCATATACAGAATATCTCTCATAAAGTAAGCCTCTAAGGCAAATATAAATACAAAAGTGAGAGAACTACTTCAAAATAACCAAAAGACTCCAAAACAGGATAAAGGTCCTCCGCTCTGTCACCATCAAGTAACTCACCGAGGTGGGTTGCGACCTGCATATGAAAAACAATAACAAAGTATGGAATGAGAACCGGAGGTTCTCAATATGGTAACAGTGCCCAGTAATGTAAGATGTAAGATCCCAGGACGCTAGAGGCAATCCTAGAGCTTCATATCAACACAAGATTCAACTTAAAGCATAACTAAAATTAAAACCATAACTTTAAAACCATTATGAAATGGAATAAACTAACTTAAGGGATTTCTAACTATCAGTTCACCGCTGTCCCACAGCCTTCACCAGCCTAACTGCCATGCGATCCCATCGCCACCGCCTTCCGAGCCTCCTCAATCCCAGTAGAAAATACAAGTAATAACAATGCAAGTAAAGCACAAGTATAGCATGTATATCAAGAAATTCAAGTAGCAATTAATCATGTTATACAATTAGGCAAGCAGTTTCAAGTCGACAAAGCAAACAAACAGATAGAAGATGCACATGATGAATGTCTGTCCTATTGGATGTGATATCACATTGTCGGTTCAACAGCCAATGATAAACCCTATTTTTAGGGTTTATCTTGTGCTTAATTCGGGGGATTTTATGACCTTTGCCCATATTTATTCAAGAAAATAGCATGGTTTCATGATTGTCTCCTAATTTGTGTTTAAGTGTGAAAACATGCTTTTTGAGCCTTTTGATTAGCTAAATTTAATTAACCTTTGATTTCACTAGATGCCTTGATGTGTTTGTTAGTGAATTTAGATTAGAAAGGCTAGAAATGGATCAAAGGGATGAAGAGAAAAAGCATGCAAGTGGAGAACGCATGAAAAATCAAGGATTTGGGATGCATTCATCGACATGCACGCGTAGAAGACGCGCAGGCGTGGATTGTGGAGTCGCATGGCGACGCGTACGCGTACATGATGCGTACGCGTGGATAGAAAATTGCCGAGCGACGTGTACGCATACATGGCGCGTACGGGTCGATGCTCGCACGTGACTCACTTAAAGGCAAAATGCTGGGGCTGAATTCTGGGCTTCCCAGGCCCAAATCCAACTCATCTCTGATGCTATTTAATCCAAAGATTGAAGGGAAATCACAACCTTCCACCACATTAGTTTAGTTTTAGTTTAGTTTTGGAGGAAAAGTTAGTTTCTAGAGAGAAAGCTCTCTCTTCTCTCTAGAATTAGGATTAGATTAGGGTTTTAGTTCTCTTCTCTTAGATCTAGATCTACTTCTACTCTTGCTTCAATTTTTCTTTTACTTTATGAATTCTTATGTAGATCTCTATTTCTCTTTCAATGCAATTTATGATTTCCATGTCTTTTCATGTTTGATTTGGTTTTCTATTATGGATCTCTTACCATTGTAGTTAGATCTCTCTTTAATTCTTGCAATTCATGTTGTTTACCTTTATTGCCTTTTATGTGTTTGATGAAATGCTTCTTTTAGTTATAAATTAGATTTTGTTCCTCTTGGCCTAGGTAGAGTAATTAGTGACACTTGAGTTATCAAACTCTCTTGTTGATTGATAGTTAGAGATTGCTAATTGACTCGAATGCCACTAAGTTAGTCTTTCCTTAGGAGTTGGCTAGGACTTGTAGACTCAAGTTAATCCATCCACTTGACTCTCCTCCATGGTTAGAGGTTAACTAAGTGAAAGTAATGGACAATTCTCATCACAATTGATAAGGATAACTAGGATAAGACTTCTAGTTCTCATACCTTGCCAAGAGCTTTTCTAGTTGTTAGTTTATTTCTTTTGCAATTTACAATTCTTGTTTCTTATCTCAAAAACCCCAAAACATACTTCATAACCAATATCAAGGACACTTTATTGCAATTCCTAGGGAGAACGACCCGATGTTTAAATACTTCGGTTTATATTTTTAGGGGTTTGTTACTTGTGACAACCAAATTTTTGTATGAAAGGATTTTAGTTGGTTTAGAAACTATACTTGCAATGAGGATTTATTTGTGAATTCTAAATGGTCAAAAATTCATTCATCAGCCAACCCGACACATCTCCATGGAGATGTCACCCTTCGGTCTCATAATGGAAACCCCTGAGATATCGTGCCTGGAATACGGCCCAGGATATAGTGCCTGCACACTTTAGTGATTCTGAAGGGATGCGAGCAGGATACTCTTGCCACAAACCTCATATCTCAACGTAAGCGGGACTAACCACCGCCCATATGTTGTTGCCGCGATCTCGACAGGCAGGATCCAACTGCCGTCCTTGCTAGAAAATACCTTATTGATTTTACCTAGAGCCTTCTCTATGTTCTGACACCTAAATATAAGCTAAAGAGTCTTACATAAGTTTCACAAAAATTTACAAGCTTGTCAGAAAGGTAAAATAGTTAAAAACAAGGTTTTCATAGAAAAACAGGGCAGTGTGCGTACGCACAGAAAGTAAAAGTTTTCATTTTAAATGCACGCACAGATACGTGCAAACGCCCTCAACAGAATGCACTTCCCAGCGTGTGCGTGTGCACGATGTGTGCGTTGACAAACCCCATTTTGACGGTTTATCTTGTATTGATTTTAGGAGATTTTATAACCTTTTACCCACATTTATTCAATGAAATAGCATGGTTTTATAACTTCTCCTTTAATTGTGCTTAAGAATGAAAACATGCTTTTTAGGTCTTAAAATGAATAAATTTAATTCACCTTGATTCCATTAGATGCCTTGATATGTTTGTTAAGTGATTTAAGATTTAGGAGGCAAAGATTGGATCAAGGGAATGAAGAAAGAAGCATGAAAAGTTGGAGAACTCATGAAGAAATGAAAGAACCGGAAAGCTGTCAAGCCGACCTCTTCGCACTAAACGACCATAACTTGAGCTACAGAGGTTCAAATGATGCGGTTTCAGTTGGGTTAGAAAGCTAACATCCGGGGCTTCGAAACGATATAAGATTTGCCATAGTTGCTACAAGTATGGTGGCGCGCACGCGCATAGTACGCGCACGCGCCGTTGCTGCCACCTAGTCCACTTGAAGCAAAACGTGGCCAGCGATTTTAGAAGCCTTGTGGGCCCAATCCAACTCATTTCTGATGCTATTTAACCCAAGGAGTGAAGAGGGAAACACAAGTTAGTTACCATTAGTTTTAGTTTAGTTTTGGAAGTAGTTTCTAGAGAGAGAAGCTCTCACTTCTCTCTAGAATTAGGATTAGGTTTAGTTCTTAGATCTAGATTTTAGATTCATCTTCTTCTACTTCTATCCTCTTAATTTCTAGTTGTTACATTCATCTTCCTCTATTCTTTTGTTGTAATTTCCTTTATATTGTTCTTGCATTTTGTTGTAGATCTACTTTTGTTCCTTCCATTTTCTTTCAATTCAATAAGAGGTAATTCATAATAATTGTTCTTCTTTGCTTTTCTATTGTTGATCTCTTGCCTTTGTAGTTAGATCTCTCTTTAATTCTTGCAATTTATGTTGTTTACTTTTATTGCCTTTTATGTGTTTGTTGAAATGCCTCTTCTAGATATAGTATAGATTTTGTTCCTCTTGGCCTAGGTAGAGTAATTAGTGACTCTTGAGTTATCTAATTCCTTTGTTGATTGATAATTGGAGAGATTGCTAATTGGTTTGGAGTGCACTAAAGCTAGTCTTTCCTTGGGAGTTGGCTAGGACTTGTGGCTCAAGTCAATTCATCCACTTGACTTTCCTTTATTTAGTAAGGGTTAACTAAGTGGTAGCAATGAACAATTCTCATCACAATTGAGGAGGATAACTAGGATAGGACTTCTAATTTTCATACCTTGCCAAGAGCCTTTTATAGTTGTTAGTTTACTTTCTTGCCATTTATCTTTCATGCCTCTTATCAAAACCCCAAAAATAACTCACAACCAATAACAAAACACTTTATTGTAATTCCTAGGGAGAACGACCCGAGGTTCAATACTTCGGTTTATAAATTTAGGGGTTTGTTACTTGTGACAAATAATCTTTTGTATGAAAAGGATTATTGTTGGTTTAGAAACTATACTTGCAACGAGAATTCATTTGTGAATTCTAAACCATCAAAAATCCAATCGTCAAAATGGCGCCGTTGCCGGGGAATTGCAATGGTGTTATGTTATTTGTTATTGTATATATGTGAATATTGTGAATATGTTTGCTTTTTGCTTCTTTGTTAGTTTTTAGTTTGTTCTCTTTATTTGTTACTATTTTTTTTTTTGTTTTTGCCCTCTCTTGCTATCATGAATTCTCATTTTGGCTATGAGTGTGATTACAACTATGTTGTAGGTGATGAGAACTTCAATGAGAATGTGTGTCAAGGATGGGACACTCAAAGGTGGGAGGAACCATATGCATATGATCAATCTTCATGGCAACAACCTCCACCAATGCACTATGAAGAAGAGCCATTCTATGATGCATATCAATCCAATGGCTATGGTGAATCATCTTGTGACTTTCAAGAACCACCACCATATGCCTATGAACCATATCCTCAACATAACTCTCAATCATACTCACAAGTCTCTTTTTACCAACCACCTTCATATGACCCTAACCCATATCCATCCTACCAACAACCATATGAGCCATATGAACCACACATAGAGCCACCACCACTCCAACATCAACATTTTCAAGAGCCACCCCTCCATATTATTACCAAGATGAACCACCTCCAATAAATGAAAATTTTCAACCACAAGATGAATACTACTTTCCACCACAATCTCCCATGGAAGAATACTCATATCCATTGATCCAAGAGCC
The DNA here is from genome assembly GCF_014773155.1 of Arachis stenosperma. Taxonomy (NCBI): domain Eukaryota; kingdom Viridiplantae; phylum Streptophyta; class Magnoliopsida; order Fabales; family Fabaceae; genus Arachis; species Arachis stenosperma. The sequence continues at coordinate 138,819,195 of NC_080385.1, forward strand.
ACATGATCCTAATCGTATTATCCAAGAGGAACAAGAGTCAAGGGATCACCTCAAGGAAGCATTGGATCAATTTCAAGCAACCATGGAGTGTGTTGTGCAACAAGTGGAAAGAATGGAAAATATTGAACCACCACAACTCTACCAAGAAGAACCACCTTCCCATTATGAACCCTTTTCCCAAAATGATGAATCTTTCCGTCCACCCCAACCTCCAATGGATGACATCCTTGGTGTTCTTGTTCAAGGGCAAGAAGAGATGAAGAGGGATGTGCAAAATTTCATGGCCACCTTGAATGCGGTAACAAATCAATTAGCCTCCCAATGCTTGAACACTCAAGGAACTCCCATGGCTACATGTGGAGAATCGAATGAAGAATATAGCATGAAGGAGAGATTGGAAACTCCGGTGGAAAATGAAGGAAGTTGCTTTGTATTGGAACAATTGGAGGAAGCTTTAATTGTTGAAGACAAGGAAGAAGTGGTAGAAGACTTAGGAGATGCGGAGCCTCCATGGGAACATAGAGTTGAAGAAAACTCCTCCAAGATGATTGAAATTGATGCTAGGGAGGAAAGTGCACACCTTCCAAGGCATATTCTATATGAAGACTTGGATGGGATAGAGAAAGCATTGAGTTCCCTTGGTGATGAAGATCAAGCATCAAGTCTTAGTGGTGAAGAATCCTTTGAGCATGAAGAACCTTCTCCGGTTGGATTTGAAAGTGTTGAGGAGGTAAATTTTTCTCACCCTCCCTATTATGATTTGAGTAAAGGAAAAGGTTTAGATAAAATTGTTGAACAAAGGATTGAGATCAAGAGATCTTGTGAAGAGGTGGAAGTCCCTAGAAATAGAAGAACGAGGGTTGGCTATGCTTTGTCAAGATCTTTGGAAGCATCTTTGCCTAGGTTGCCATCTATACCTTCATTTGAGTGGGTGAAATTCATTTCTATTAGCTTTATTATCCCACTTGAATATGGTTTGCTTGAAACGGATGGCCAACTTAGAGAAGTTTGTGGGATGAAGTGTAAGCGGAAAAGGTTTTGTGGTGGGCGTTGCAAATCAAGGCTCATTATGGTTGATGCATCAAACATGAGATATAAAGGTTGGAGTAGTGCTCAAATAGATGGGTCTAGGAGGATTGTTGGCCACTATATAGAGAATTCACCCTACTCACCACCCGGATGGACTAATAATGATGATCAACCTCAAGACGGGTGTGAAAACAAAGTGTGGGACCCCGGATCACAAGAAGAGGATCAACTTTGGGAGCCCCAAGCTTGTGAAGAACTCCATCAACACTTGGCTCAATCCATGAGAAATCTTGGGGCACAATGGAGAACCAAGCATTGGTGGGAGTTCCAAGATGAATACAAGCACAAGCCACCTTGATAAGAAGCTCCCCATAAGTCCAACTTAAGGACAATAAATAAAAGTGCTTGGTGGGAGACACCCCACCATGGTAAACTCTTTCCATACTCTTTTAGTTTGTTAATAAGTGAATTGAGTTGCCATTGTAGGTAGATTCTCATTCTCATTTTTTCTTTTGTAAATATTAGTAGAATTAGTTTAATTTCTTGTTTTTATTGTTTTATCAAGTTTAGTTAGTAGTATAGTATGTTGAATAAGGTTCTAGGGTGTTTTGGTAGTTGTTTGGAGGATTGAAAGGCTTGGATTGGTGCAAGAACTTAGAAAAAATTTGAAAAACAGAACACCATCCACGCGTGCGCGCACATGACGCGTACGCGCACCCGAGCATTTTTTGACCATCCACACGGACGCGCACTGTACGCGTACGCGTGGATGCAAAATTTCACCTCCAGCCAAAAACCCGAGAGTTAGGCCTGCACTGTGCGAACATTGGGCCTCAGGCACAAGTCTATGCACGCGTGCGCGCACTTGGCGCGTACGCGCACATGATCTTAAATTGGCAATGCACGCGCACGCACACTGTGCGCGCGCGCGTCGATTGCACAATCTGCACCCCCGGTACTTTTACCCGAGAGTTGTGCCAGACTTGGGCCGACACTATGCCTCCGGCCTAACTCGACGCACGTGTGCGCGCACTTGGCGCGTACGCGTCTTTCGACCAATGTACCCATCGACGCGTAAACGTGCATGATGCGCACGCGTCGGTAAAAAAAAAGAGTTTTTTTTTCTCCCCTTCCATTTTCTTTTGCTTATCACATTCGCATACTTCTACTCTTCCCATTTTCATTTAGTTTTTGTAGTATGTTTTTGTTTTTTTTTAGTCATTTCAATAATGGTGTTAGATTCTTACACTCAATTGTTGAGAAATTCTTGCATTATTTTGGTGCTTCTTGACTTGTTTGATATTGTTGGGTGATGAAACTTTTAAATCAATGCTTCATCTTGTATGACTCTTATGTCTTTGTGCATTGATATGACCTCATATTGTCTTTCATGACCCACTTCTTCTTATGTGAACTTGATGTTCCATATGCTCTTCATGCTTTGATTTTACTCTTACATCAAGTATTAGTTAATATGCCATTAGCTTATATTGTTTTCTCACTTACATGCGTAGCTAACATGTAGTGAGAACCTTACTCTTATTTGGCATTAGCCCCGCCTATGTTCTATTTGCTTCGATATCTTTGTTATAGGCTTAACTTTCTTTCTTTTTCTTCCCTTTTTGGTTGGCCACCAAGAAGGGAGATATGAATAGCTTTAAATGGGGCAACAAACAAGTCATCCGCACTACCATTTGAGGAACTCATCAATTGTAGCAACCCATCCACCTTGCTCATCCTTCAATGCACCGAGGACGGTGCAAACTTTTAAGTGTGGGGAGGTCGTCCGACCGTTCGGCGATTTTGGGTGACAAGTTTCTAATCCCAACACTTTTGCATTTCATTCTAGGATTTTAGGATTCTTACTTGCATTTTCCTATTTTTGCATATATATACACAATAAGCTTAGTCAAAATAATGAATTTTTCAAGATTTCTATCTATAGGGCACCTCAATTGATTTGAGTAAAAACTTTTCATAGAACTTGCTTGAATTATATATATTGTGGATCATGTTTTTGAGCTAAGAACACAAGCAAGTGAGATTTGAGCCTAATGGTGTGGTTACATCTTATAACCACTTATTTTCCTTCTTGTGTGCATTATTCTCTTTATATGATTGTAATCTTTGATTTGTTTGATTCTTTATGTCCATTATTTTGTGTATTCATGCATTTATATGATTGAGGCCATCATTTCATTGAGCTCACTTACCCAAATAGCCTACCTTTTATCTTCCATTGTTAGCCAATTTGAGCCTACGCTTAACCCACTTGTTCTTTAATTTAGCACATTACAAGCCTTAAAGCGAAAAACAATAAATGTCCTTAATTTGGATCTTTGATTGGCTTAGACTAGTGTGTGTGAGTATCATTCAAGTGTGGGAACCTTGAGACATTGGGTGAATAAAAGTGTAGTTTTGTAATGTTATTGGAAATATTGGGAATTGGGTACGCACTCATGTATTAATCAAATGTTAGACCTTATGCATTAATGTTCTTGCATATAGAAAAAAAATGAGAAAAATAAAAGAAAAAGAAAAGAAAAGTAATATGGAAAAGAAAAAAATGTATATAGAAAAAAAGAAAAAAAAAAGAGAAAAGCAATAAAGGGGACAAAATGCCCCAAAGCAAAGTGAAGCTCAATAAAGATCAATGCATAAGTGTTGTGAAATGAAAAGAAAATGCATGAGTATGTGAAAAAGTGAAGAATGGGTAGTTAGGTTAGAACTTAATTGTATAGGATGTCATAGGTTAGGTGGGAAGTCTAAGCTTATCAAAGATTCAAACTTCAAGCTCACTTGACCATATATGCATCCTACCTTGACCCTAGCCCCATTACAACCAAAGAAAAGACCTCATGATACTTGTATGCATGCATGAAATATATGTCGATTGTTAGAAGAAGAAAAAATCTTGGAAAGCATGATTAGGGGATAATTGAGAGACTCAACCCTAAACACTTGAGCGAAGAGAGTGCAAACACATCCGGTGAGGGTTCGATGCTCAATTACATGTTTTCACCTATGATCAACTTTTCATGCAAGTTTGTAAAAATATTTAATAACTTAAATCAATTGTGGATTAGACTTGTTAGTCCTTAGCCCTTGTGCATATATGCTTCTTGAGAATTGATTTATTTTGACCAAGCAATTGCATTCATGTAGATAGTTGCATATAGGTAGATTGCATTTAGTTAGTTTTCATTGAATAAATGTTGATCCCTTTGCTTTCTCTTGGTTTAAGCATGAGGACATGCTTGGTTTAAGTGTGGGGAGGTTGACAAACCCCATTTTGACGGTTTATCTTGTATTGATTTTAGGGGATTTTATAACCTTTTACCCACATTTATTCAATGAAATAGCATGGTTTTATAACTTCTCCTTTAATTGTGCTTAAGAGTGAAAACATGCTTTTTAGGTCTTAAAATGAATAAATTTAATTCACCTTAATTCCATTAGATGCCTTGATATGTTTGTTAAGTGATTTAAGATTTAGGAGGCAAAGATTGGATCAAGGGAATGAAGAAAGAAGCATGAAAAGTTGGAGAACTCATGAAGAAATGAAAGAACCGGAAAGCTGTCAAGCCGACCTCTTCGCACTTAAACGACCATAACTTGAGCTACAGAGGTCCAAATGATGCGGTTCCAGTTGGGTTAGAAAGCTAACATCCGGGGCTTCGAAACGATATAAGATTTGCCATAGTTGCTACAAGTATGGTGGCGCGAACGCGCATAGTACGCGCACGCGCCGTTGCTGCCACCTAGTCCACTTGAAGCAAAACGTGGCCAGCGATTTTAGAAGCCTTGTGGGCCCAATCCAACTCATTTCTGATGCTATTTAACCCAAGGAGTGAAGAGGGAAACACAAGTTAGTTACCATTAGTTTTAGTTTAGTTTTGGAAGTAGTTTCTAGAGAGAGAAGCTCTCACTTCTCTCTAGAATTAGGATTAGGTTTAGTTCTTAGATCTAGATTTTAGATTCATCTTCTTCTACTTCTATCCTCTTAATTTCTAGTTGTTACATTCATCTTCCTCTATTCTTTTGTTGTAATTTTCTTTATATTGTTCTTGCATTTTGTTGTAGATCTACTTTTGTTCCTTCCATTTTCTTTCAATTCAATAAGAGGTAATTCATAATAATTGTTCTTCTTTGCTTTTCTATTGTTGATCTCTTGCCTTTGTAGTTAGATCTCTCTTTAATTCTTGCAATTTATGTTGTTTACTTTTATTGCCTTTTATGTGTTTGTTGAAATGCCTCTTCTAGATATAGTATAGATTTTGTTCCTCTTGGCCTAGGTAGAGTAATTAGTGACTCTTGAGTTATCTAATTCCTTTGTCGATTGATAATTAGAGAGATTGCTAATTGGTTTGGAGTGCACTAAAGCTAGTCTTTCCTTGGGAGTTGGCTAGGACTTGTGGCTCAAGTCAATTCATCCACTTGACTTTCCTTTATTTAGTAAGGGTTAACTAAGTGGTAGCAATGAACAATTCTCATCACAATTGAGGAGGATAACTAGGATAGGACTTCTAATTTTCATACCTTGCCAAGAGCCTTTTATAGTTGTTAGTTTACTTTCTTGCCATTTATCTTTCATGCCTCTTATCAAAACCCCAAAAATAACTCACAACCAATAACAAAACACTTTATTGTAATTCCTAGGGAGAACGACCCGAGGTTCAATACTTCGGTTTATAAATTTAGGGGTTTGTTACTTGTGACAAACAATCTTTTGTATGAAAAGGATTATTGTTGGTTTAGAAACTATACTTGCAACGAGAATTCATTTGTGAATTCTAAACCATCAAAAATCCAATCGTCATGCGTACGCACAACTTACAAACTTCGTAGGGTGTGTGTGCGCACCAAAGTGTGCTAACGCTCTCAACAGAATACATCTCCCTGTGTGTGTGCGCACCAGTGTGTGCGTACGCACGTTTTCAAAATTTTACATGGTGTGCGTGCGCACAAGGCTGTGCGTATGCACAAGTCAAAACATAGCCATTATTTAAAGCACGCGCACAGCAGTGTGCGTGCACACACAAACCAGAAATCACAAATTCTGCAACATCACAGAATTCAAATTTTTTACACCAACTTCTAACAATCATATATTTTTCTACAAAATTCCAATTTTCACAAAATCTATACGGTTTTGAAGCTCTTTGAGTTATCTTTAATTCAATATAAAATTTAATCAATTTCAAAGATCGTAGCTCAATATATGATCCGTCAAAGTTAGCCTAAAATCCATTTTTACCAAAAACACTAAAAAATCAATTTTGCCAAAACTCTCCATTCAAACCACCTATTCCATTTCCAAAACAGTTCTAATGCACCTAATTTATATACATACACCTTCTCATCAATTCACAACTTAGCAATCTATATTATCATCCATTTCATACACCAAATTCTACTTATAAAACTTCAAAGCTCAATAATTTAACATCATAAACCATTATTTTACCTTTCTCACATTTATCAACATCCATAAGCCTCATAATTCATTATCAATCCTCATAATCTTCATTATCCACCCCACCTCATAAATCAACATCATCATCCATTAAAATCGTCACAATCATCATACATCAACAATCATCAACAACCAATTCAATCCTATCTTAAGGTCTACTAGCCTAAGTGTCCAGAAATATTATATATTACATAGAGAAAATCGAAACCATACCTTGGCTGATTTCCAATATGCGCTATACACCAAAAATTTGTGCCCACCAAGCTTTCAACCACAACCAAGCCACCAACTCAAATCCAAAGGTTCCCAAAATCACAATAATCAAGCTACACAAAATAAATTCATAAAATCAATACTTAGGGTTCCATATATACATAAAACCACAAGTGATTTGGGATTTTTTACCTTGCCTAATATGGATTGGGACAAAACTAACTAATTACCCAGTGCTAGATTGTAGCTAAATAATCAAAATCACGAGAACCACTCATTCACCATAGCCAAAAGTCAAATATGCTATAGAAGGAAGAACTGGTAGGAATTTTCAAGAAACTTACCATAATACCTAGCTAGAAGTGACAGGGTCGGCGAGAGTTTCGCGTAGCCGCCAACGGCACACGAATCGGAGCACCGTAACTTGAGTTATGACCAAAAGAGTGAGGAAGTGAATAGTGTTTGTGGAACCCTAGCTCACTTCTCTCTCAATTCACGTTGCTTCAGCCTTCAAGTGCTGAAAGTGAGTGAATTTGTCACTTAAGTAACCTTTTATATGTTGGGTTTGGACCTAATTTGGGTCCGGTCCAACCCGTTAGAGTTTTTGGCCCGTTTTATCAATTTTGGACCAAACCTTTAAAATTAGCGATAAGTTTTTAACTTTAATTTATTTCCTAACTTTTTTTACTATTTTTATCAATTCTCGCACAGTACCAAACAGATATAAGTCGGTTCTGTCGGTAAATTTATCGGTATGCGTTTTACGCAATTTTTCGAAGAAAATTACATTTTCTAACTCAGAAAAATCTACTAAATCCAATTATCATATTTATATTTTCTAATTAATATTCTAATTTTTTGGAACCTATTTTGATACCATTAATTTATTATTATTTTACGTTAATTAATCGATTAATTATTTTTGGTTCTTACAACAAACATGCATTTTGAATTAAAATTCTTATAAGAAGTTTGAATATTATATTGAGAGAGCACTAATTGTATATATTTTAGTTCAGAATGTCTAAGATATTTGTGCCAAATTATCTAAAATAAAACAAGAAATGGTAAAAGCAATAGGAGAAGCAGTAGATTGTGAAGCTTGAAGCATAGCTACATTTATAAAACGATATATTTTACCACTACGTATACCTTGTAAGAGAACTTTCTGTGTGAATTGACATTTGACAAGGCAAAAGTGAGCATAAAATTTGAAATATACACAATTATCTTATTTAAAGACACTGATTAGGTTCTTAGTAATATGTGGTGTATGAATTAATTGTTGAAGATTAAACCATCTTTTAAAGTCTAAATAATAAAGAAAAAAATTTTCAATATGAAAGATAGAAATACCTTCTCCATTTGAACCTTTTTCAGTTATGTGTATTTAGAACTAGTCATAAAGTTTACATGATTGGGCGTGACATGGTGTCATGCACCAGTATCCGGATACCATGCTAGATCTGTGACAAAATTTGGTATCGCAAAATATGTCATGAGATGATGAAAGGATGGTTTAGGAGGATGAGGAGTGGTAGATGATGAGGAAGTTTGGGCAGGAGTTGTTGATACTACCGAATTAAGTGTATAGAAAAAATTTCTTGCAAACTGATCTTGATTCTGAGAAGGTAGAGGAATTTCATGATTAAATTGGTTGAAGCAATGCTAAGTAATGTGGCAGAAATGGCCACAAACTTGGCACTAAAGTCGATTGTTAGTGAAGAAAGATCTTCTTCCTCTATTCATCCTACCACTTCTCTCTCTTCTAAGACTATTTCCACGAGAAAGACTTTGAAAGATTGGGAGAAAAAATTGTGTAAGATTGGTTTGTATTATTCTTGTGACAGTTTTCTTGAATTTTTTAATCATGTTATCATGTTTCATGATCAGATTTTTAACTTCATAGAGATTATAAAACTCACGTTTAGCATTGATGGTGGTAAGAAGGCTCTGATTATCCTCATCCAGTCTTTCCAAGAGAGCTTCAACATGTTCTTTAGTAAAAAGTGGTGTGCCCTAAGGATGCCAAAGAATTAGATATTGTCTTGATCTTAAAAATATATTTACTCACAAATAATTCATATTTCGTGGTCAATTTTAATTGAGCCTTGAGTTGCTTGATTTTATATTTTGCAGATTGAGCAAAATAATCTTTAATTTTACTCCACATTTAATATAAGTACTTGCAGCTAACTATTTTGTGCTTGATCAGCAATTGATAAGAATTGTGGAGGAATACGTTCTTTGTGAATATGATGTTTAAGACCTTGGCCTTGAATAGTAGCAAAAGCTTACTGCTTCCAAATCGTGAAATTTGTCTCACATAATTTATCACTGATAGGGTTAAACGATCCTTGTTGATAAATTATTGGTGTTGGCAAGGTATTGTTGATTGCAGGATTGTTAACCATGGAAGAGATAGAATTGTTGGAGCTTGGTAGATTATCGTTGGGTATCGCTATGCATATTTAGAAACTGAAAATTTTTGATACCACAAAGGAGTTTTGAGAGTTTTTTTAAAACACAAGAAACACAGAGTGTTTAAACGGAGAAGAAGAATGAAGACTGTAAACAAGAATAAATTGATACTAAAAATGAAAGTGTACATAATAATGCAAGTCTAGCTTTTTAATACTGTATAATACTACTTTATATACAAGTAGCTATAACAAAGAGAAAGAACTTAAAACTAAACCAGCAAGCATAACAGAACTATAACTGACTTATATACCTAAGTCACACTATCTTGAGCTTTCTTGATTTCGGCTTCCTTAATAAATACTATGTACAAGCTAATTGAAAAAGTTAAAAACAAATGATGAAGATATCAGAATAAAAGCAGGAGTTAGAGGAGATATAATAGCGTGAGTAAGATAAGAGATGTATTACTGAACTAAGGTTTATAAGGAGGTAGAGTTAGTTATATGGTAGAGTAAAGGAAAAACAATGGAGTCAAAGTCTATGAGAAAGTCCTTTTACTTCAAAATTCTGAATACAACTTGCTCTTCATCTTCATTATTTTCAATGGCAATGACGACATATACACTACCAACTATCAATATAATGTAACATAATACGAATATATATTTCTTTTATGTAATACTTTTATGTCTTTTCTTTTTCTCCTTTTGTTATTTTCTTTCATTGTCTCCTTACAGTTTTTAAATCACAAATTCAAAATTTTTTTTAAATTTCTTGATTTCACTTTTATTATATCATCCCAAATTCAAACTCCAAAACTCAAAAATGATGACAACAAAGATAAAACTCACTACAAAATTCTTAATGTTCTCAAATCTTTTAGTAGTTTATTATCTCTACTTTCTATCGCAACCCACCAGTCATCACTATTAAAATTGTCGTGAATAAAAAGAAAAAGTACCAAAAAATAATAAATTTTGACTGTTGAAAGAGCTGAAATTATGGGTTAAAAATTTTTCAATGATCTTTGATTATCTTTTCTACAGCAAAAATATTAAACTAATTATTTAGTTAAAAAAATCTAAAAATATATATATAAATATATACGAATAAATGATTATTGATTTGTTAGATAATTTTGATATATATACAATATTTTTATAAAAATGTTTATTATAATCACAATTATAAATTTTTTTTTAAGATTAGGCATAAATATGAAAAGGAAAAAAGTCTACAAAGTCTATGGTGTACCTTATCCTTGTTAAGAACACTATAGCCATCCAATTTCCAATAATGTATTATTTGCATTATAAAAATATTTAAAATAATTATATTTTAATAAAAAAATTTAAACTTCATAAAGTTACTTATAATCCTTTTAATTAAAATAGAGTACAACTAATTTTTTTGTAATTATTAAAAGTTTTTTTACAAAGTTTAAAAATTTGTATTGTAAACATTTTTTATAATTATTGCAAAACTTTTTTATAAAGTTTAAGTTTTTTATTTCACTCTTTATTTTATTTGCATTTGTTATTTTAGTTACACTCATTGTAAATTGTACTGGTTTATCACTTTATACGTCCAATTAAATTTTTTAAGTTTTCATAATTTATCATATTACAGTCCCTACTAAATCCTTATAGGTGTCATAATTTAGTGTGTGCTTTAGATAGTGTTTTTAGAAATGAGATTTTTATAATTATTTTAATTATTTAATAAAATATACTTTTTTAATATTTAATATTTTGTCTCGTATTTTTTAGTTTTATTTAAAAAATATAAGATAAGAGACATTATTTTATTAAAAAATTAAAAAAATTAAGAAGGTCTATTTTTCGATTTTTTATATGCTTCCTAATTAAATTGTGTAACCATTTACGTAAAATGAAATAGAAAAAAAATTTACCTAATTAGGACGGTTCAGATAATATTAGGGATGTCAATGGGACAGGAAACAAAGAGGCATCTCCCGTTTCCACTCCTAGAATTAATTTCCGTCTTCGTTCCATTCTCTGTTATAGGGAAATAATTGTCCTCATTCCCGTTCTCCACATTTTCTGCATTTTCTGCGAGGCCCCATTCCTCATTTTTCTATGTTTAACATTCATATGAAAATATAAAAATTATCAAAAAAACTAAAAAATAAACTACAAAATATTATTATAAACACACAAATATATCTTATCCAAAATTATAAGTCCAGAAATATAACATAGCAAATCATAGTTTATAAAATAAAATCTTGAACAATAGGGTTAGGGCTTTTCAATGAGTGAAACTACTAAAAAAATTTCTATATTAGAAATAAAGTAAAAATTATTAAGTTCAAAAATTCGGAGAATTATCGGAAATGGGACAGGGATTCCTGCTCGGGTCCCCGCACCTATCTCGGGGGAATTTCGATCCTCATCTCCATTCCTACGAAAAAAATTTTTCACCATTGGGACTTCATTTGGGGCGGTCCCAGCGGAGATTCCCACCTCCTGAAAATTTTTGACACCCCTAATTAATATTAGAGTCTATTCAATATTCATTTTATTTAGGTAATTTATCTTTTTACTATTTCTTAATAATAATAATAATAATAATAATAATAATAATAATAATAATAAATATATAAATAAGTAAAATTGACCAAACAAACACCAAAACCGAACCACAGGCAAAGCAAATTGACTCTTCTCCCTCCTTTTTCTATCTCTCTCCTTGCGAGTTTCTCTGCTTCTTGTTTTTCTTCAAATCATTCGCAGAGAAAAAAGAGAAAAAAAATGGGGTTCTTCTCGTTTCTGGGTCGTGTCTTCTTCGCTTCCCTCTTCATCTTATCGGCATGGCAGATGTTAGTTCTCTCTCTCTCTCTCTCTCTCTCTCTCTTTCAGATCTATCAGTTTATCTTTTTTCTTTCCAATAACCCTTTTTTCAATAATAACAGTAATAATTCAGATTAATGCAAAAAGATGTATTTTTTCGGTTGTACTTTCGTTTTTTACGCATCTGGGTTGTCATCAATTACTTCTTTCATCTCACAGTTATTATTGTTTTAATCATTTTCCGTTTTATTTATTTATTTAGTTTGCAATTTTGGGACACATTTATAATAGAATAGATAGAGAAGAACAAAACCTATTTTGGCGATTGACTTGATTTGAGGAATTCATGGTAAAAGCGTGTTTCTTGTTTTCTGTTTAATATGTTCGTAGCTTAGGTTAGATGAAAAATCATGCGATAGAAAGAATTATAACTCAGCTTAGGGTGCTCTGACATGATTACATAGTTTATTTATGATGTTATGTATGTTCTTATTCTGCATGTGAATGTTTTGAAATACAAAATAAGAGAGAGAATTCAGAATTGCCTTGCTTGCCAAAATTTAAACTGATTAACCTTTAGTTTGCTAACAATGATGATTATGCTAATTTAACATGGAAGCAACATTTAGTACTATTGGATTTATTTATATAATTATGTATGTTTAGGTTTAATGAATTTGATGCCACTGGTGGACCCATTGCAAAGGAGTTGATTCCAAAGCTCAATGTTTTGAGGGGAAATTTGGCGTCGAAATTGGGGGTTGCGATACCACAATTGGATGTAAGGCCACTTTTTCTGTTGAGGGGAATGGAATCCATTCTTAACTTGTACAGTTGTAGTTAGTTGTTTCCTTTCTGATTGAAGCGTAAAAAATTTCAGGTTCGCCAACTCATTGCCACTATCATTTTTCTAAAGGGGGTTGGAGGGATTCTATTTGTGTTTGGAAGCACATTTGGATCTTTTCTTCTGGTAAGGCCGCAACCGCTTGATTTCTGTATTTACATTTCAAGTTCTGATCTTTGCCTTGGTCCGAAAGCATTATAATCCTGATTGAGATTGTTCGTTTCTTTGTAGCTTTCGCATTTGGCACTTACTACTCCAATTCTGTATGACTTCTATAACTACTCGCCTAAAAGGCCCGAATATAGCTTACTACTGAATGATTTCATTCAGGTTTGTGCAACTACAAACTCTTGTCACTTCATGATTTCTTGGCTCATTGTTTCTTCTTTTTATCTTCTGTGGGTGAGAATTTGACATATCATGTTCACATTTTATGGCAGAACATAGCACTCTTTGGTGCATTGCTATTCTTTATAGGGATGAAGAATTCAATTCCAAGGAGACAACTCAGGAAGAAGAACCCAAAACCCAAGACAAATTAGAAACTTAGAAAACGGAAAAATGTATGTTTCCAGAGAGAACAGGCTGTCAAATTGCTGAATTGCAGCTTTTTTGGGATAGATTTCTTTATTAAAACCCTTTTTTGGATTATTAATTGTTTTGTCAGATGCCACATGATTTGATTATGAATATGCCTTAGATTTCCTTTATGACCCTATTGTACTTGGGGTGAGTTCTTGTGCTATGAGTAGATGCTAAGAAAAGTTATGGTTGGGTTTGCTTGTCAATCAAGTTTCAGAGTGCTACGTATACTTCCACCAGTTTGTTAGAAGGTTAAATTTCCAAGAGGAGTCATGATCATAGTTACATTTAAATGTTGCTCAGTTCAATTTATTTTTTATATCATATTACATTACATTTCATTACACCCTTTCCGTGTGGTCCTTTTTCGGACTCTGCGTCAACGCGGGATGCTTATGCAATTGGTTGCCCTTTTACATTACATTTCAAATATGATGTGTTGTTGCATCAAGCTCTTACAATGGGGTCAAAATAGCTATTAGTAAGGGTGTAATGCATAGGTAACATGAATCAAATAAAATCAACAATTGTGTATATGTAATTCTGATTTGAGTCTCATACACCAAAGCTCAGTCTAGTTTCCACACTTTCCAGCTCACTGAAGATAGGCCAGCATAAATGTGAGGCATTTTGTGGGGGTACCCAACTTTTCTACCAGTGCAGTAGTGCACTAACTGCATTTTTTAAATATGCAAGGATATATCTTGGTCCAAGTTTAGCTGATAGTGCTGCTTTTACAATCTGCATAGTTAGCATGGTGGTTGGCTCATAAATTCCATTGCCCTCATCCTCATAAGTAGCTATCATTATTGACTCCAGTTTTGGAGTACTCTTCATATCCATTCATAAATCAATCAAAAGCCAATTATGCAAAAATTTTGATGATTTAAAAAAATGCATCTCAGTTTATTTTGAAATTTAAATGATATTATAATTAGTTGGTTATAAAATTTGGAGCTGAACACTCAAATATTGTAAAGACTATTCTTTGAACTTTGAAGGATAGTTATTAAACTTTGCATTACCAAAATGTTGAGTGCTTTGTCATTATACATGAGATGAAATAAGTGTACTTTTTTCTAAATTTCAAGGGAGATTTGTCTTGCGTTAACGGTCCGAGGACCAAAAATTTTGAAACTGATTTTGAATCAAATTCCCACATGCATATGGTTAACTTTATACTTTACATGTATAATAACATCAAGGAGAATACTATGATGCACCTTAGTTTGACTTAGTGTTTAATGCACCAGATTTAATGTGTAAAACTTAGGATTTTCGTAATAATTGAGAAAATAGTTTCTTTAAGCATTTAAAATCATTACAAACTTTTAAAAACTTCTACTTTTATTTCTTAATAAATATTCATAAAACATTTGTTAGATAAACCCTAAAACTGAATCTATACTAGTAGTAATTATTTGTGTTGTACCAGTCAATATATACGGAAATGGATCATCTCAATTATAAAAAAAATTGAGTGCAAAGTGTGATCTTTAACTTTTTATTGTTTTCTTTTTTATATTTATTTTTTGTCTCACTTATAAAATTAATGATGAGAAATTACACTTTACTCCCTCAATTATTAAAAAAAAATTTCCCCTCAATATATAGCATTTGAGCATAGTACTATCTACCTAATTACATTGAAGACATTGTCTAACATCAATTTTGGCCTAAACGCCTTTGTGTCAATTTGAAATGTGAGAATGTAACACTTCCTTAATATGCTTCTATTTTCTGTTGTTGCTCCAAAAGTATATAAAAGACAGCAAACTAATATTGGAATTATTGTAGTATAAATTTCACAGAGTAGTGACTAGTGAGTACAAGGATTGACAACCGGAAAAAAAAAAAAAAGAGAAAAAAAACTGTTGGTAAAAGTATCTCTTGTAGGAACAATTAATTACTCAACCGGTTAATGAGTAACCATTATTACTTGATTAACCACTTGAATGGTACTAAACCACCTCCATCAGTGCTTATGGATTCAGCACCTGACTATGATGTCAAAGCAGGAAATACTTTGCCAGACCCATCAATTTCGAGTTCATTGTCTTCCTTGTGAGTAATGTTGACATCCTTGGATATTTCACAGCCATCATCTTCATCGATTCGTGGAGCTGATAACCTATTGTTATCACGGTGGTTAGCAAGGTCTTCTTCGTCTGACAAACATCTACAACAGTCAAATTCATCCGGATCATAAGGTTGGCTCATTTGGGATTGTGATTCGGATGCATTCCCTAATGTACAACTTGATAACCAAGGATCCTGATCATCTGAAAATCTAGGAAGTTTGCTGAAATCAATCGATTCACAAGGCACAGCTAAACAATCAAATTGGAAACTAGAATTAACAGAATCCTCTGGTGGCACAGAGCTATTGAGGTGGAGGCTTTCTGATGTGAAAACATCATTGATAGAATTAAGGACAGGATTAGGACTACCTTGTTTTCGATTGTCTGTATGGACAAACGACAATGCAATATGCAAGTCTGAACCGTAGTCTGATTCTGGAGTTTGCATAACATTCCCACTGCCTATTGAATTCAGGGATAAGGGTGAATTCTCATCAATGGGATTGTACTGATCTTTTTTACCTTTTCCCGAGCTACTACAACTAAGCATGGAATTTGTAGAAAATAATATGGATGGATAAGAAGGGGACAACATGGAATCAAAACATACTTGGAATTCGGAAATTCCACTTGGAGAAATTGAAGAACTCATCTTTCTCCTTATATGATAAGAAGTACCAGACAAATCACTGCCATCAGTTATATTCCAAAAAGATTTGGAACTGCATGATGGTGAAGTACTGGAATCAAAAGTTGTGGATTCTGCTAGTCTTTCACTTTGTTTTGCTTTGCTGTGGGCATTTGGACTGAGAACCTTCTTCCCCTTGTTACGTGGCGAAGAAAGCCAATGCACTAAAGCTTCAACCGGCAAAGGCAACAAGGAAGGACTCACATCGTCGCTAACATCTGTGACTTTCTTCTCACCACCATCATCAAAACTATCAGCAGCTGTTTTATCAAAGCCTGAATAGTTCTCTTCTACAGTAAGAATCCCTCTAGGCCTGCATTTCCTCTTGTCAGTGACACCAGAAACAAGATATCCAGCACCATAACAAGCCGGTGTGGTTGTTGAAACCAAAGAAGATCCACATTGTATCTCGGGCGAAACAGAGTTATTAATCGGAGGTGTTCTACTAGCACTTCTATTTGAGTTCTCGTTAACATCCTCATGAATCATACAATCCAAATCCAACTCAGCAACTTTTCTACTCAAAGGAGTCAAGCTAGGAGTACCATGAGAGGTTTTAAGCCGGGAATCCTCATTGCCATTATCAATTATCCCTCTCAAACTGTCTTTCTTTCCCTTTAACTCCTCAGATCCAGGTGCCAACCCAGGTAAAAGTTTGCCATGCTCACTCAGAACAGAACAAGGCTTAGACTTTTGCCCAGTCCTGCATGGGGGGTTCTTCCGACATGGCCGTGCCTTATTCGACGAGATCCTTTTTGCTTGTGGCTCAGCATTGCTACCTCTAGAAAGATTCTCCTTTGAGGACTTAGGTTTGGGTTGTTTCGAACCAATCCCATCGGGTACTGAGTTAGGGGTTTTGGAGAGGCTCTTCGGCTTGTGTGATGCAGGTGTTTTGAAAGAAGAGGAAGACAGGAACCTGAGGCAACCACTTGGGGGTTCAGTGGATAGATTGGAAGAAGCATAGCTGCTGTTGCTGCTGTTGCTGCTGTTGGAAATGCGGTTGAGATCCTGCAACGGGCTTCGAGGACTTAGCCTATTCTTTGCAGAGTTTGCTGTTGCCTTTGGTGGAGGCAGAGAAGAGGGTTTTCTTGATGAAAATGCCTTGCTCATAGTGAGAACCTGCAGGATCTACAATTACAATTGAACTGAACACTAACACATCAACATTGAACAAGAACAATGAATTGAAATTGAATTGAAGACTAACACATCAACAATGAACAAGCACATTGAGTTGATCTGAACCCTAATCCATGAAAACTGAACAAACACATCTCACATATCACATTTGCCATAAGCACAGTAGTTTTTGAACACCCAAGAGTGAAAAATTAGAAATTTCCTCAAACTATTGAATAACAAACAAATGAATATCAAATTTTGATAAAATCCCAGAAACTAATTCTAAGTTTGTACTTTAAAACATGTGCCCCCACTTTTGTCTATTCAATTGAAGAATAGTACACCCAGGAATGGAAAATCGGTGGGGTTATAATTTCTACCAAACAGTTTCTTACTTTCTTTTCACATTTGCCATCAAACAAAAAGAGAGATAAAAGAGAAATGGACCAAAAACCAAAACGCATAAAGACATTCCATTTAGACAGAAGATCTAAGACGTTGTGATAATTTACCAGTGGAAAGGAGATCTAAGGAGGTTGGAAGCTTGAATTGGATTAATGTAGAACAAAACATTGAGTGAACAAAACTGTTTGGTTGCTCCGATCAGTGTTCCGAAACAGCAACAATGGTGTTCTTCAGCTTCAGCTGGAAGAACATGGAGTGTGTACCTCGTTATTGTTCAAACTTTGAAATAAAATAGCGCTAATAATTAATGATTTTTATTATGTATTAATTGCTAATTAATTATTTGCTCAAGAGTTAAAACCGTTTTCGACTTTTTCTTTATTCAACGAGATAGCCAGTGAGTGAGTGAGTGATTTGGTGACTTTCGACCCAACATAAAATGACAAAAATGCGAATTTTTTTTAAATAAATAATTTAAATATTTTATTTATCGATATATGTTATTTGTAGCATATTTATTAATTTTTTTATTTGTCTCGTTTATACTTTAATAAGACACGTTTTGTAATACACATTACGTTTGCACACTAAATAAAAGGAGCAATTTGCACGTATTTCGTTTATACGGTAAATAAGATATGTTCAATCTCAATTTGTTTACTATGTAAACGAAATACTATAAAAATTAATTCATTTGCATGTAAATGAGATAAACTACGATAAATTTCGATCAATTATAAAAGAATATGTAACTATTTGTATTCTCTACAAATATTTTACTTCTTTTTTTCTTCAGTTTTTTTAATAAATTTAGTAAAAATATCTAGTACTAGTAGTAGTGGATATATTGTTGTAAGTGTGTATCCTAATTGTCATCTGAGAAACAGTGATACTAAGATTATATTTGAGTGTGATAATTTTATTCTGTTACGCACTTGGAGGGTAAATTCTTTGTCTGAGTTAAAGAGTCTAATATTGACGAACCTCAGTACTAACGGGACAAAAGAGAATGGAAGAGTTGGGTATAGGTTGTTAGCATCAATGGAAAATTGAGTATTTCAGTTTCGTCTATTTTGACTCGATGGCGATGAGCATATGCGTCTCATGTTTGATATGAACGGGAGAATTATCGCGGAACAAGTGATGAAACTTTTTACAGTGGTTGATGATGTTGGTAGTAGTGGTGATTTTGTCCACTCAAATTTTGTCCAGGAGACCCACCACTTGCACCACGACTCCTGCACTATGCTAGTCCAGTGGTATACATGAATGTATATGGTGAAGAGTTTAATGAGGAGTATGTTGTTGATAGCAACAAAAATGGTTCTTCTGAGGATGATGAGGAAGAAGAATTTGTACCAGAGACTCTAGTCGGTGGATTAGTTCAGTATTTTCTTCCTGTCCCACAACCAATTTCGGAGTTATCAATTGTACTCAATCACTATCATACATTTGATCTGGATGCTATGCACGAGGAAACTCCATTTTTCAATATGGGTGGAGAAAATTACAACATAGACGGTGGTGTAGAGTTTCATATTGGTCACAGATTCAAAAGCAGAGAGACAATCATGCAATAGTTATTATTATTATTATTATTATTATTATTATTATTATTATTATTAGGATAAAGTATATTTTATGTTGTTAACATTTGCGGGTTTTTTTTAAATATCCCTAATGTTTATTTGCATTCAATTTAGTTCCTAATATTTTTTATTTGTGTCAAAATTATCCCTGGATGTTAATTATATGTAAAATATTAAGGACAAAATTGAAAACTTTCAGGGATAGTGTAACACTCTACCCTTCAAAGTCTTATACTTAAGTCAATATTCAATAAGGGTTTGGTGCTACGACACAAGGTTGAGACATAAATATTTATGTATAGAAGAAAGTATTAAGCTATAAGCATGTAAGAGGACTTAAACATCGAAAAAAGACAATTCATCAATCGTTCACACTCGATAACATACGTAAGTACTAGCACGTCGGAAGAGTAGATAATTAAAAGCTTAAAAGAAGAATACTAGTCTCAGCCCATGAAGATTAGGTCAGCTAGAGTTACAACAGTAAGATAGTTTGATATACTTGCCTTATCTCTCTAAAAATACATCATAAGCTTCTAAAGGCAAATCTTTAAAATAAATATATTGTTCATACCCTGGGTCAAGATGTCCGACCTGGGATGTTTAGCAACAAGCCAACCGACCTCTTCAGGTCAGGCTATCCGACCTCTTCTTAAAGAGCTCGGCCAATATCCGACCTCTTCTCAAAGAGCTCGGCCAATATCCGACCTCTTCTCAAAGAGCTCAGCCAAATATCCGACCTCTTCTCAAAGAGCTCGGCCAATATCCGACCTCTTCTCAAAGAGCTCGGCCAATATCCGACCTCTTCTCAAAGAGCTCAGCCAAATGCCCGACCTCTTCTCAAAGAGCTCGGCCAAATATCCGACCTCTTCTCAAAGAGCTCGGCCAAATGCCCGACCTCTTCTCAAAGAGCTCGGCCAAATGCCCGACCTCTCCTCAAAGAGCTCGGCCAACTCGCCAAAGGAGCCCAAAGCAGGCCCAAAACGAAGGGACACAGCCCAATCTAAAGGCAGCTAAAGCCCAGAAAGATAAAGGCGGTTCCCTTGAAGATAAGATAACCTCACTTAAAGATAAGATAAGATAACTAACTTATCTTATCCACAGGAGGCCACATCTCACCATTATAAATACACTGGAGCACCCAGGTATAACTGATACTCTGATTCTACATAAAACCTGTTTAATACCCATGCTAACTTAAGCATCGGAGTCTCTTGCAGGTACCCCCCACCCTCCGGTGACGAAGGATCAGCAGTGCAACCAGTCCAACAAGTCGGACGCGGCAGCTCTGGCCACCATCAACAAGTCGGACACAACAGCTCCGACCAGCACAGAAGATCTCATCCGAGATCGACCTACAGTTTCAGGTTACCCTCGGAACATTGGCGCCGTTGCCGGGGAACCTGGAAGTCATCCCATCACCATGGCGGACAACCATGACAACGACCATGATTCAGATCTAGAGGATAGAACACCGCACAAAGACGCGGATACTACACCAAAAGATACTCTTCAACCCACCAAAGGCGAGAATTCGCCAAAAGAGGAGGCTATGGAGGCACTTCAAGATCGCTTAAAGCAACTCGAAAAAAAGGTGGAACATCAACAAGAAGCTGAGAGAGACCTACGAAGGGAAGTTAGGTGATGCCACGAGTTAAAGGACAAGCTCCTAAAACTCGAAGCAGATCTCAAGGCCAAAACAACTCGATCCGGTCACGAAGACAGCCCCTACAAAGATCAAGACCCATTCACCAAAGATATCATGAAAGCTAAAGTCCCAAAGGACTTCAAGGCTCCCGACATGATCCCGTACGGCGGCACATTGGATCCAAGCCATCATCTCAGTAATTTCAGAAGAATGTACCTCACCGACACATCGGACGCCATTCGATGCAAAGTCTTCCCGACTACTCTAACGAAGACAGCAATATGGTGCTTCGACAGTTTGTCTCCAAGATCCATCACAAGTTTGACGACCTTGTTAAGAAGATTCCTCGCCAGGTTCTCCATCCAGAAGGATAAAGCCAAACACACTTCAAGCTTGCTGGGAATTAAACAAGGAGATCAGAAAAGCCTTCACAGCTACATGGAAAGATTCAACAACGCATGCCTTGACATACAAAGTCTTCCAACAAAAGCGGCCATCATGGGACTCATCAATGGCCTAAGAGAAGGACCTCTCAGCCACTCAATATCCAAGAAGCACCCAACATCTCTGAACGAGGTACAGGAACGGGAACAGAAATACATCAACATGGAAGAGAACTCTCGACTAGGAGAAAGCTAAAAAACCGAATTCTCCTAACCCACCACGGGACAAGGATAAAGAGTCCAAGAAAAGAGAAGATCAATCGAAGAAGATCCCACCACCTCGCCCAATCAAAAGCAAAAAGGAGAAAGAGGTCGGACGAGTTGAAGGCCCACCTCATAACAAAGAATTGGGCAAGTTGAAGGCCCACCTCATAACAAAGAATTGGGCAAGTTGAAGGTCCACCTCACACCGAAGAGGTCGGGCGAGTTGAAGGTCCACCTCACACCAAAGAGGTCGGACGAGTTGAAGGTCCACCTCACACGGAAGAGGTCGGGCGAATTAAGGTCCACCTCACAACAAAGAGGTCGGATAAGGTGAAGGTCCACCTCACACCGAAGAGGTCGGGCGAGTTAAGGTCTACCTCACACCAAAGAGGTCGGACGAGTTAAACATCTACCTCACACCAAAGAGGTCGGGCGAGTTTAAGCTCCACCTCACACCAAAGAGGTCGGACAAGTTGAAGGTCCACCTCACACCGAAGATGTCGGACAAATTGAAGGTCCACCTCACACCAAAGAGGTCGGACAAGTTGAAGGTCCACCTCACAACCAAGAGGTCGGACGAGTTGAAGGTCCACCTCATACCAAAGAGGTCGAACGAGTTTAAGCTCCACCTCACACCAAAGAGGTCGGACAAGTTGAAGGTCCACCTCACACCGAAGATGTCGGGCGAATTGAAGGTCCACCTCACAACCAAGAGGTCGGACGAGTTGAAGGTCCACCTCATACCAAAGAGGTCGAACGAGTTAAACATCTACCTCACACCAAAGAGGTCGGACGAGTTGAACGTCCACCTCACACCAAGGAGGTCGGACGAGTTGAAAAGGACAACGGAGTACGAACAAGCCTTCCGAGATTTCAAAATTCTTGGGGCAACCACCCATCCTTTCCAGACCACGGGAAAGTGAAGAACTCATTATACCTCGCAGAGGGAAGTCAGGCAATAGCCTCAGCACTAGTCAGAGAAGACGAAAGTGGGAAACAACCCGTCTACTTCATCAGCAAAGCTTTACAAGGGACCGAACTAACCTATCAACAGATAGAAAAAGTTCGCCTACACCCTCATACTCACCTCTCGACGACTCCACCCATACTTTCAAGCTCACACTATCAGAGTTCCAACCAACCAGCCAATAAAGGGCATCCTGCAGAAAACAAACTTAGCTGGAAGAATCCTACAGAGGACAGCTCGGATAATTCGGGAGACCTTGGACAAAACCAGAGAACATCTCAGACAATTCGGGGGACTCTGGACAAAAACAGAAAATAGCTCGGACAAATCGGGGAAAATGAAGTCTGACACATAGAATGCCCGAGCTAATACAGCCAGCACCAACAACTCGGACAAATCGGAGAAAAATGAAGTCCGACACATAGAATGCCCGAGCTTATGCATTTTCAAAACTAGCCAGCACCAACAGCTCGGACAATTCGGGGATATGAGGTCCGACACATACCTTGAGAGCAGAATGCCCGAGCTGATGCATTTTCAAAACTAGCCAACCAAGGGGCAATAACAGAAGCCTCATCCGAGCTACATTACAAGACCACAACAAATCGGTCTCGAAGGCGGTATAAGGGATGTACTCAGGGTCAGCCACAGTAACACGCATTTAAACTATGAAATCCAGCTAATCAGACACGCTGTCCGGGATCTTAGTAGACATCTCAAAGACATAGGTCGACTATGGAATTACTACCAAACAACTCGGGCAAATAAGGAAACAACTCGGACAATAACAGTAAAACATAAAGTGACAGACGTGGCAGTAAAAGGGAAACCCCAGGACTCACACAAAAGTCCAAGGGCACCCTTTGGAGGCAACAACAGAGCAAAAACCCAAATACAAAGTCAAAGCTTTACATCAAAAAGCATGCCAACTTCCACATTGCCCCACCAGAGGAGCTCATCAGTGTAACATCACCTTGGCCGTTCGCAAAGAGGGGACTCGACCTCCTCGGACTATTTTTCCAAGGATCGGGACAAGTCAAGTTCCTCATTGTAGGGGCGGATTACTTCACAAAATGGATTGAGGCAGAGCCCCTAGCTAATGCCACTGCTCAAAGAAAGTCAGAAATTCTTGAACAAGAACATTATTACAAGGTTTGGGGTTTCTTACTCCATCACCACAAACAATGACACTCAATTCACGGACACAGGTTTCAAGAAAAGAGTGGCTAACTTGAAAATAAAGCACCAATTCACATCCGTAGAACACCCACAAGCCAATGGACAAGCAGAAGCTGCCAACAAAGTCATACTAGCTAGGTTAAAACGGAGACTAAAGGACACAAAGGGAGCTTGGGCTGAAGAGCTCCCACAAGTCCTATGGGCATATCGGACAACTCCACACTTCACCACGGGGGAATCACCCTTCCGATTGATTTACGAAATGGAGGCAATGATCCCAGTAGAGATCGAAGAAGGATCCCCCAAGAATGATCTTCTACAATGAAGAGGTCAACTCCCAAATCCAAAGGAAAGAACTCGACCTACTTCCAAGAGTCCGAGAGAGAGCTCCGATCAAGGAAGAGGCGTTAAAACGTCGAATGGCCTCAAGATACAATCAGAAGGTAGTACAGCGAAGCTTTGCCAACAACAACCTTATCCTAATCCGAAATGATATCGGAACAACTCGACCTGGAGAAGGAAAGCTAGCACCCAACTGGAAAGGACCATACCAAGTTATTTAGAAGAACTGGAAAAAGGTTGCTACAGACTGCCCGAACTTGAAGGGCAAGAGCTACCAAGGTCATGGCATGCCTGCAATCTAAAAAGGGCGCCAGGCCGAGATCCAAAAAGATTGCCCGACCTAGAAAGGTAAGTACTAACATGTACACACTCTTATCTTTATATTATTGTTTAAAAGATTGCAGATTCCCTCAAAAGTTTCCTACCAAGACGCCCAACTACGGCAGGTCGGCAAGGTGAAACACCAAAATCATCGCCCGATCACGACAAAGTCGGCAAGATGAAAACCAAACTCATCGTCCGATTACAAAGCGACAAGTCGGCAAGGTGAAAACCAACTTCACCGCCCGACCACGATGAAAACCGAATTCATCATTCGATTTCGACAAAGTGAAAACAAAATTCACTGCTATACCAAGACGCATTAATCTGAAACGCAAATTTCACTGCCGGATCACGACAAGGTCGGCGGGGTGAAAATCAAATTCACCGCCCGATCATGATAAAATTCGGCAAAGATGAAACCAGAATTCATCGCCCGATTTCGACAAGGTCGGCAAAAAAGTGAAAGCAGAGTTCATCGTCCGATTATAAAGCTACAGGTCGGCAGAAAGTGAAAAACAATTTCACTGCACGACCACGATAAAGATGAGTCGTCCGATAAAGGTGAAAACGCAATTCACCCAAAGGACGAGCTAGAGATGCCAACCACTTTCTATAAATCGGCAAAGATGAACACAGAATAATGTAAGAAGTTATCGAAAGTGATCCAAAAAAAGAACCTGACGAGGTCTTACGGATTGTTAAAAAGACTGGCCGACGTTGAGAAGTCGGACCAAGTCAACCCAAGTTATCAGCAAATCCCTGGAAAGAGGTCTGGACAACCCTATAAAAGAGGAATTGCTATAACTTAGAAGAGATCGACCTAACGAAGTCGGTTTCCTACAAAAATAAGTTATAAAAGTAATCCCTGAAAGAGACCTGGCAAAGGTCCAAGAAAGAGGATTATGAAATAACTTAGAAGAGATCGACATGACGAAGTCGGTCCCCTACAATAATAAAGTTATAGAAGTAATCCCTGAAAGAGACCTGACAAAGGTCTAAGAAAGATGGTTACGAAATAACTTAGAAGAGATCGACATAAAGAAGTCGGTCTCCTACAACGGACAAGTTATAAAAGTAATCCCTGAAAGAGATCTGACAAAGGTCCAATAAAGAGGATTACTAGAAATAACTTAGAAGCGACCGACATGAAGAAGTCGGCCCAAAGCTACAGCTTGGAACAAAAAGAAAAAGTCGGACCAACAAAAGCTACAGCTTGGACCGACAAGAAGAAGTCGGACCAACGAAAACCACAGCTTGGACCGACAAGAAGTCGGACCAACGAAAGCTACAGCTCGTCGACACGAGAAATTGGACCAACGAAAAGCGTGCGCTAAAAGGGACATAGCTTTGCCCAAAAAGCCACGGCTCCATGACAAGGCTATCAAATTGTTCAGACCAACTAAAAAGGTTCTACCAAAGAACACTAAAAAGTCGTCGGACAAGTTAGCCCCAAGGACCACCTCAACCAAGCAGAAAGTGGACAAAACCGGCAGTGATCAAAAGAGGTCGGACAACATACCGACACTCTACAAAGATCCACAAAGGGGACAAAGACATCTCGCAACGGCCAGAGGAATGCCAGGAATGCTTTGCTAAAAGGTACGAAGTCTTGAAAAAAGACACTACTTAAAAGGCAAAAGCACAAATCAAAACGGCGCTAAAAAGTCATCCAAACAGACTATAAAAGGTTTCCCATCAGGAACTATACCTAAAAAGTTGTTGGATTATGACTAAAAAGCCCGAACAGTGAAGACAAACAAGTCGGAAGAAGGCTGAAAAGACCTCTTAACAAACTAAAAAAGGCAATGCCAAACTCGCACAAGATAAAACTACTCAAGATCGACCAAAGTCAGGATGCTTGAGTACGACTTCCCCCAAAGAGAGCACGATCTCACGGAAAGATCGAACTCAAGCAGGGGCAAAGTCGTACAGGTCGACGTCAGCTAAGAAGAGGCGCAAGTACAATCTCAAAAAAGAACAAGCCAAAAGGTTAAGAAAAAACCTTAAGGCTCAAAAGTGCTTAGCTAAAAGGGATACAACTCCACTCAAGAAGGCACAATCTCAAACAGGGCTACGTACGTCATCCGAGACTAAAAAGGTTCTATACAAAGAACACTAAAAAGTCATCAGACAAGTCACTAAGAGTCCGGATATCAAGCCGCAAGGATAACTTCACCAAAGCAGAGGGTTGTCAACACAAAAGCAAGGCGTGATCCAGAAGGCAAGGGTAGAAAACCCACACTACTACTCAAAAGAGGACGGACTGTGAAGTACCAAACCTCTAGAAAATCTGCAAAAGATTTCAAAGCAATGAAGAATCAAAGCCAGACAGATGCTTGAGCACGACTTCCAAAGAGATCGAAGCTCTGAAAAACACGATCTCACGAAAAGATCGAACTCAAGCAGGGGCACTGTTCATACCCTGGGTCAAGATGTCCGACCTGGGATGTTTAGCAACAAGCCAACCGACCTCTTCAGGTCAGGCTATCCGACCTCTTCTTAAAGAGCTCGGCCAATATCCGACCTCTTCTCAAAGAGCTCGGCCAATATCCGACCTCTTCTCAAAGAGCTCGGCCAATATCCG
This sequence comes from Arachis stenosperma, assembly GCF_014773155.1. Lineage (NCBI taxonomy): Eukaryota > Viridiplantae > Streptophyta > Magnoliopsida > Fabales > Fabaceae > Arachis > Arachis stenosperma. The sequence continues at coordinate 138,846,152 of NC_080385.1, forward strand.
ACCTCTTCTCAAAGAGCTCAGCCAAATATCCGACCTCTTCTCAAAGAGCTCGGCCAATATCCGACCTCTTCTCAAAGAGCTCGGCCAATATCCGACCTCTTCTCAAAGAGCTCAGCCAAATGCCCGACCTCTTCTCAAAGAGCTCGGCCAAATATCCGACCTCTTCTCAAAGAGCTCGGCCAATATCCGACCTCTTCTCAAAGAGCTCAGCCAAATGCCCGACCTCTTCTCAAAGAGCTCGGCCAAATGCCCGACCTCTTCTCAAAGAGCTCGGCCAAATGCCCGACCTCTCCTCAAAGAGCTCGGCCAACTCGCCAAAGGAGCCCAAAGCAGGCCCAAAACGAAGGGACACAGCCCAATCTAAAGGCAGCTAAAGCCCAGAAAGATAAAGGCGGTTCCCTTGAAGATAAGATAACCTCACTTAAAGATAAGATAAGATAACTAACTTATCTTATCCACAGGAGGCCACATCTCACCATTATAAATACACTGGAGCACCCAGGTATAACTGATACTCTGATTCTACATAAAACCTGTTTAATACCCATGCTAACTTAAGCATCGGAGTCTCTTGCAGGTACCCCCCACCCTCCGGTGACGAAGGATCAGCAGTGCAACCAGTCCAACAAGTCGGACGCGGCAGCTTTGGCCACCATCAACAAGTCGGACACAACAGCTCCGACCAGCACAGAAGATCTCATCCGAGATCGACCTACAGTTTCAGGTTACCCTCGGAACATATATCATATGAGTTTTTCCAAAAGAACGAGAGAATCTAAAATCAAAACAAAAATAAAGGTCTTCTTTGTCATCTTTCAGATAAAACTCCCGCTTATTGAGTAGCGTTGGGCCTGTATCTGAAAAATAGAAATAATATATGGATGAGAACCCAAATCACTGGGTTCTAAGAAAGGTAAAAGTACCGAATCGATATAATATAAGGTAATAGGAACTTGATAAACCTCATTTTGAAGGTTTATCTTGTATTGAATTTAGGGTATTTTGACAACCTTTTCTCGCATTTAACCTATGAATTGGCAAGGTTTTGTAATCTCTCCCGTATTTGTGCCTAAGTGTAAAAACATGCTTTTTAAGCCTTATTCTGATGAATTCTAGTTCTTCTTTGATTCCATAAGATTCCTTGATGTGTTTGCTAGTAATCTCAGGATGAAGTAGGTAAGGCATGGATCAAAGGAGCAAGAAGGGAAGCATGCAAGTGGAGAGAAGCACAAAAAGCCAAAGAATTGATCTAGGCCATGCACGCGCACGCGCACAAGGCGCTCGCGCGCACATTGCGAAAGAGGCCAGGAACGCGCACGCGTACCGTGCGCGCACGCGTCGATGACGGCACATGACCTCACTAATGCAACACGTGCCTGGCGATTTGAGAGGGTTTCTGAACCCATTTTTGGCGCCAATTGCTAAGGAAAAGGGATAAAAGGATGAAGGATTAAGGGGAAAGCATCATCAATCAATCACAATATGTTAGTAACCATTAGCTTAGTTTTAGTAGTTAGAGTTAGTTTCTAGAGAGAGAAGCTCTCACTTCTCTCTAGAATTAGGATTAGGTTTAGTTCTTAGATCTAGATTTTAGATTCATCTTCTTCTACTTCTATCCTCTTAATTCCTTGTTGTTACATTCATCTTCCTCTATTCTTTTGTTGTAATTTCCTTTATGTTGTTCTTATACTTTGTTGTAGATCCACTTTTGTTCCTTCCTTTCTCTTTCAATTCAATTCAAGGTAAATCATAATAATTGTGTTCCTTTTGATTTGTGTTGTTAATTTCTTTCAATAATTGTTGTTAGATTCTCTTCTTGTTGTCAATTTGCTTTGCTTTTCTTTTGTGCCTTCCAAGTGTTTAATGAAATGCTTGGTTGGATTTTAGTGTAGGTTTTGTTCCTCTTGGCCTAGGTAGAGTAATTAGTGACTCTTGAGTTATCTAATTCTTTTGTTGATTGATAATTAGAAGTTGCTAATTGATTTGAATGTCTCTAAAGCTAGTCATTCCTTTAGGAGTTGATTAGGACTTGAGGAATCAAATTGATTCATCCACTTGACTTTCCTCCATGGTTAGAGGTTAACTAAGTGGGAGCAATACACAATTCTCATCACAATTGAAAAGAATAACTAGGATAGGACTTCTAGTTCTCATATCTTGCCAAGAGCTTTGTTAGTTGTTAGTTTATTTTCATTACCATTTACTTTTCATGCTTCCTATCCAAAACCCCAAAATAACTCACAACCAATAACAAAACACTTTATTGTAAATCCTAGGGAGAACGACCCGAGGTTTAAATACTTCGGTTTATAAATTTTAGGGGTTTGTACTAGTGACAAACAACTTTTTGTATGAAAGGATTAGTGATTAGTTTAGAAACTATACTTTACAACGAGATTTCATTAGTGAAATTCTAAACCGTCAAAAATCGAATCATCACAAAAAGCCAAAGAATTGATCTAGGCCATGCACGCGCACGCGCACAAGGCGCTCGCGCGCACATTGCGAAAGAGGCCAGGAACGCGCACGCGTACCGTGCGCGCACGCGTCGATGACGGCACATGACCTCACTAATGCAACACGTGTCTGGCGATTTGAGAGGGTTTCTGAACCCATTTTTGGCGCCAATTGCTAAGGAAAAGGGATAAAAGGATGAAGGATTAAGGGGAAAGCATCATCAATCAATCACAATATGTTAGTAACCATTAGCTTAGTTTTAGTAGTTAGAGTTAGTTTCTAGAGAGAGAAGCTCTCACTTCTCTCTAGAATTAGGATTAGGTTTAGTTCTTAGATCTAGATTTTAGATTCATCTTCTTCTACTTCTATCCTCTTAATTCCTTGTTGTTACATTCATCTTCCTCTATTCTTTTGTTGTAATTTCCTTTATGTTGTTCTTATACTTTGTTGTAGATCCACTTTTGTTCCTTCCTTTCTCTTTCAATTCAATTCAAGGTAAATCATAATAATTGTGTTCCTTTTGATTTGTGTTGTTAATTTCTTTCAATAATTGTTGTTAGATTCTCTTCTTGTTGTCAATTTTCTTTGCTTTTCTTTTGTGCCTTCCAAGTGTTTAATGAAATGCTTGGTTGGATTTTAGTGTATGTTTTGTTTCTCTTGGCCTAGGTAGAGTAATTAGTGACTCTTGAGTTATCTAATTCTTTTGTTGATTGATAATTAGAAGTTGCTAATTGATTTGAATGTCTCTAAAGCTAGTCATTCCTTTAGGAGTTGATTAGGACTTGAGGAATCAAATTGATTCATCCACTTGACTTTCCTCCATGGTTAGAGGTTAACTAAGTGGGAGCAATACACAATTCTCATCACAATTGAAAAGAATAACTAGGATAGGACTTCTAGTTCTCATATCTTGCCAAGAGCTTTGTTAGTTGTTAGTTTATTTTCATTACCATTTACTTTTCATGCTTCCTATCCAAAACCCCAAAATAACTCACAACCAATAACAAAACACTTTATTGTAAATCCTAGGGAGAACGACCCGAGGTTTAAATACTTCGGTTTATAAATTTTAGGGGTTTGTACTAGTGACAAACAACTTTTTGTATGAAAGGATTAGTGATTGGTTTAGAAACTATACTTTACAACGAGATTTCATTAGTGAAATTCTAAACCGTCAAAAATCTAATCATCAAAATGGCACCGTTGCCGGGGATTTGCAATGGTGTTGTGTTATTGGTTATTGTACATATGTGAATATTGTGAATAGGTTTATCTTTTGTCTGTTTCTTAATTTCTTGTTAGTTTTATTTTGTTCTCTCACTATGAATTCTCACTTTGGCTATGAGTTTGGTTCCAACTATGTTGTAGAAAATGAGAGCTACAATGAGGATGTGTATCAAGGATGGGACAATCAAAGGTGGGAGGAGCCATATGCATGTGATCAATCTTCATGGCAACAACCTCCAACCATGCACTATGAAGAAGAGCCATTCTATGACGCATATCAATCCAACGGCGATGGTGAATCACCTTGTGACTTTCAAGAACCACCACCATATGCCTATAAATCTTATCCTCAACATGAACCTCAACCATTCTCACAAGCCCCTCCATACCAAGCACCTTCCTATGATCCATATCCATCATATGACCAATCATCCATACCATATTTTTATAACCATTATGAGCAAGAACTCTTAGAACAACCACAACCCTATCAAGATTACTCCCAAGAACCACCTCAATGCACATAATCTCCACCACCTTCCTATTATGAACCCTCTCTCCAAAATGATGAACCTTCTTACCCACCCCAAGCCCCAATAGCCGATCTTCTCACTTTGTTACTTCAAGGACAAGAAGCCATGAAGCGGGATACACTTGAGTTTGTGACCAATTTGACCAAGGTGGTGCATACCCTAGCCCACCAATGTTTGAAGACTCAAGGCAATTCCGTAACCACATGGGAAAGGTCAAAAGAAGAGCAAAGTATGAAGGAGAAATTGGAAAATTCGGTGGAAAAGGAGGAATCAAATTTTGTGTTGGAACGATTGGAGGAGCCTATGATCATTGAGGAAAAGGAAGAAGTGGTTGAAGATTTAGGAAATGTTGAAAGTCCAAAGGAATGTAGCATCATGGAACACTCTTCCAAGAAGCTTGACATCGATGTTGAGGAGGGTGCGCAACCTCTAAGGCATACCATCGTTGGAGATTTGGAAGAAGCTTATCAAGAAATGGATTCAATCATGGATGAATTTCTCTCTACAATAGAATCCTCTCCCATTGGACATGAAGCTAAAATTATAAAAGAGTGTGCACAACCTCCCAAGGAAGATGGAAATGGCATGGTGTATATTGAAATTGAAGAATATGAAGAGGTTGATCAAGAGATAAATTCACTCATCCATGAATTTCTGTCCAAAATTGAATCACCTCCCATTGGGCAAGATGAAGTCCTTGAAGACAACACCAAGCCAAGTGAAAAAAGGGAAAAGGTTGAAATTGAAGAAGCTTGCGAAGAGGTGGAAGCAACCAAAGAAGAGCCTGAAGAAGTAGACCTTGCATTGTCTAAGTGTGGGGAGGTCTCCCTTCCCAAAGCACCATCCATCACAACATTCAAGTGGGTAAGACTCTTATCCCTAAGCTTCACCTTCTCACTTGAATATGGTTTAATTGAAAATGATGGTCAACTTATAGCTCTTTGTGGAGTTCGGAATAAGAGAGAGTTGTGTAGTGGTTGGAAATTTGGTATAAAAATCATAAAGGCCAAGACTCTAAGGTATAGGAATGAGGATGGAACGGAAATCATCGTATATGGGTCTAGAAGGAAGCATTGGTGGAATAAAGAGAATTCTATGTATCAGTCACCCTTATGCCAACCACCCGCATGGAAACATCATGAAACTCAACTAACGGACGGGTGTGAAGATAAGATATGGGATCCCGGTTCGCTATGTGAAGATCAACTATGGGAACTCATATCTTGGGTAGAACTTTGCCCAAGCTTGATGAAGATGGTTGGAAATTCTGTCAACCAATTGAGAAGCATGGATCCTTGGAGATTCAAGGATGGGTACAAACATAAACCACCTTGACAATAAGCATCTCAAAATGTCCAACTTAAGGACTTAAACTAAAAGTGCTAGGTGGGAGACACCCCACCATGGTAAACTCTTTCCACTCTCTTTTAAATTTTCTTAATAAGTGATTTGAGTTGCCATTATAGGTAGATGTTTCATACAAATTTGTTTGTACAACTCAATTGTTAGCTTAGTCACATGTATGTTGTGTTTAGTAGTAGATGAATAATATCAAAATTGCATTTTTTTGTGAATTGTATGATGGTTGATTGAATAAAGAGTTGTGAACAGTATGGGGAGCACCAAGCAAAATTTTTTCTGAAAAAAAAAGGGTTGGACGCGCGCGCACTATGTACGCGCACGCGTTCCTGTGAGAATACATCATCGCCCACGTACCCGAGAGTTGGGCCTCTCTTGGGCGAACATCATGCCCTGAGCCCAACCTGATTCGCGTGGACGCGCACTACGTGCGTGCGCGCCGATTACGAGAACAAGGACATGTACGCGGACGCGTACCTGCTGCGTCCGCGTCGATTTGCTGTTGCAAGATTTTAAGCCAAGCCACAGAGAGTTGAGCCGGATCTGGGCCATCCTTAAGCCCCTGGCCCAACTCAACTCGCGCGGACGCGCACTTGCCGCGTGCGCGCCCCTATGCCCAAGGAGGAACAGACGCGAGCGCACGCATTGTGCTAACGCGCCTACTAGCAACTCATCAACGTACGCGCACGCGCACTTGCCGCGCGCGCGTCCCTTACATGCTGCCACCACTCTAGGCTTCTGACCCGAGAGTTGGGCGTGCCTCAAGCCCACTCTAAGCCTCAGGCCCAACTTCATGTACGCGTGCGCGCACTGTACACGCACGCGCCGTTGCATAATCTTCCGACCCACGCTAGAGCGCACTGCACGCTCACGCGTGGATCTCCATTTCCCTCAATGCACGCGGACGCGCAAGGTGCACGCCCGCGTCGATCCTAAAAAAAGGGGTAACCCTAAGACGCGGAGAGCGTTGCGCCGCAGCGCACTTCTTTCTTCTCCCTCCCCATTTTCGTTTTCTTCTTCTTCTTCCCCCATAACCACCACCACCTCTGCTCCGCCGGTAACTACCACCACACGGCCGCCCCTTCTCTCCCTCTCCTCCACTTACCTTGTACTCTCTTTCTCCTACTCTCTCTCTGCCTCAGTCCCTCGCCCTCACCATGTCCGTACCACCACCGCCGTCGTTCCACCATCACTGCCGGCGGCAACACTCGGCGGCTCCTTCCCTCTCTTTCTTCATTGCAAGTTCTCCCTCTCTTCTTCCCACCTCGGCCGCCGCAGCAACCAACGCAGCAGCCACCACCGCCGCTGCTCGTCTGCCATAACCGCCACCGTTCACGGCGGCGCCACTTCTCTGATTCTGTTGTCCTACTCCAAATTTCCTTCCCATTATTAGTTCCTCTGCTCCCAGGTTCTTGCACCAACTCTGCTTGTTTTAATTTTCTGTTTCTATTACTTACTGTTAGTTGTTCGTAGTTAGTTAGTTGAATTCAAATGTTTCATGTTAGGTTAGATAGAAATAATTGCTGTTAGGTAGCTAGGGCTGGATAGAGGATTCTAGGCCTGATAAGTGCTCCGTATGTGCATATTTTCTGTTTGTTGATTTGTCTGATAAGTGCCAGTTTTGAGCTGCTCTGTCTGAAATTTGTGTTGCTAAATGCTATCTGCTTGCTGCTGTGTTTGATTGATGTTGTTTTCTATGCTATCTGTGCTATTTTGCTATCCGGGAACGTCCAATTTTAAGCCGGAATACTGCCCAATTTTCAAGAAAGTTGTTTTCATCTTAATCTCTATTGTAATTTGGGTTAATTTCCGTTTCCTTTCAACTTCCTGGATTTGCACCAATCATGGTGAACATGTTCCGCAACTTCTTTTTTTTTATTGAGCCTAAAATATCATCATACCACTAATCCACTTTTCTAACTCACTAATTTCTTTAACCGTTTAACTTCTTCTCATTTTTAACCATCTTTGACCATTCTTTCTAAAGTATGATGATTTTATGCTTAATGAATAGGAGTTGTTGACTTTAATGAAGCATTGCATCCTTAGTTTACTTGTTCACTTTTGCATATTCACTGCAACATCATGATTGGTATTAGCCAATTGTATCCTGAACATGCCTTCTTTGTTACATGCTAAGTGTTTTATATATTCTATCATATTTTTTTCAGGATGTCGGATGAAGGAAAGGCCATAGCCACTTCTTCCAAGAAGAGAAAACACTCTACCCCCTCCATTTCGTCTATCTACAAGCATTATGCTAAGAATCCGTTAAACGACGAGGAAAAAGAAAATCAGCAGTTACCTTCTACCGATCCATCCAAATTTCCCAATCTCTACGGTGAGCTTTGATTTTCCAAATATCGAACAACAAAGCTGAATACTGAGAAGAAATTGCTCCTATCTAATGATGTGAGACGGTCCATCACCGGTCGGATCCTTGAGTTGGGTATCGACTTTGTTGACCGAGATTTGGGGGATGTAAATATATCTTGGGTGAAGGAATTTTACTGCAACTTCTTCCGTCCGACTTTGGATTCGGTTCAGGTGCGGGGTAGAGAGATTATGATCACTGAGACTGCCATTGGGGAGGCACTACAGTGCCGGCACATTCCTGATGACTTGTGTGCCCATCAGCAGGCAGAGATAGCTATCCATACCATGACCTTTGATTATGAGGCGCTTAGGCGCGTGATTGGGTTACCGGATGCTAGTTGGGTCATGGATGCGACGAACACCAAGCTTAAGGGGATGTTATTTGCTCACCTGACTAGAGAGGCCAAGACTTGGCAGATGATCTTTGCCCACTATGTCTTGCCCACTACCCACTTCTCTGAGATCCCTATGGAGATGCTTCTGCTGATCGGGTGTGTCATGGAGGGGAAGGATGTCTCTTTTCCTCGACTTATCTGACAGTGCATGTGGCGGGCGCATATTCGTGGCCTACTCCCATTTCCTACTCTGGTCACGAGTATGGCGGCCCTATCTGACGTACCCTGGCTGGACGATGATGTGCGACCACCACCCCCTGATGCAGATGACAGGGAGGTTACTATTCCCTGGGGTGGTTGGGTGCACGAGAGGCCCCCTGCTAGACGCCGTTCTTGGGCCAGAGCAGTAGTAGGGACACCTTCACCATCAGCCCCTACAGCAGCCCCATCCTCTTCTACTACAGCAGCTACATCTTCATCTACAGTCCCTCCTGCAGCACCTGAGCCTACTTATCTCCTGGTCCAGCGTCTATTCCGGTTCTTAGAGCGAGAGAGACTCCATGTCAGACGCCATTTAGATCAGATGGACCAGGCACTCATTTCTTTGGGTGCTGAGCTACCTCCGCTTCCCGATTCTCCTGCCTCCGATGAGCAGGATCATCAGGAGGAGGATGCGGAGGCCCCGATTCAGCAGGATGCCCCTCTAGTAGCTCCGGACACTACGGAGCCACCACAGACTCATGAGGAGCCGGTCCCACAGCCTCAGCTTGAGCCAGAGCCTATCGTTGTACCTCCCACTGATCCTCCGGTTTAGCATCGAGGACGATGCTTGATTTTAAGTATGGGGAGGGCACCGGTAGCATTAATTGGGAACCGGTGAACTTTTCGGCCTAGTTATCTTATTTTGCACATCTTTTGTATTTGTTTTGATGCATTTCTAGTTTACTTTGGATACTTTTACTGCTTATTTTGGATTTTAGATATTTTGATGCTTATGGATATCTTTAGATGTTTTGGATGATAGATTCCATACTTTTAGTTGGATTTTTCTTTATACATTTTTGCATATCTTTCTTTTTAGTTTGTGGTTGTGATTAGAAATCATACTTTGAATTGCAAATACTTTGAAAGGAAATTTTTGGATTTTTCAATCACAACGATGCTTAGTCAAACATTGAGATTTTTCAAGAAGTTTAAATATAGGGCGCCAACCCAATTGATTGAATAAGCTATATTTTTATGAAACTTGCTTGAATTTCATACTTTGTGAAGCATGTATTGAATTGAGAACACAAGCTTGTGAGACTTGAGCCTATTGATGTGGTTGCATTTTACAACCACCTATCTTCCATTCTTGTGTGAAATTAGTCTCTTTCTATGATTGTGATCCTTGATTTGCTTGATTATATATATCCATTTATTTCTTGTATTTATGCATTTATATGATTGAGGTCATCACTTCATTAGCCCACTTATCCAAATGGACAACCCTTTTATATTCCATTGTTAGCCAATTTTGAGCCTATGATTAACCAACTTATTCCCATTTTAGCACACTACAAGCCTAAGGCGGAAAACCAATAAGAAGTCCTTGTTTGAATCTTTGATTAACTTAGGCTAGAGAGAGAGTGTTTATTATTCAAAGTTGGTGTGAGGTTTGGGAACATTGGATGAGATAAAAAGGATAGTACACTTTCATGTTTAGGAATTGGGAACTTACTCATGTATTGATTAAATGTATAGACCTTATGCATTGATGTTCTTGTATATAGTTTGAAAGAAATAAAAGTGAAAAAAAAAAGAGAAAAGAAAAGAATATATATAGAAAAAGAAAGAAGAAAGAAAAGCAATAAAGGGGACAAAATGCCCCAAAGTGAAACTCAATAAGAGTCAATGCATAAGTGTAGTGAAATAAAAAGAAAATGTATGAGTATGTGAAAAAGTGAAGAATGTGTAGTTAGATTAGTACTTAGTTGTATAGGTCATTATATAGGTTAGGTGGGAAAGTCTATGCTAATCAAAGATTCAAATCCTAGCCCACTTAACCATAAATGATCCTACCTTGACCCTAACCCCATTACAACCTAAATGAAAGCCCTCATGACGAATGTATGCATGCATTAAATAAATGTTGATTGTTAGAAGAAAATCAAATTTTGGAAAGCATGATTAGAAGAGAATTGAGTGAATTAACCCTTAAACACTCGAGAGGATAGAGCGGATATATATCCGGTGAGGGTTCAAAAGTTCAATCACATGTGTTTACCCATATTATCCATATTCTTGCAAGTTTGAACTCTTTTTGATAATTCAATACAATTGTGGTTTGGACTTAATTCCTATTGCCTAGCTCTTGTGCTTACATATGTTCTCTTGGGAATTGATGTGTTTGAACTAAGCATTTTCATTTGCTTAGATAATTGCATTTAGATAGGATTCATATAGTTTAGTTGCATTCAATAAATGTCATACCCCTTAGTTCCTTCTTATTTTAGCATGATGACATGCTAAGGTTTAAGTGTGGGGAGTTTGATAAACCTCATTTTGAAGGTTTATCTTGTATTGAATTTAGGGTATTTTGACAACCTTTTCTCGCATTTAACCTATGAATTGGCATGGTTTTGTAATCTCTCCCGTATTTGTGCCTAAGTGTAAAAACATGCTTTTTAAGCCTTATTTTGATGAATTCTAGTTCTTCTTTAATTCCATAAGATGCCTTGATGTGTTTGCTAGTAATCTCAGGATGAAGTAGGTAAGGCATGGATCAAAGGAGCAAGAATGAAAGCATGCAAGTGGAGAGAAGCACAAAAAGCCAAAGAATTGATCTAGGCCATGCACGCGCACGCGCACAAGGCGCTCGCGCTCACATTGCGAAAGAGGCCAGGAACGCGCACGCGTACCGTGCGCGCACGCGTCGATGACGGCACATGACCTCACTAATGCAACACGTGCCTGGCGATTTGAGAGGGTTTCTGAACCCATTTTTGGCGCCAATTGCTAAGGAAAAGGGATAAAAGGATGAAGGATTAAGGGGAAAGCATCATCAATCAATCACAATATGTTAGTAACCATTAGCTTAGTTTTAGTAGTTAGAGTTAGTTTCTAGAGAGAGAAGCTCTCACTTCTCTCTAGAATTAGGATTAGGTTAAGTTCTTAGATCTAGATTTTAGATTCATCTTCTTCTACTTCTATCCTCTTAATTCCTTGTTGTTACATTCATCTTCCTCTATTCTTTTGTTGTAATTTCCTTTATGTTGTTCTTATACTTTGTTGTAGATCCACTTTTGTTCCTTCCTTTCTCTTTCAATTCAATTTAAGGTAAATCATAATAATTGTGTTCCTTTTGATTTGTGTTGTTAATTTCTTTCAATAATTGTTGTTAGATTCTCTTCTTGTTGTCAATTTTCTTTGCTTTTCTTTTGTGCCTTCCAAGTGTTTGATGAAATGCTTGGTTGGATTTTAGTGTAGGTTTTGTTCCTCTTGGCCTAGGTAGAGTAATTAGTGACTCTTGAGTTATCTAATTCTTTTGTTGATTGATAATTAGAAGTTGCTAATTGATTTGAATGTCTCTAAAGCTAGTCATTCCTTTAGGAGTTAATTAGGACTTGAGGAATCAAATTGATTCATCCACTTGACTTTCCTCCATGGTTAGAGGTTAACTAAGTTGTAACACCCTACCATACAGAGCCTTATGCTTAAGTCATAATTCAGAGATGGCAAGGTGTTACGACCTCTAAAATAAAAATTTAGTACGTATAGTAGTATGAATGATTGATTATAACTAGGAGCCTTTGTAGAAAAAGGGGTAAACAAAAACCGCAACTCAAAAGCGCAACCCTCCGATCGATAACGTAACGAACAAGGATAAACCAACGCGAGATTATATATATACAAAGGAGTGTCAAAAACAGGAATATCAAGACTCAAAATCCGGCTGCGAAGATAACCGGTCCGAGCATAGCAATATATATACATATGATAAAATAAGGAAAACCCCAAAGGAAACCCAAAGGGACACAAATACATAAAACCTATTCTCCAAAATCTCCCATAAGAGGAGTCATCACAGTTTGTATTATTTAATGGAGATAAAAGTATCTAAACAAAACATATAAACTAAACAGAGTCCCCAAGAACAAGGAATCTTCGCGAATCTAGAAGTCTCCAGCATGCTTCAGCGGGAAACCTCACGTCCTGCATCTGAAAACCACAAAATCCGCATGGGTGAGAACCAGAGGTCCCCAGCATGGTAACAACTTCCACATATATAATACATAATAATAGAGGAAAGCCAAAGGCAATCCTAGAACTTCCTCCAGATAATTTCAAAGCTTATAAACAATCTAACCATATAAGGGCATCTGACTAAAGATTCTTCGGTCTAACTAATACTTCCCTTTCCAATTCCTTCAAACCTCCCAACCACCAGCAGGAGTATATTATAGCAAACACAGTTATATCAGACAAAAAATATACAATAGGAGCAGTTAAGACATTTAGACAATTAGCAAGTAATATGCAGTCAAATAGGCAATCTCAAACAATTCACATAGTATGCATATGATGAATGCCTGTCCCTAGTGGCCGATGATATCATCTTGTCGGTTATAGAGCCAACCCGACAAGTCCTGGTCGCTAACCATTGGACTGTCCCTCTGTCGCGCATCCCCAACTCGAGTTATACTCGTTATAAACTTGATCATAAACATGATCCATATCCATCACCCTCACTGGTGAATATTTCGGGGGCGAGCTCATCCGGGTCTTTCACAGTGCCCGGCCACACTTACGACATAGGGTCAACAGAGTCTCGAGCCTCCACCTGGAGCACGTGGTGGCTAGCCATTGCTTCCTCCCAGGGATCTCGTGCCTCTGATAGTGGAAGTGCAAATCACAATTATCAATAATTCAGCATAAACATGCATGAATTCTCATCCATGGATCAACATCCATATCAGCCATCCGGCTCACGGTTCAGTCCAGAACCAGCCAATATTCTTATCATACACAGCCATTCCGGCTCACGGTTAAATCCATAACCAGCCATTTCATTAACAATTCTAGCCTTTCGGCCCATGGCATAACAAGCACTTCCACCACCATCATCCGCATCTCACATAATCATCTTTGATCCTCATTGATCATTCATTTTTCCCTTGCTTCACTCGCAAGTTACCTCATTCACTAGCCCCTTTTTAATAGCTAGGCATGTCATATGATTTAAGACATAAATGGTGAGATCGGAGGCTTAGAAGTATGAGATTTGGCTTTTAAAACTCAAAAATCAACTTTGGGATGAAAACAGGGCTACGCGTACGCGCACTCCACGCGCACGCGTGGATGGCCTCGAAAACTCATCGACGCGCAAGCGTCATGCACGCTAACGCGTGGATTACAAATTTGCCAATCGATGCGCACGCGCCAACCACGCGTACGCGCGGGTGTTCTCGTGCCCCAGGCACAACACTGGCACAGTTCTGGCATAACTCTCTGGAAAATGGCTGGGCATTGGGTGCAGCACAATCGGCGCACCCACGCACATTACGCGCACGCATGGATGGCGCTTTCTGGAAGATCAGCGCGTACGCGCCAGGTGTGCCCACGCGCAAGGGGTCATTCTGCTAAAAGTTTTCTAAGTTAAAAGCTGCAGAATTCACAGATTTAAACCCCAATCTTCCAACGGACATAACTTCCTCATTTTAAATCGTTTTTCACCCGTTCTTTGAACGGCATGGACACCCCGGATCCAATTTCATTTCTAAACAAATTTGGTACAAAACGGAGATTCGTAGTCCAAGTTATGTCCCATCAAAGTATGCCCAAAAACCATATTTTCATACAAAACCACAATATGCCATTTTCAAAACAAGCCATTTTCAACTCTTTTCAAAATCAACCAAAACATGCCATTTTCATCCCTTTTCTTTGAAATCAATCAAAATGTATCAAATTCAACATCAAGCCTCCTCAACTCACACATTGACACATTACCACTATTTACCAAAATCACTATCTCATCATTTTACCCCACTTCACCCAAGTGGCTCAAACTCAAACACATTGACATATCATATACTATTCCTCATGCCAATTCTCAACAACACCAATTCCAATAAATCATTATTGTACACAATCAACATCATACTCACTATCAACATGGTTCAACCCACAATTCAACCATAACCAATCATCAAGCATATATCACAACATGCATATTTCTCATACATCATACCACCAAGACATCAATAATCATCATCACATATATGACCACATCATATATCTCAATCATTCAACAATATCAACAATTCAATGCCTATCTTAGGGCCTCTAGCCTAAGTATTTCCTACCACATTACATATTAGATATGGGAAATCGAAACCATACCTTAGCCGATTTTTCCAAGCTCCACCGGAGCACTTCCAAACCACTTATCCACAAGCTCTCAAGGCCTCAACGCCTCCAAGAACAGATTTTTCACCACCAAACCCTTCCCAAGCTTTTCAAAGTCACCAATCAAGCTCCAATATCCACACATACACAACCTAAGCCACAACCATCATACCCATACACAATATCTCAAAACCCAAACATCATAGAACAACAAAATTACACTAGGGTTGAGAATCTTACCACACCCAAGGTCCAAGGAGACAAGATTAACCTTCTCCTTCAAGAGAGTTGGGTCCTATAACATCAAAGAACCCAAAATCTCAACATTTTACCCATGAAACTCGAAAATAAGGGCTGGAATTTCGAACAGAAACTTGTGGCTTACCTCAAGATTAGTTGTATGGGTTTTGTAGAGCTCTCCGCGGTGAACGCGTGGCCGCAAACGGAGCGGCAATCGGAGCTCTAGATCAAAAGTTATGGTGATTTGAAGATCAAGTGAGAGATAGATGTTTGAGAGAGTGTTCTTCCCCCATTTCCCCTCTTTTCAGCGTGTTTGGTGTTGTGTGAGGAGAGAGAGTGCTGAAAACTAGGGTTTTGGTTTAGTTATGTTGGGCCAAGGGCCCACTTTGGGTCCGGTTGGCCCGGTTTGGCCCGTTCGGTCCAATCTTGGTCCGAATTCTATAAAATTGGTACCGAAATTCTCGTCTCAGTCTCCTCTATCACATTTAGCCATAAAAATCACATTTTAGGCTTTCTAGAATAAATTCTTATTTATGGGTTAATTAGCCGTTAATTAACCGGGTTTTACATAAGTGGGAGCAATACACAATTCTCATCACAATTGAAAAGAATAACTAGGATAGGACTTCTAGTTCTCATATCTTGCCAAGAGCTTTGTTAGTTGTTAGTTTATTTTTATTACCATTTACTTTTCATGCTTCCTATCCAAAACCCCAAAATAACTCACAACCAATAACAAAACACTTTATTGTAAATCCTAGGGAGAACGACCCGAGGTTTAAATACTTCGGTTTATAAATTTTAGGGGTTTGTACTAGTGACAAACAACTTTTTGTATGAAAGGATTAGTGATTGGTTTAGAAACTATACTTTACAACGAGATTTCATTAGTGAAATTCTAAACCGTCAAAAATCTAATCATCAAAATGGCGCCGTTGCCGGGGATTTGCAATGGTGTTGTGTTATTGGTTATTGTACATATGTGAATATTGTGAATAGGTTTA
The DNA here is from genome assembly GCF_014773155.1 of Arachis stenosperma. Lineage (NCBI taxonomy): Eukaryota > Viridiplantae > Streptophyta > Magnoliopsida > Fabales > Fabaceae > Arachis > Arachis stenosperma. Next base: position 138,862,073 of record NC_080385.1, read on the forward strand.
TCTTTTGTCTGTTTCTTAATTTCTTGTTAGTTTTATTTTGTTCTCTCACTATGAATTCTCACTTTGGCTATGAGTTTGGTTCCAACTATGTTGTAGGAAATGAGAGCTACAATGAGGATGTGTATCAAGGATGGGACAATCAAAGGTGGGAGGAGCCATATGCATGTGATCAATCTTCATGGCAACAACCTCCAACCATGCACTATGAAGAAGAGCTATTCTATGACGCATATCAATCCAACGGCGATGGTGAATCACCTTGTGACTTTCAAGAACCACCACCATATGCCTATGAATCTCATCCTCAACATGAACCTCAACCATTCTCACAAGCCCCTCCATACCAAGCACCTTCCTATGATCCATATCCATCATATGACCAATCATCCATACCATATTTTTATAACCATTATGAGCAAGAACTCTTAGAACAACCACAACCCTATCAAGATTACTCCCAAAAACCACCTCAATGCACACAATCTCCACCACCTTCCTATTATGAACCCTCTCTCCAAAATGATGAACCTTCTTACCCACCCCAAGCCCCAATAGCCGATCCTCTCACTTTGTTACTTCAAGGACAAGAAGCCATGAAGCGGGATACACTTGAGTTTGTGACCAATTTGACCAAGGTGGTGCATACCCTAGCCCACCAATGTTTGAAGACTCAAGATAATTCCGTAACCACATGGGAAAGGTCAAAAGAAGAGCAAAGTATGAAGGAGAAATTGGAAATTCGGTGGAAAAGGAGGAATCAAATTTTGTGTTGGAACGATTGGAGGAGCCTATGATCATTGAGGAAAAGGAAGAAGTGGTTGAAGATTTAGGAAATGTTGAAAGTCCAAAGGAATGTAGCATCATGGAACACTCTTCCAAGAAGCTTGACATCGATGTTGAGGAGGGTGCGCAACCTCTAAGGCATACCATCGTTGGAGATTTGGAAGAAGCTTATCAAGAAATGGATTCAATCATGGATGAATTTCTCTCTACAATAGAATCCTCTCCCATTGGACATGAAGCTAAAATTATAAAAGAGTGTGCACAACCTCCCAAGGAAGACGGAAATGGCATGGTGTATATTGAAATTGAAGAATATGAAGAGGTTGATCAAGAGATAAATTCACTCATCCATGAATTTCTGTCCAAAATTGAATCACCTCCATTGGGCAAGATGAAGTCCTTGAAGACAACACCAAGCCAAGTGAAAAAAGGGAAAAGGTTGAAATTGAAGAAGCTTGCGAAGAGGTGGAAGCAACCAAAGAAGAGCCTAAAGAAGTAGACCTTGCATTGTCTAAGTGTGGGGAGGTCTCCCTTCCCAAAGCACCATCCATCACAACATTCAAGTGGGTAAGACTCTTATCCCTAAGCTTCACCTTCTCACTTGAATATGGTTTAATTGAAAATGATGGTCAACTTAGAGCTCTTTGTGGAGTTCGGAATAAGAGAGAGTTGTGTAGTGGTTAGAAATTTGGTATAAAAATCATAAAGGCCAAGACTCTAAGGTATAGGAATGAGGATGGAACGGAAATCATCGTATATGGGTCTAGAAGGAAGCATTGGTGGAATAAAGAGAATTCTATGTGTCAGTCACCCTTATGCCAACCACCCGCATGGAAACATCATGAAACTCAACTAACGGACGGGTGTGAAGATAAGATATGGGATCCCGGTTCGCTATGTGAAGATCAACTATGGGAACTCATATCTTGGGTAGAACTTTGCCCAAGCTTGATGAAGATGGTTGAAAATTCTGTCAACCAATTGAGAAGCATGGATCCTTGGAGATTCAAGGATGGGTACAAACATAAACCACCATGACAATAAGCATCTCAAAATGTCCAACTTAAGGACTTAAACTAAAAGTGCTAGGTGGGAGACACCCCACCATGGTAAACTCTTTCCACTCTCTTTTAAATTTGCTTAATAAGTGATTTGAGTTGCCATTATAGGTAGATGTTTCATACAAATTTGTTTGTACAACTCAATTGTTAGCTTAGTCACATGTATGTTGTGTTTAGTAGTAGATGAATAATATCAAAATTGCATTTTTTTGTGAATTGTATGATGGTTGATTGAATAAAGAGTTGTGAACAGTATGGGGAGCACCAAGCAAAATTTTTTCTGAAAAAAAGGGGGGTTGGACGCGCGCGCACTATGTACGCGTACGCGTTCCTGTGAGAATACATCATCGCCCACATACCCGAGAGTTGGGCCTCTCTTGGGCGAACATCATGCCCTGAGCCCAACCTGATTCGCGTGGACGCGCACTACGTGCGTGCGCGCCGATTACGAGAACAAGGACATGTACGCGGACGCGTACCTGCCGCGTCCGCGTCGATTTGCTGTTGCAAGATTTTAAGCCAAGCCACAGAGTTGAGCCGGATCTGGGCCATCCTTAAGCCCCTGGCCCAACTCAACTCGCACGGACGCGTACTTGCCGCGTGCGCGCCCCTATGCCCAAGGAGGAACAGACGCGAGCGCACGCATTGCGCTAACGCGCCTACTAGCAACTCATCAATGTACGCGCACGCGCACTTGCCGCGCGCGCGTCCCTTACATGCTGCCACCACTCTAGGCTTCTGACCCGAGAGTTGGGCGTGCCTCAAGCCCACTCTAAGCCTCAGGCCCAACCTCATGTACGCGTGCGCGCACTGTACGCGCACGCGCCGTTGCATAATCTTCCGACCCACGCTAGAGCGCACTGCACGCTCACGCGTGGATCTCCATTTTCCTCAATGCACGCGGACGCGCAAGGTGCGCGCCTGCGTCGATCCTAAAAAAAGGGTAACCCTAAGACGCGGAGAGCGTTGCGCCGCAGCGCACTTCTTTCTTCTCCCTCCCCATTTTTGTTTTCTTCTTCTTCTTCCCCCATAACCACCACCACCTCTGCTCCGCCGGTAACTACCACCACATGGCCGCCCCTTCTCTCCCTCTCCTCCACTTACCTTGTACTCTCTTTCTCCCACTCTCTCTCCGCCTCAGTCCCTCACCCTCACCGCATCCGTACCACCACCGCCGTCGTTCCACCATCACTGCCGGCGGCAACACTCGGCGGCTCCTTCCCTCTCTTTCTTCATTGCAAGTTCTCCCTCTCTTCTTCCCACCTCGGCCGCCGCAGCAACCAACGCAGCAGCCACCACCGCCGCTGCTCGTCTGCCATAACCGCCACCGTTCACGGCGGCGCCACTTCTCTGATTCTGTTGTCCTACTCCAAATTTCCTTCCCATTATTAGTTCCTCTGCTCCCAGGTTCTTGCACCAACTCTGCTTGTTTTAATTTTCCGTTTCTATTACTTACTGTTAGTTGTTCGTAGTTAGTTAGTTGAATTCAAATGTTGCATGTTAGGTTAGATAGAAATAATTGTTGTTAGGTAGCTAGGGCTGGATAGAGGATTCTAGGCCTGATAAGTGCTCCGTATGTGCATATTTTCTGTTTGTTGATTTGTCTGATAAGTGCCAGTTTTGAGCTGCTCTGTCTGAAATTTGTGTTGCTAAATGCTATCTGCTTGCTGCTGTGTTTGATTGATGTTGTTTTCTATGCTATCTGTGCTATTTTGCTATCCGGGAACGTCTAATTTTAAGCCGGAATGCTGCCCAATTTTCAAGAAAGTTGTTTTCATCTTAATCTCTATTGTAATTTGGGTTAATTTCCGTTTCCTTTCAACTTCCCGGATTTGCACCAATCATGGTGAACATGTTCCGCAACTTCTTTTTTTTATTGAGCCTAAAATATCATCATACCACTAATCCACTTTTCTAACTCACTAATTTCTTTAACCATTTAACTTCTACTCATTTTTAACCATCTTTGACCATTCTTTCTAAAGTATGATGATTTTATGCTTAATGAATAGGAGTTGTTGACTTTAATGAAGCATTGCATCCTTGGTTTACTTGTTCACTTTTGCATATTCACTGCAACATCATGATTGGTATTAGCCAATTGTATCCTGAACATGCCTTCTTTGTTACATGCTAAGTGTTTTATATATTCTATCATATTTTTTTCAGGATGTCGGATGAAAGAAAGGCCATAGCCACTTCTTCCAAGAAGAGAAAACACTCTACCCCCTCCATTCCGTTTATCTACAAGCATTATGCTAAGAATCCGTTAAACGACGAGGAAAAAGAAAATCAGCAGTTACCTTCTACAGAGCGTCACGTGCTGCACTTAACAGAACTCGCTGGGGACGATTTTTGGGCTGATTTGGACCCAGTTTCAAGCCCGAAAATATATACTAGAGGCAGGGATGGAGTTGAGACTGAGGACACTTCAATTTTCACTTTAGTTTTAGTTTTAGTTTGAATTCTAGAGAGAGAAAGACTTACTTTTCTCTAGGGTTTTGATTTCTTAGTTTTTCTTTGGACTGGATCTTGAGAGAGCTGCTGCTACCTTCAATTGAAGTCACCATCTTTATAGTTTGCTTTTTCAATAACTCAATTACTCTTTTACATTTAATTGCTTTGAGTTCGTGTTTGGATCTTGTTATTTTTTAATTTTATTAATGCAGTGATGTATTTTTATATTTATTTTTATTGCTTGTTTGATTCGTGTTAATTATTGTTTGTGTCAAGTTTGATTTAATTAATTTTTCATAATTATCATGTCTTTTATTTATTCCTATTATGTGTTTATGAAAATGGCATCCATGTTAATGGAGTAGATATTCCAACTTGACTTGGAAGTTGATTAATTGGAAACACTTGAGTTGTGATACTCAAGCATCAATTTGTGATTGGGAATTGCTGGCTAACTCGGTTTTCACCAACTCTAGTCCCTCCGGATGAGGTGATTAGGACTTGTGAGTCAGAGTTAGTGATAGCCACTTGACTTTTCTTCAATTGTTAGAGGATGACTAAGTGGGAGCAATGACTGATGCCAAGGCATCTTAGGCTAGTTTCACTAGCCTTTTTCTTTTATTTTTAGTTATTTTATGCATTTTCTTGAGCCTTAAGTAATCATTTGGGCCAAATAGTCATGCTTGTCTTAAATCATTCAAACATGAAGATTTTGATGCAAATTCCATGAGTTTTTAGTTATATTCCTTGAATGCTATGAATGGAAGAATTCTCATGAAATTTTGCAAGACTTTGATGCAGTTGTTTGGATGATTTCAGGGAAGAAGAGGTTAGGCAAGGAAGCAACAAAATCAATAAAGGAAGCTTGAATATCACATGTGGAGTTTAAGCTCCAGTTTAAGCTCCAGTTTAAGCTTAAACTGGAGCATTAAACGCCAAAATCATGAAAGCTGAAAGTGGCGTTTAACCTCCAGTTTAACCTTAAACTGGAAGTTAAACGCCAGAAATGAAATACATCAGGCAGCCATTCCACGTTTAAACTCCAGTTTAACCTTAAACTGAAGCTTAAACGTGTTCGACATTCTCCTCCAGGGTTGCCTTCTTCCATTTCCACGTTTAAGCTTCAGTTTAACCTTAAACTGAAGCTTAAACGTGCTCGAGCTTGTGCCTCCAGGGAGTGCCAGCGTTTAAGCTCCAGTTTAAGCTTAAACTGGAGCTTAAACGTGTTATATGGAACAGCTTGACCATGCCTTCTTCAAACATAAATAACTTGAGCTACAAAACTCCAAATGAGGTGATTCAAAATGCATTGGAAAGAAGACATCTAGAGCTTTCCAAGCATATATGGCATGCATGGTGGATACTAAAAATTGAGGGAGAAAACAGCCCCGTAATATGCATAGAAGAGCATAGTACCAACATGCAATCAGGCCAGCTGACCTCTTCACCTTCCATGGAGTATAACTCGAGTTGTAGAACTCCAAATGATGCACTTCCAGTTGCATTGGAAAGTAGACATCCAGAGCTTTCCAACGATGTATAGAAGTATGGGGTGGACAATGCAACTGAGCTCCCAAAATTGGCATTTTCGAGCACGTTTAAGTGACTTAAACGTTGGCTTAAACGCTGTCAAACCAACCAGCAACCTTGTCACCTTCAATCAAGCATAACTTGAGCTATAGAGATCCAATTGAGGTGCTTTCAGTTGCGTTAGAAAGCTGACATCCATAGCTTTCCAACGAGGTATAATAGTCTATATTTGGCATCAAATTGGCAAGGTTGACAAGAGAACAAAGTGACGACTCAAGAAAGGGGGGTGCAACGTTTGAGTGTAGTTTAATGGATCATTATCCTTTTTGGATCAATTATGTCACTCTACCCTTCAAGCAAGCAAGGCCCATCAACAACACCAAATCAAGGCCACAAGAATCATCTAGAATAGTTTATTTTCATTTGATTGTAATTTGCTTTTAATTTCATTTTCATTTTGTAATTTAGGGAGCCTATTTAAAGGCCTTAGTTTCTGCATTTGAAGAGGGGGATTGAAGGGGAATCCAGTCCCTGAGGGAGACTTTTTACATGGGGAAACTTTTTGATCATTTTTCTACTTTTCATATTTTGTAATTGAATTCAGAGCTATGACTCACTAAACCCCTTTCATTGGGTTAGGGAGCTCTATTGTAATTCAATGAATCAATAATAGTTTTATCTTCTTCTTCAATCTTTTCTCTTGAATTTTGTTAGAAAGCTTCTCGATCTAATTCCATTGCGTAGTTGTCTTGGGAAAGAAACTATCCATAATTGGAATCCTTCGGAACCTTGGGAAAGGAATGGAGGATTCATGCTAGAGAAGCTTTCTCACAGTGAATTGGATTGGGGTTTGGATGGATATTGTGACATGTAATCCTACCAAATTGTGGTTCATGAAACTGTGTGGTATAATCAGTGATCGAGCATCATCTCTTCTTATGAACATTTAAACCAAGGGATTGGGAATTTGTTTGTTTTTAGAGAGAATTGGTGAGCCAAGGGATTGGGATCCAATCATATAAGATTGCCAAGCAAAATTCAATGAATGCATTGATTGAGGAAGGGATAAAACGTTTTGATTCGGAGATCTCAATATCTCCTGAAACCCAATGAATTCCCCATTTCTGATCTACCACTTTCTCTTACATTCTGCAATTAAATTCATGCAATCACCCCCATCCCTTTTAATTTCAGCAATTTAGCTTCTCGCTCTTTAATTCATGCAATTTTACATTCCGCAATTCTCATCTAAATCTTGATTCCGCTCAACTAGAACATACTTCTAATCCGAATTGCTCATTCAACCAATCCTTGTGGGATTCGACCTCACTCTATTGTGAGTTTTTACTTGACGATAACCGGTGCACTTGCCGGAAGGAATTTTGCCGATCGTGCAATTTCCTAAATCGTAGCATATCAAGTTTATGAACATCAAGTTTATGGCGCCGTTGCCGGGGATTGGTTTTTGATTGACAATTCTCCAATTGGAAGTTAACTAGATTGAGCAATTTTTCTTTTCTTTTGTTAATAGTTTTTGTTTCAGTTTATTACTGCTAATTTCTGCAAATTTTAATTTGTTTTCTTTGCTTATTCACTTGTTAGCATACTAACCACTAGCTGTTTGTGATATTGCCTCACTATGGAATTTCCACTATCTTTGGATGAGTATTGTTTGAGACTGAGCACATTGCAAAAAAGAAAGGAGTATCCATCATCTTTTGGTCAATCAAAATTCATGAGAAACTCTCCACCACCACAGAATGATTCATGTTATTATGCTCATGGTGGGTGGGAGTATCAGGAACAAGAAACGGGGTACTTCCCAGAGCCACAAAATGGTCCATATTTTGGTGAATTTGATCACTACTCAAGTTGTGGCTGGGAAGATCAAAACCAAAGAGATTTCACTTATTCACACCCCATTCATCAAGAGCCATCACCTCTGAATTATCCAACCTCACCTCCTAGTTTTACATATCCAAATTCTTCATCACTTGAGCATTTCTCAGCACAAAATTCCTTCTCAAATTCATACAATTCATTTCACTATCCACAAGACTCATTCCACTACACACAAGAGTCATACCACTACCAACACTCCAACCAAAGACTCTATCAGCCCACACAAAACACATACTCCCAGCCACCATATCACAGCCAAGATAATCAACCTCATCAACCCAATCTGAACCAACAATTTCAAGATCAATTAAACAGGATAGAAGGAATGCTTGCAACTATGGGCAGAGATGTGGCCGATTTGAAAGGCTTTAAGGAAGAAGTGATATCCAACTTACAAAATCAAGGTACTGCCATTCAAAAGCTAGAAGCACAAATTGGATATCTATCAAAGCAAATTCCTACCCACAATTCTTCTAGTGATACCATGGCAAACCCAAGGGAGGAATCAGAAGAACAAGAAAGGGAGAAAGTCAATCAAGGGAGATCACACTCCAATGAAACAGAGAGTTGCAAAGAGGAAGGGTTCATTGAACCACAAATTCAGGAAGCTTTTGATGAACAGGATACTCCAACTGTCCAACAACAACCAAGTTCTGAGATCAAGGATGTGAAGGCAGTAGAAACAAGCACCAAAATGAGGATTGTGACCGAGAAACAAAGGACCATATCCATGAAAAAGAGAAGGTCGAAGAGCAATCCAACTCCTGAGCCAACAAGCAAGTTCACTCAAGCCAATCACAAGGGAAAGCTTGCTGGAAAGAGGCATTCACAACAAGGGGCACTAACTAGCTCCTTTATCCACTTGAAGTCATTCCTCTTAACAAACTGGAGGAAGAGGAAGAAAGTCAGGAACAGCATGTCAAGCTAATGACAGTAAACGAGCGCTTGTTGGGAGGCAACCCAACCAAAAGTAGTTTTTCTTTTCTAGTTATTTCAATAAAAGAGTTAAGTAGATTTATCTGTATTGCAAGGAGCTAAGTTTGGTGTTGCACACCAAAACAATTCAAGGGTGAATGTGAGATTCTAAGTTTGGTGTTCCACCAAAAACTTCATTAAAAGCACATTTCTACCTCAGCATGACTAGTCACTAGCTCCAACCAATCAGGGAAACTACTTAAACAATAGTTTAATTTCTAGTTCATAGTTTCTTTTTCTAGTTCATAGTTATTTTCTTAATAAAAGCACATGAGGTTTTCTGCATATGATCCAAATTGCTGCATATGGCAAGGAACTAAGTTTGGTGTTCACACACCAATCTAAGTTCAGAGGCCTACAAACATACATGCATGCTAACCAATTCTCAAAGTGCTTGGGGAACAAGCAACTTCTAATAGCTTTGCAGGAAGACAATCAATCTCATGGGAGGAATATACATCATCATCATAGAGAACACCAAGGCTAGGAAGGATGATGAACAACAAAGAAGATGCTAAAAGATTGTATTGTCACTTAATTGCTTGTACTTTGAATTGCTGATATTGGAAGTTTACATGCACCCCTGCTTTAAGTTTGAGTCATTGCAGTTTTTGTTTGTCTGTTTGTTTAATTTCCAAATAAGTGATAGTCTAAGTGTCTGGATAAACTTCACTTGCTTAAATGTATGCTTGCCCTGCTTGTTCTGTTTCCAAAAATAAAAGAAATGTTTGAACAAAAGTAACTCAATTCCATTTGGTAAGAAATCAAATAAGATTAAGTGGTGGTATGCATGTTTGATTGAATAGTCAGCTCACTAAGAAATAATGTTAGAATTGTCACTTTTAGTGGAAATTAGGATGCTGTCTATGGATCTTGATGAATAAATGTCTTTGGCCATGAAAAAGAAAGAAAAAGAAGAAGAAAAAGCCACTGAAAAAGGGCAACCAAAAAGCAAAAAAAAAATTGAGAAAATAAGCTAGGCACCAATGGTTTGAACTTTTGAGACAAATGCCTGTGGTGTTTATGTATTAAGGATATGCTTGGATGAATAGGTTCTGAGGAGTGTTTCAACACTTGGTAACTTGGGTTAACTAACCCGGGATTATCAACCAAAAGTCCATTATCAAGAGCAACCTAAATACAAAACATTTAGTCACACAAAGAGGTGCTGGGCACCAATGTCTCAAGAAGAAATGTGAACTAAAATGCCTGTGGTGGATATGTGTGAGCACTGATAAGAAATGTCAAAAGCTTGTGCAACACATGACACTGAGCAACAAGGAGCAAATAAGCTCAAAGAAAAGAAAAACAAAGAAAAGAAACTTGCCAAGGATATGTGAATAACAAGAGGCCATAGCAGTGTTTTAGTGGAAACATAAAAAGTGACATTCTTACCTAAGAAATAATAAAGTGATGCTGCAACAACTTTCTGCATGAACACCCCATTAATCAATGTCAATTACTTACTGATATGGCTAATGAATTTACTTTCTGTTTCATTCTTTCTTCTCAAATAATTCAGAACTTGCTTGGGGACAAGCAAGGATTAAGTTTGGTGTTGTGATGCCAAGGCATCTTAGGCTAGTTTCACTAGCCTTTTTCTTTTATTTTTAGTTGTTTTATGCATTTTCTTGAGCCTTAAGTAATCATTTGGGCCAAATAGTCATGCTTGTCTTAAATCATTCAAACATGAAGATTTTGATGCAAATTCCATGAGTTTTTAGTTATATTCCTTGAATGCTATGAATGGAAGAATTCTCATGAAATTTTGCAAGACTTTGATGCAGTTGTTTGGATGATTTCAGGGAAGAAGAGGTTAGGCAAGGAAGCAACAAAATCAATAAAGGAAGCTTGAATATCACATGTGGAGTTTAAGCTCCAGTTTAAGCTCCAGTTTAAGCTTAAACTGGAGCATTAAACGCCAAAATCATGAAAGCTGAAAGTGGCGTTTAACCTCCAGTTTAACCTTAAACTGGAAGTTAAACGCCAGAAATGAAATGCATCAGGCAGCCATTCCACGTTTAAGCTCCAGTTTAACCTTAAACTGAAGCTTAAACGTGTTCGACATTCTCCTCCAGGGTTGCCTTCTTCCATTTCCACGTTTAAGCTTCAGTTTAACCTTAAACTGAAGCTTAAACGTGCTCGAGCTTGTGCCTCCAGGGAGTGCCAGCGTTTAAGCTCCAGTTTAAGCTTAAACTGGAGCTTAAACGTGTTATATGGAACAGCTTGACCATGCCTTCTTCAAACATAAATAACTTGAGCTACAAAACTCTAAATGAGGTGATTCAAAATGCATTGGAAAGAAGACATCTAGAGCTTTCCAAGAATATATGGCATGCATGGTGGATACTAAAAATTGAGAGAGAAAACAGCCCCGTAATATGCATAGAAGAGCATAGTACCAACATGCAATCAGGCCAGCTGACCTCTTCACCTTCCATGGAGTATAACTCGAGTTGTAGAACTCCAAATGATGCGCTTCCAGTTGCATTGGAAAGTAGACATCCAGAGATTTCCAACGATGTATAGAAGTATGGGGTGGACAATGCAACTGAGCTCCCAAAATTGGCATTTTCGAGCACGTTTAAGTGACTTAAACGTTGGCTTAAACGCTGTCAAACCAACCAGCAACCTTGTCACCTTCAATCAAGCATAACTTGAGCTATAGAGATCCAATTGAGGTGCTTTCAGTTGCGTTAGAAAGCTGACATCCATAGCTTTCCAACGAGGTATAATAGTCTATATTTGGCATCAAATTGGCAAGGTTGACAAGAGAACAAAGTGACGACTCAAGAAAGGGGGGTGCAACGTTTGAGTGTAGTTTAATGGATCATTATCCTTTTTGGATCAATTATGTCACTCTACCCTTCAAGCAAGCAAGGCCCATCAACAACACCAAATCAAGGCCACAAGAATCATCTAGAATAGTTTATTTTCATTTGATTGTAATTTGCTTTTAATTTCATTTTCATTTTGTAATTTAGGGAGCCTATTTAAAGGCCTTAGTTTCTGCATTTGAAGAGGGGGATTGAAGGGGAATCCAGCCCCTGAGGGAGACTTTTTACATGGGGAAACTTTTTGATCATTTTGCTACTTTTCATATTTTGTAATTGAATTCAGAGCTATGACTCACTAAACCCCTTTCATTGGGTTAGGGAGCTCTATTGTAATTCAATGAATCAATAATAGTTTTATCTTCTTCTTCAATCTTTTCTCTTGAATTTTGTTAGAAAGCTTCTCGATCTAATTCCATTGGGTAGTTGTCTTGGGAAAGAAACTACCCATAATTGGAATCCTTCGGAACCTTGGGAAAGGAATGGAGGATTCATGCTAGAGAAGCTTTCTCACAGTGAATTGGATTGGGGTTTGGATGGATATTGTGACATGTAATCCTACCAAATTGTGGTTCATGAAACTGTGTGGTATAATCAGTGATCGAGCATCATCTCTTCTTATGAACATTTAAACCAAGGGATTGGGAATTTGTTTGTTTTTAGAGAGAATTGGTGAGCCAAGGGATTGGGATCCAATCATATAAGATTGCCAAGCAAAATTCAATGAATGCATTGATTGAGGAAGGGATAAAACGTTTTGATTCGGAGATCTCAATATCTCCTGAAACCCAATGAATTCCCCATTTCTGATCTACCACTTTCTCTTACATTCTGCAATTAAATTCATGCAATCACCCCCATCCCTTTTAATTTCAGCAATTTAGCTTCTCGCTCTTTAATTCATGCAATTTTACATTCCGCAATTCTCATCTAAATCTTGATTCCGCTCAACTAGAACATACTTCTAATCCGAATTACTCATTCAACCAATCCTTGTGGGATTCAACCTCACTCTATTGTGAGTTTTTACTTGACGATAACCGGTGCACTTGCCGGAAGGAATTTTGCTGATCGTGCAATTTCCTAAATCGTAGCATATCAAGTTTATGCACATCAATGACCCTTTACTATTATACTTGGAAAAGACAACAAGGATAGGAACTCCAATTTTTACCCCTAACTGAGGCCTTTTATTTCAAATACATATCACCTCTTGTTATTTGCTCATTACTTTAATTTCTAGTTGTTTATTTTTCCATTCTCAATCTCAAAAATTATTCAGGAAAATCCTGACCAATAATTTACATTCTATGTCAACTCTTTGGGAAACGACCCGGGATTCTACTCCCGGTTATTTATTTTAAATTGTGACACATTCTAAATTGATAGTGGAATTTTCGTCGGTTAAGGTTGTACTTGCAACGCTATTTTTCTCAGAAATTCTTAACCAGCACTTTTCCACCCATCAATAGCCAAATCCAACATGTTCAGTAGCGAACCCTAGACAGTCCCTCGGTGCACGCATCCCGAAGAGGTATTCACTTCTCTTGGGGGAATTATCCGGAAAGGTCTAAGTGTTCAGTCACATCTTGCGACGGAGGGTCAAAAAAAGTCTCAAATCTCAATCCGGAGTAAGTGAAGCGAACCACTGCATCTATCCAGGGAGTTTCTATTTCAATCCAAAGCAAGTGGGGTGAACCACTACATCTACCTAGGGAGGCATCATATCAATCAAACTTATCTCCATCATTTAATCATGTCAACTCATCCTTTCAATCACTTCTAACTTAATTTGACTCAATAATTTTCTTCCCAACGTTTTCTACCCTCTAATCCACCGTCTCTATACTCATTATAGGGGTTACATAAGATTACAAATTTTCCAGAAAAACCAAATAGTCAAAAAGATAGTTTAAATGAAAAAACAGAACTTGTGCGTATGCATCACCCTTTTGCGTACACACAAATCAAAAAGTGCATCCATGCTTGTGTGTACGCATAACTAGTTGTGCGTAAGCACAACTTGTAAGATTCATCTCATGGGTGCACACACCTCTTGTGCGTACGCACGACCCTTGACACCCGTTTTGACCTGTGCGTGCGTATACATATCATAAATTCTGGTTGTTCTGCAAACTCTCAGATTTCATATTTTTATACCCAATTTCAAATTTTCATAACTTTCTCTACAAAATTTCATTTTTTCTCATTCTTAATCCGATTTAAAGCTCTCATCACCATTTGATTTAAAGCTCTCATAACCACCTTTAATTTAAGACAAATTTTATCCAAATTCGAACTCCCAGCGTCAATTTATGGCCTGTCGAAGTTGGCTAAAAATATATTTTTACCAAATTCACACAATCCTTTAATTTCATCACTTCTCAATTCAATTCAAGTCTAAACCATTTCAAAATTATTTCTACACATTCTAAACACTCATTTATCAATCCTCAACTATTTCAAGCCTAAATTAACCCACTTCTAACTTATTTAACACATTCATCAACTATATCCATTTTACAACAATACACAACACTCATATATCCAAATTTACTATCAACCAAGAATTAATCATCTCATTAGCATATAACAATTCACACAACTTACCTCCACTTACCAAATAGGAGGTTCCTCACCCTATCACGGCCTCCGACCCAATTTTCTCATCAAATCATCATCATAATCAATAACATCACCCAATTCACAATATCACAACCAATTGAATCATGCAATTATCCAATATACACTTAAACAAAACAATCAACCACAACAATTTAACAATAATCCTAAGCCCACTAGCCTAAGACTTCATGTCACATTACATGGTATTTATACGAAACTTATACCCATATTTTAATGTCGCAACTTCAAGCTTCCAAGCTTCCTTTCCAAAATTTCTAAGCCTCGAGTTGGTTCACACCAATGTCTAAGTTCAAATTTCACAATTCCACCAAATCAAGCTTCCAATTACTCAATCTAACACCATATCATATAATTTGGCACAATATCAAAACTATGGCTCATATAAATTGATGAACCATGAGGAAAAAAGGGATTCTTACCTTTACTCACTGAATTCAATAATGAAAACCACCAAGAACACAAGATAGAGAACTCCTATAATATCAAAATCACCAAAAATCCTCAATAGTCAAGTTCAAAATGCAAATTCAGACTTGAATGAGAAACTAGAGCTGGAATTTTGAGTTACTCAGCAAAATAATTAGATAAAATTGGAAGGGGAGGAGATAAACTTCGCGTGGCCATAAACGATGCAGCAATTGAAGCTCTGGAGAAAAAATTATAGCCAAATGAAGATGATGAATGTTAGGATTTAGCTTTCAGCTTTCTCTTCACTCCATTTAAGCTACTCTCTCACCAAATGGGAAGGAGTGGCTAAACTGCTAAGGATTTTGGGGGTATATATGTGTGAATTTGGACCCAACATGCACCCGTTTGTGAATTTTGGTCCGTTTGGCCTAACCTTAAACCAAAATCTTTAAGATAAGTGCTCGGGTTCCATTCTAAATATTTTTTTAATCATTTTTATATTTTTAATTTTTTTACTCGCAGTACCAGACAGATTTAAATCGGTATAGAAAATTTTAACGTTGGTACACGTTTTTTCCAAAATTATTATATTTTCGTGCTCAATTTAATTTTCTCAATTTAAATTTTACCGTTAAAATTATAAATTATAAATTCTAATATTTTTACATATTCTGGATGTCTTAATCTCGATTAACATAGTTTTAATTAATTTATTTATTTAATTTAATTTTTTCAAATTTTATAGATATTTTTGACGCAATTCAAGAATGTTAAAGATAAAATTAAATTAATTAAAAATATTACGAACAAAATTGAATAAAATTAAACATTACGAATATTTTTGTAAAAAATCGTAAACATTACAGACAAAAAATACGCTTTATCTTTATTATATTATGATTATTGTTACAATTTTAATATAGATGCTAATTGTATTTAGGTGTTATTTTATAACTAAAATGCTTAACGATGCATAGTAAATTCAATTAATTAAAGGAATTGATTAAGGGGATTTTTTTTTAAAGAAATAAAATGCACAATATAAGCAATTTTTTTTAATGATTGTTACTTATTCAAAATAAATGACATGATCCAACGGCAAGAGAGCTTTTTATAATAATTGTCGTTTATTTAAAATTTGATATGACACAATAAAAAATAATTACATGACATATATAATTTTATTTTACAATAGTTTAGTATCAAGTTTTAACTTTTATATAATAAAAATAAATTTATTATGAAAATTAAATGCTTTTGATAATTCAAGTCTTTTTCCGAAAGAAATAAAACAAATATATACTTACTGTTAGGCAAAAAATTATTATCACTTAGTGTTAGACAAAATATTATTTTTATATAGAAAAATTATAATAATAAATAATTAGTTGTCTGGTAATATTCCTATATATAATATTTATATCTATTTTAGATTAAATTAGATCATTTGATAGTTAGTTATTTATTTGAATTTTGAAATTTACATCAAGCAAGAAGTGCGAGAAACAGCTATATGAAATTCAAATTCTCTGCAAGTGGTGTACAAAGAGTAACTGCCCATTGAGATTAGGCTG
Source organism: Arachis stenosperma (assembly GCF_014773155.1). Taxonomy (NCBI): domain Eukaryota; kingdom Viridiplantae; phylum Streptophyta; class Magnoliopsida; order Fabales; family Fabaceae; genus Arachis; species Arachis stenosperma. The sequence continues at coordinate 138,878,243 of NC_080385.1, forward strand.
GTCTATAAATAGAGTTTTAGGAATACGTTGTAATCAGTTCAGTTCTTCTTGGAAAACACTTAGAAACCCAAACGCTCTCAGCCCCTTGGCATCACAGAGTAAAATTGGGAATCCTAAGTAATTCCTCTGAACTCAAACACTTGTACTTTGCTTTTTCCCAGTTTTTATTAATAAAATTTCTTTACTTTTACGTCTTTTTCTCTTTTACATTCATGTTTCTTCTTTCATCTTCTTTTTAATTTCCTGTTTGTTTTAATTTCTGTATTTTACTTTGCCTCCGGCACCTTGTATGTTTTTCTTTTTATCTTTAATTTTACTTTCGAAACTACAATTGAGACTTTGAGACACCCACAAAAGGAGTCGTTTCCGCTCCTTGAATTAAGATTGCGAAACAAAACTCAAAAATTGTTGATTTATTTGTTGTTAACAATGGAACAAAAATTTGAGTAAAACAAATTGGCACGCCCGGTGGGACATTGTCAATAGATTGTAGTTTGTCAAAAGAAAAATCAAGAGTTTTGAATTTGCATGTGGTTGCGCAGTGGTAAATTCATGCGTCCAGAGCCAAGGAAATCAGCGTCAATTGACATGTCAAATACTTCTGCGGCATCTTCTTCTACTTCTAGTGATGAGATTAGAGGAAATGAATCCGGGAATTCTCCTGTGATTTCAAATGCAGAGCCTACCTTGATGTCAGTGAGGCATGATGGCGTTGGCGATGCCCATACAGGGTTAAATGCAACTCACATAAATACCATGGGGTGGCCGCCATATGGCTTGCCACCGGGGTATGTCCCCTCCATGGTGACACAAGGATTGCCTGTGCCTCTCTACTCAACTTTTCAAAATCCTCTTTATTAAAATCCATATGGCATGTCAAATGTACCTGTTTCTGGGGTGTCAGGTTCATACGTATCACAACAAAATGTTTCACATGCTATTAATATAGGAAATAACAGTGCATCTAATTCTACTACGTCCACTGTCACTAGGGTAGAAAATTCCATACCTGTATTTCCTGACATGTCAAGAGCAATGCCTGTTAATCAACCTAGTCAAACTGTGGGATCTTTAGCAAATATTAGACAACAGATGGATGAAAGCCACCATGATCTAGTAAATATGTTAACTCATCAAATGGTGACTCCTCTTCTAGAAAACACAAACACTAGAATTGAACAATTAAATAGGCAAGTCAATAGGATTGCTACTGTGGTAAATTTAGAAGAAAATGATAACTTGGATTTAAGATTTGATAATGTCAATCAGAATGGTGGAGCAATTCCTAATTATGAGGTTCATATGCCTAGACATGGTCAAAATGCTGATGATATCTTAGAAAGACTTAGACAAAATAACTTAGGGGGCATTATAATCTAGCAAGAAATGTTGAACAAGTTTTAAACCGTTTGGGATTTAATGTTGGTTACTTGAATAGGCCATATTTTGTGTCTGCTTTTCCTGAGTGTGTCCAACAAGCAGAGCTCCCAAGGGGTTGGAAAATTCCAAAATCCCTTACAAAATTTTCTGGAGAAGAAAATGAGTCTACAATAGAACATATTGCTCGATATACTGTTGAAATTGGGGAAGCAGCTTCTAATGAATATATCAAGATGAGATACTTTCCTTCTTCTTTAACAAATAATGCATTTACATGGTTCTCTAACTTGAGACCAAATTCTATTCATTCTTGGGCGCAGTTAGAGAGAAATTTTCATGATCAATTTTTTCGAGGTGAATTGAAAGTTAGTCTTACGGATTTATTCTCTGTCAAACGTGCAGAAGGAGAATCCATTGATACCTATTTGGCGCAGTTTAGAAACATGAGGAATAAATGTTTTACTCCGATTCCAGAATCTGAAGTTGTCAAAATGGCTACTAATGGGCTAGAATTCGGAGTTAGGAAGAAACTTGTTAATCAACATACTTTAGATCTTTCCCAATTAGCTGAAAGAGTAAGACAGATAGAACAAATTAAGAAAGAAAAAGAAAATTTTAAAAAGGGTTCAAAAAAGGTTGCATATGTTGATTGTTTTTCCGATAGTAGTGATTCAGATGAGAAAGAGATTTATATTGCCGAATTACGTGGAGGTCCTCCTTATGTATGCAAATCTTTGAAGCCTGTTAAAGGAAAAGAAAAAGTTTCTTCTTATTCTAAAGTTGAAAATAAGACTTATTCTTTTGATATTTCTAAGGCAGATCAAATATTTGAAGTTTTATTAAAAGATAAGCAGCTTATTTTACCTGAAGGAAAAAAGATGCCTACAACTGATGAAATAAAGAATAAGAAATTTTGTAAGTTTCATCAAGTATTTTTGCATACCACTAACAATTGCGTCCGTTTCAGGGATTTGATACAAAAAGCAATTGAGGAGGAAAGACTGAAGTTTGAGGATAAAACTACTATGAAGGTGGACACTGAACCATTTGCTGCTGACTCAAATTATGTTGAGCCATTCGATTTGTCAATCAACATGGTAGAAGTTGATGCCACGATGGTTAGTGCTAAAAATGAAAATAAAGACCTGAGAGTCTTTGAACAAGATAAGAAGCCAGTTTATCCTCGTCCTGGTGAGGATTTGTTAGATTTTTTGTTGAGAATTAAAGAATCTGACAGCACCATTGCCATGTGCCCAAAGTGCAATGCTGTTTTTGACAAGGAAGCTGCAAAAGAGTTTGAAAAGTACAAAGTTGAAGAGAAAAAAAGGCTGAGTTGAGAAAGAAGATTGCTGAAAAAGAAAATGAAACTAACGAGCTAAAGCGGAAGATAGCCGAGGGAAAACAAAAGTTGGGCGGTCAAACTCCTTTGAACAAGTGCGTCAACAACACTGGAGTACAACCTGTCAACCAGAAGATGAAGACTGTGGTCATGATTGATGGAAGACCTGATGGATTTTCTCAAAAGACAAGAGTTCCTCCCACCAAAATCTCAAACAATAAATGGGTCCAGAATGTGAGAAATGTGCAGAATCAACCTACTGCTTTTGCAAGAGGAAAAAACAAATGGGCGAAGCCTAGACCTTTCAAGCCCAGGTACTATGAGTCTCAGTTATGGAACATGAATCATGCACAAGACGGAGGTAGTATATATATTCCAAAAAATGCGCCTATTCCCTCAAAGCCAATTTATTCTTGTTATAATCCTAACATGCAGCAGGTTCCTAATTATTCTCCTTGGCCAAATTGTCAAAACATTCACAAATATTCTCCTTTTACAACTTTTGAGCAGAAAGAGAATATGGCTGAGTATGTTCCTTTGGATCCATACAAGGGACACGGAGTAGATTTTCCTCCTTTGCCAACCATGGCCAAGTCTGTAGAAACAGGCAATTCTTCTAATCACCCTAAATGCAATAAGAATATCAAGAAGAATCTTGCTGGGAAGAGGGTGATGGTTGAAAACAAGGGAGAAAATGATGAAGATTTAATTACTGATAATTTTGACACTGGTTTTGATGACAGCTTAGAAGCAATATTTGGTGTTAAGCAACCTATAGCTGTGGTGTCAATACTGCCTGAGGAGTATAGTCAAGTCCAGGAAGTAGAGTCATTAAAAGATGATTGTTATGATGTCTTTCCTGGAAGCGAATGTTTATTGCTAGACGACAATATGTGTGGTGGAGGATTATTTGAGAAGCCTACTGAAAATGATAAGGAACACTTGCGTCTACCGCATATCAAGGCTCGTGTTGACGGAAGGATAGTCAATAAGATTTTGGTTGACGGGGGAGCTGCTGTTAATCTCATGCCTGAAAGAATGATGGGAATGCTTGGAAAGACTGAAAAAGATCTGATTAAAAGTAGCATTGGGGTGATAGATTTTAACGGAAAGACTTCTTCTGTTAGAGGTGTGGTTCTGTCAATAGGCCAACTCTATTTGTTGTGGTTCCTTCAAAGGCTGGTTTTAACTTGCTTTTGGGACGTGACTGGATTCATGGAATGGGTGCTATTCCATCCACTTTACATAGAAAATTGATTTTCTGGAATGAATATGGAGGAGTGGAAGAAGTTCTTGCTGATAATAGTACCTGTTACTATGATGAGATGCATGTGGAATTCAGGATGTATAATCATGGAGTCAAGTCGCTGACGATTGACACCAATACATTTAATCATGGAGATATTGAGATGTGTAAAATAGATATGAATGATTTTATTTTGCTTCCTAAGGCCGGGGCGGATACGGCCTCAGGAGAAACTTAGATGAGCTTGACGAGCCAACTGGCTAGGGTGTCAGCCTATATGGCAGACAGAGAAGGGTGCATTGACAGTGTACCTTATGATTGTATATATCACGGTGGTCCTTTAGGTTTAAAAAAAAATAACACTGACACTGTAAAAAAAGGTTGAGGTGCAGGATCCTTTGGAGGAAGTAGATATTGGCAACGGTGATTATCCTAGACCAATATATGTAAGCAAGATGCTGCCTGATGATTTTAAACAAGAAATGGTGGAAATTTTGAAGGAATATTGCGACTGTTTTGCATGGAATTATGCATAGATGCCAGGCTTGAATCGTGAATTAGTAGAACATCGATTGCCATTGAAAGCCAATGTCAAGCCTGTCAAGCAGCCACCAAGGAGATTTGCTCCTAAAGTCGTGCAGAAGATTAAAGAAGAGATTGAAATATTTCTTAAGGCTAAGTTTATAAGGACAGCAAGGTATGTCAACTGGATTTCTAATGTTGTTCCTGTCATAAAAAAGAATGGAAAATTATGGGTTTGCATTGATTTTAGAGATTTAAATTCTGCAACACCAAAAGATGAATATCTAATGCCTATAGCTGATATGTTGATAGATTCTAATGTTGGTCATGAAATGTTAAGTTTTATGGATGGATATTCAGGTTATAATCAAATATACATAGCTGAAGAAGATGTGTCAAAAATAGCATTTAGGTGTTCAGGTGCTTTAGGAACTTTTGAATGGGTTGTAATGCCATTTGGACTAAAAAATGCTGGTGCAACTTATCAAAGAGCGATGAATAAAATTTTTCATGACTTTATTAAAAATTTTATGGAAATTTATGTTGACGATGTGGTTATCAAATCAAATGCTAAAAAAGAGCATTTAGAAAATTTAAAAATAAGCATTTGAAAGAATGAGAAAGCATAAATTGAAAATGAATCCCTTAAAATGTGCTTTTGGTTTGAGTGCAGGAAATTTTCTTGGTTTCTTGGTGCAGAAAAAAGAGATTGAAATGAAAAAAAATAATCTCTCATTAACATTTGGGTATGTACTTCATAAATACAAAAGCCTAATTGACTTAGAAATTCTGTTGAGTCTATTAGCGCTTGGAGTTAAAATTATTAGAATGTTAGTGTGGCGATTTTATAGGATTAGAAATTTTATCAAATTTAATTGACACCTAAAGTTTAACATATGAAAGAAACGACTTCACGAAGTTAAGATTATGTTATTTCTGAAGTTAGGAAAATTGTGTCAATTAAAACAATGAAAGTGTGTGTTAAAAAACTCTTAATTGAAATATTAAAGGTCAAAGCAAATGTCAATTGATACACATTTAATGTGCCAAAATTAGAACAGATATCATTTGACACACTTAAAAATTTCATACAAAAGAATAGACCCCGTTGACAGTTCAAGTATTAATGTAAAAATTTTATAGACTTAGAAATTCTGTTAAGTCTATTACTAGTAGGCATTTAATCTGTCAAGTGGATGTGTCTAAAATGTCAATTGACTTTCAATATCAAAAATAAGAAAAATGTCAATAAACAACTAAGTTTTCTCACTTTTAATCATTGCATATCTTCAAGTGAGAAATCTTGGGGGCATCTTGTTAGGCAAAAAATTATTATCACTTAGTGTTAGACAAAATATTATTTTTATATAGAAAAATTATAATAATAAATAATTAGTTGTCTGGTAATATTCCTATATATAATATTTATATCTATTTTAGATTAAATTAGATCATTTGATAGTTAGTTATTTATTTGAATTTTGAAATTTACATCAAGCAAGAAGTGCGGGAAACAGCTACATGAAATTCAAATTCCCTGCAAGTGGTGTACAAAGAGTAACTGCCCATTGAGATTAGGCTGGTCTATAAATAGAGTTTTAGGAATACGTTGTAATCAGTTCAGTTCTTCTTGGAAAACACTTAGAAATCCAAACGCTCTCAGCCCCTTGGCATCACAGAGCAAAATTGAGAATCCTAAGTAATTCCTCTGAACTCAAACACTTGTACTTTGCTTTTTCCCAGTTTTTATTAATAAAATTTCTTTACTTTTACGTCTTTTTCTCTTTTACGTTCATGTTTCTTCTTTCATCTTCTTTTTAATTTCCTGTTTGTTTTAATTTCTGCATTTTACTTTGCCTCCGGTACCTTGTATGTTTTTCTTTTTATCTTTAATTTTACTTTCGAAACTACAATTGAGACTTTAAGACACCCACAAAAGGAGTCGTTCCGCTCCTTGAATTAAGATTGTGAAACAAAATTCGAAAATTGTTGATTTATTTGTTGTTAACAATGCAACAAAAATTTGAATAAAACACCTACCAAAAGGGAAAATAATAATTAAGGAAGAAATTATTTACAAAATTAAACATATGATTGAATTGAAAAAAAAACGTATGATTGAATATCTCTACGCTAACCACAATAAAATAATATTGTAAGTAATATATTTATTTAAAATTTAATATTAAAAAATATCTAAAATTAAAAACAATTAAAATATTTAAAAATAAAATAAAAAAATATTTGAAATTTAAACTAAGTAAAATTAATTTATGATGTAAAAATTTAAAATTTAAAATTTATGATTTATAATTTATAATTTTAAATTTATAATTTATAATTTTAAATTTATAATTTATAATTTTAAATTTATAATTTAAATTTTGTAATTTTAAGATTTAAAATTTAAAATTTAAGATGTAAAATTTAGAATTTAAGATATCGAGTGATTAGTGTTAGAATTTGGTTGAATTAGTCTCACATTGCTTAGAATAACAAATGGAGTGGGTGGCCTAGGCTATAAATATAAGGCTAAGTTCTCCATTTGTTTTTGCACCAGTCGGAAACACTTTAAGCTTGTATCTGATTTTTCTTTTTCTCTGTACTCTTTTATTAGAGAGTGTTGTGAGGTGTAGTTAGATATTTGCTTTGAGAGAGTGTGGGTGTACTGGGGTGCCGGTGAGAGAAAGAAGTCTATGTGTTGTAGCAATTTTCACATAGTGATATTCTCTGGTTGTCATTTGACAACGGCCGTGGTTTTTTCTCCGGTAATTGGAGTTTTCACGTTAAATTCTTGTGTTGTGATTGTGTCTATTTTATTTCTCTGTCAAAGGTGTTTTCTCAAGGGGGAATGGTGTCTTATTCCCAACAAGTGGTATCAGAGCTTCGGTTCGGTAGGATTTATTCTTAGTATGCTCTGTGGTTGCAGCCTAGTCTGACCTTCCACATCAGAAAAGAATTTTGTCCTGTAGCTTGAGGTTGATCTTTGGTTGCTGTTGTTGTTGCTGGAAGGCAGTGTGACACTGTGAGAGTGCAGTTTGGAAAGGTTTTGGCTAAGGAAAGACTTGGTATTTAAGTGTGTCCATTGTGACCCACCTCTCTTTCCTGGGGACCCTTCCTAGTGCACGGTCTACAGTTGAGTTATACTATTCCAGTATACGATTGTAACAATGTCAGGATATTCAAGTGCTGTGAAGCTTGAAATAGAGAAATTTGATGGAAGAATCAATTTTGGCTTGTGGCAAATACAAGTCAAGGATGTGTTGATACAATCAAGTTTGCACAAGGCGTTGAAGGAGAAGATCTCTGGTTGCTCTCTCTATGAGAGAAGATGATGTTCTCTAGAAGACAAGAAGTATCCTCATGGTATTACCGCACTGCCATGGATAAGGATAAGTTGTGGCAATCGGGTCCACAATTGCACACGGGCATTGGTTGACGTTGAGATGCAAGGTGTGTGGCGGAGTTAGGTCGATGGCTGAAGAACTTCCAGGAAAAGCCAATTTGGAAGTTGCACCATGAATTTTCAGCAAGGTTTCGATCTGTACCAAGGCGAAATGCTTGGAGTGGTCTAATTCCAAGTGAGTATACTTTCATGGTGGAGTATGATAGTTCTCTGAACTATGATTGTCGGTATAGACAATGGCAGCAAAGAATTGTCGGTGTTGACAATGGAAGCTGAAGATGTGTGACTATTTCAATCAAGGTGGAGATTGTTAGAATTTGGTTGAATTAGTCCCACATTGCTTAGAATAGCAAATGGAGTGGGTGGCCTAGGCTATAAATATGAGGCTAAGTTCTCCATTTGTTTTTGCACCAGTCGGAAACACTTTAAGCTTGTATCTGATTTTTCTTTTTCTCTGTACTCTTTTATTAGAGAGTGTTGTGAGGTGTAGTTAGATATTTGCTTTGAGAGAGTGTGGGTGTACTGGGGTGCCGGTGAGAGAAAGAAGTCTATGTGTTGTAGCAATTTTCACATAGTGATATTCTCTGGTTGTCATTTGACAACGGCCGTGGTTTTTTCTCCGGTAATTGGAGTTTCCACGTTAAATTCTTGTGTTGTGATTGTGTCTATTTTATTTCTCTGTCAAAGGTGTTTTCTCAAGGGGGAATGGTGTCTTATTCCCAACAATTAGATATAGCGAAACTCATAGCAAGTAAAGGCGCTGGCAGTTGTGGACGGTCTCAAGCGGTGGTGATAAAATTATGGTTGTGGAAAGAAAGGAGAAAGAAAAAAGGCAAAACTAATGGAAATAAATCATTATAGTCAACTTATATTTGCAATATTAGTTTTCTAGAAGAGATTCAATCTGGGGTGGTTCATGATCCAGACCGATTCGGACCGAATTGATTTAGGACAAATTTGGTTCGGCTTCATTGTGACCCTTACTAGACACAAAATCTAAAATATTTGGCCCGATTAATAAACCATTCAATCGGTTAGACCCAAGGCTCTAGTCACTCAACCTAGTCTAGTTGAGTAAAAAAATTATTTTGCTGTCTTTATTCTTTTTTCGATTCATGTAATAATCTTTCGTATAAATAAAGGACTAATTTTTATGTTTTGTAATTGACTTATTTTTAACTTAGTAATTATTATGTTTTAATTCTTTTGGTTGTTATTTAATTTGTTAAATATTTCTATGTGAATATAACAATTTTGGTATAAATTTTATCTAGATCCAATAGTATTGTGAACTAAAAATAATAAAATTTTATTAAATTTAAAATTAGATAAAGATCTTAAAAATAAATTTGGTCAATATTTGGGACAAAGTACAAGAGAAAAATTGAATTCACTCTTATTTATGTGCATCCCTGACTCTAAGATCGTCAAATGGATCAACTCGAGTCATTTAGACCCAACTTGATTAAGCTCGCGAGTTATTACAACAAGAATTTGACAAATTAGCGACGAATTTTTACGAGAAATATTTTTTGTCACAAATCCGTCGCTAATTTGTGAGGAATTAGTGACGCACTAACGACAAAATTAATGAGCGGTCACAAAAGATCTGAAATTGAGAAAAACGACTGATTAGCGAGAGATTTACAGGTATGTTTGTTTCTCGCAAATTAACTTTAGAAGATAAAAAAAGAGCAGGAAAAATTTTCTCGCTAATTTGTCACAAATTAATTAGCGAGTGACAATGTTCTAACAAATCAGTCACTTAGGGGTTCAATCAAATAAAAGTAAAGTAGCGAGGGACATTATTGTCACTATTTTGTCGCAAGTGTTTGATATACAATTAGCGAGAAATAATTCACACACTAGTTCGTCGCTAAATAAACTTTGTGCGAAAATACTAATTAGTTAGGAACAATGTTACTAGCTAATCTGTTACAAAGACTTGAAATGTATTTTACGATGGACAATTTCCTAGCTAATTTGTCACCAAAGTTTTTTTTTTAGCAAGCAACTAGTTTCTCGCTAATTTATCACATAATATTGTAAAATTCAAAATTAGGGTAGCGACAGAAAATAATCGTCGCTAACTCGACGCAACGGATAAATCATTTGACTAGGGAAGTGTTGTTTGCTAATTAGTCACTAAATTGGAAACACGGGTATTGAGCGCCTAGGACCTAAGTAGTGAAAAATTTGCAACCGTTTAACAACTGACACTCGTTCGCTGATTTCAAGTCGCTAATTAGCGGGCGAAATACATTTGTCCTAAGTTGTCGCAAGTTTATTTTAGCGAGCGACTTGACAACTGCAATCTTGTCGCAAGGTAAAAGCTATATCCTACCTATTTGTAGCAAATTACTCGCTAATCTTATTGGAAATCAGTCGTGGAGTTATAACAAATCCAAAGTTAATCGCGAAATTTTGAGAAGTAACTTGTCGCAGTTAAGTCACTAATCAAAAGGTTATTTAGTGAGGAATTAATGACCGCTTAACAACTGATAAACTTTCCTTATTTATTTCATGTTGCTATTAATTTGTGAGAAAAAATATTAGTCCTTATTCTGTCATTATTTAAACTAGCGGTTCACCAAGTATTATCGTGCCTGTTCAGCTGCTTTTCTATTGAGTTTAAAAAATTAATTTTATATTTTTATTTTTAAAATTATAAATTTAATATTAATAAATAAAAATAAATTATAAAAATATAAAAGATCTTAAGTTATTTAACATGTAAAATCTATAAAATAAATAAATTTAAATTTAAAATAAGATTAAAAAAATATTAAGTTGTTATGATGTTAACAAAATCAATATAAACATTTACTAATATTATTTAAAGATTAGTTACTTATAAATATTATTAAATTTATTTTTTTCTCAATCCTATTTAATTAGAAGCAAATTTAAAAATTTATATCCAAATCATTTTTTATCTCCATCTATATTTTTAATAGATAAAAAAATGTATTTCTTTAATTTTACCTTAAACATCTTTAATTATCTTTAATTTTATTATTTTTTAAAATGACTAATTTTTATTTTAATTATATTATCTCATCATATTATACACCATCCTTTTCTCTTATTATTCTTTATACATGTATAATTATTATTATTATCTTTGATTAATATAACTACCATTTTAAAAATTAGTTCAAAATATAATTATAAGTTAATTTTCCTTCCTTCTTCTTAATAATTTTAGTATTAAAAGTCCTTTTTAATAATTAAATCTTCCTAACGGTCTTTTACAATATTTTTTTTCTAAACTTTTATCTTGATTGTTACATATAGTAACAATGTAATGATTTTAGTATTATACTTAAATTTATTCAATTTTATTATTCTATACATTAAAAAAATAAAATAACTTATAAAATTATTTTTTTGGTTACTTTTTTTATTTTTTATTTATTAATAATTTATTATTTACAAAATTTATATTTTTTATCTCAAATTTATTATTTAAAAAGCTTAAAAGTTAATTTCCTAAAAATATTTTTAAAAAATTTAGAAATGGCATCGTTCCAAGTTCCTCTCCTGAGCTGAACAAGCACCAACCCTGAACCTCAACATCTCTCTTCCCTGGGTCTCCTTCTCGCCACTCTCTCCCTCAAGCTCTCTCACGCCACTCTCGTTTTTGGTGTCTCACATCTCTTTTGGTTTGGCACTCACCATTTTGAACTCAAGGTCATCGCGCTCTGTGTCCTCACTGTCTCAAGCTCAGTCGCCGCCTTCCTACGCTCGTGGTCATCTTCTTGCTTCGGTCGTCAGGCCAGTTGGCCAGCTTTCTTCACCGTCACCGTCTCGAACCCAATCGCACACCTTCTTTCTCATTGTCGTCATCGTGGAAGAAGCAGCAGGTTCCAGGGTCACTCTCTATCTTGTCATCCTCTCGTACTCAGAAGCGTGCCTTCCCTACGCTCGTCGTCGCTGACAACAGAGGTAGCAAGTCCCGGTGGGCTGGTCTTCGTTTATCTTTTTACTTTAAGCCTCACCGTCAGTTTCCTGCGCGCAACCCAATTCGGTGAGTTCCAATTAATTTTCCTTTTCTTTCTATTTTAGTTTTGTTGCTGTAATTCATCAATGCACTTTGATTTTGTTGTTGAAAGTTGAATTTATTGCTGAAAGTTGAATGTGTTGTTGAAATTTGTTACTAGAACCTTGAATTTGTTGTTGTTTTGAAATGATTACTTAAATTTGTTAATTGATGAAAGAATTTGTTATTGATTGAACTTGAATGCACTTTTATTTTGTTGTTGAAAGTTGAATTTGTTGCTAAAAGTTGAATGTATTGCTGAAATTTGTTACTGGAACCTTGAATTTGTTACCGTTCTGAAATGGTCACTTAAATTTGTTCATTGCTGAAAGAATTTGTTACTGATTGAACTTGAATGCACTTTGATTTTGTTGTTGAAAGTTGAATGTGTTGCTGAAATTTGTTATTGGAACCTTAAATTTGTTGCTATTCCGAAATGATCACTTAAATTTGTTCATTATTAAAAGAATTTGTTACTAATTGAACTTGAATGCACTTTGATTTTGTTGTTGAAGGTTGAATTTGTTGCTAAAAGTTGAATGTGTTATTGAAATTTGTTGCTAAAACCTTGAATTTGTTGCTATTCTGATATGATCACTTAAATTTGTTCATTGCTGAATGAATTTGTTTTTGATTGAACTTGAATACACTTTGATTTTTTTGTTGAAAGCTAAATTTGTTGCTGAAAGTTGAATGTGTTGCTGAAATTTGTTGTTGGAACCTTGAAGTGTTGCTTATCTGAAATGATCACTTAAATTTGTTCATTGCTGGAAGAATTTGTTAGTGATTTAACTTGAGTTTTATGCAGTCTTGCTTCATATTTTCATGAATTTTAAGTTTCTATTTTCTTGCTATAATGGTAGTTCTGTCAATCTCTTGGGTTTTTATTGTAGTAAAAGATATAATTGATATTTTTTTATTGAACTCGGTATATCTCCATACTTTTAACCTCATGATTTGAAGTTCTTAACATGAGATTAATGATACCCAATTGTTTTTGGTGTTTCTAATGCTTCAAATTGTTTATTATTATTTCCTTCAAGCTTCGTGTATTATCTTTTCATAATTTATATCTTTATTTTCAAATTGAATATATTAAGTTTGTTACTTTATACATTGTAGAATGGGTTATTTAGTGTGATTGTGAATAAAAATATATTAATAAAATTTAGAGAAAAAATACACGAGACTATATCATTTATATGCATGTTAAATATTGGTATTACAACTAAAATAAACCCTTAGTCCAGATAATCATGGTGCCCGATAGGAGTTGGATGTCACGAAGACAAGATTACACTGGTCATCTAAGTGAGGAATTCAAGAATGGTGTTGTAAAATTCATAGATTTTGTAGAAAGAAACCCGACAGTCATTGATAATTTAGGTTGCATTATTTGTCCATGCACAAAATGTAAGAATTGAATTAGGGATGAAATATTTTGGGTTGAAAAGCATTTGTGTGATCGTGGGTTTATGGAGGATTATATAAACTGGACTACTCACGGTGAGGAAAGATAGGTTGAACATAACGCAACAAATGTTACCCAAGAGCATGAAGAGGAGAATACAAACCCATATGTAGACATGGTTATTGATGTTGCAGGTGATAACTTAAATGTAGTGGAAGGTTTAGAAGAGGATCCAAATCCATCAGCGTCGAAGTTTTATAAGTTGCTGAGGAGTGCTGACGAACCTTTGTGGGATGGCTGCACCAAGCATACAATATTATCAGCTGTAACCCAGCTAGTGAACTTAAAATCAGAATTCAACATGAGTGAGAGCTGTTATACTCAAATGGTTGCCATAATAAAGAGCATGCTTCCAGAATCAGAGAAGTTGCTAGAAGATTTCTACCGATCAAAGACAATGATTCAAGAATTGGGATTAGGTTATGAAAAAATTGATGCTTGTCCTAATTACTGCATGCTATATTATAAAGAAACAAGTGACAAGACTAGTTATGTAGCCTACACAATGTGTGGACACCCACGATTTAAGCCAAAGACAGGGGATACAGCTAATAGCAGCAGGGATGTGCCATACTCATTATTGAGATATTTTCCTAGTACTCCAAGGCTTCAATGTTTGTTTATGTCTAAAACTACTGCGCAATATATTAAGTGGCATGTAGATGGAGTACGCAAAGATAAATCGGTGATCACGTATCCGGCTGATGCTGATGCTTGGAAACAATTTGATGCCACCCATGAACTATTTGCCCAAGAATCTAGAAATGTTAGGCTTGGACTTTGCAGTGATGGTTTTAATCCATTTACTCATGTTAGCCTGTGTTTGTCACACCCTACAATCTTCCTCCAAGTATGTGGCTGAGAAGATAGTACATATTACTCGGTCTTTTGATCCCTGGACCGAGTCTCCCGGAAGAAGATTAGATGTTTATATTAGACCACTGATTGATGAGTTAAAGGTTTTGTAGGATAATGGTGTTACTACTTATGATGCATGGAAAAAAAAATTAACATGAAGGCAAAATTATTGTGGACTATAAGTGATTTTCTGGCTTATGGAATGTTGTATGGTTGGAGCACTCACGGTCGACTTTCTTTGCATGAAGAACACTAAATCGTTTTGACTACAACTCGACGCTAAATCCTATTAGTTTAATTATCATCGACAGTAATTGCCCGCTGATCATCCATTTTGTCGTGATTGGTACTCTTTTGAAAAGTCAACCGTGGACAACTCTTTTCCACCGAAACGAATGAGTGGAGTTGAAATCTTAAATGAGTTGGAAAAACTCGAGGAAGCTAACTTTGAGGCTAATCTGAGAGGAAAAAAGGGTGACTTTGGTACCATTCATAATTGGGTGAGAAAAAGTATATTTTAGGAGTTGCCTTATTGGTCAACTAATTTGATAAGACACAATTTAAACATTATGCACATTGAAAAAAATATTTTTGACAACATCTTTAACACTGTTATGGAGATAAAGGGCAAGACAAAAGACATCACGAATGCAAGAGAATATTTGAAGCTAATATGTAAACGCCCTAACTTGGAGTTGGTATTCGAGAATGGAAAGTGCAAAAAACCAAAAGCCACATATGCCTTAAATTCTCAACAAAGGAGGATAGTATGTGAGTGAATAAAGTAATTAAAATTTTCTGATGGTTATGCATCAAAAATTTCACCATGTGTTAATCTAGCGGATGGGAAGATATATGGAATGAAGAGTCACGACAGTCATGTTTTCATGGAAAGACTAATTCCATTGGTATTTCGAGACGTGTTGCCAAAATCCATATGGAGAGTGCTAACAGAGCTCAGCTTGTTCTTTAAAGAAATGTGTTACTGAAATGCACCCTAATGTTGTGGAGAAGGCAGAGATTTCCATTATTGAAATCGTTTGTAAGCTAGAAAAAATTTTTCTGCCAACTTTCTTGGAGCATTTAATTATCCACATCCCCTATGAAGCTAAGGTTGGAGGACTTATGCAGTATCGATGGATGTATCTATTTGAAAGGTGTATGCTATATTTAAAACAAAAAGTTCGAAATAAGGCAAGAGTTGAAAGATCTATTTGCGAAGCATATATTTTGGAAGAAATTTCAAATTTTACTTTTATATATTTTGAGTCAACAGTATAAACAAGGTGGACTCAAGTTCCTAGGAAGGATGATGGTGGTTCAAATATGGACAAAAATCACTTGTCTATTTTTAGATACACATGCCTTTCCATCGGGCGAGGTTCAAAGGAATACTTAACTGATGAAGAGTTTCATATCACCTACACATACAATCTTGTCAACTGCGAAGAAATAGAACCTTATCTCTAGTAAGTCAGAACTAGTTTTTATATTCATATTATATGTACACTAATTTTACAATTAAATTGAATGTTATGTTGATTAATTTATTTATTAAACAATTTGAGGATTCACTGAAAGAATTAGATCCAGATATCTCAGATGGTGAAATACTAAATGCTCGCAATAAGGACTTCAGCAGATGGATAAAGAATCAAGTGAGTGATTTTTGAAATTAAATATTTATAACATTAAAATTACTTTTAAAGCAATAATGTATAACTTTCAATTGTTATTGTATTCATTTGTAGGTAGATACAGGTCACATTGAAAGTAGAATGATTCAACAGATAGCTCATGGTCCTTCCAAGTCTGTCACTTCGTACAATGGCTTAAAAGTTAATGGATATAAATTTCATACCAAGGATCATGACAAAAATAGAGCTACTATGAATAGTGGGGTATATATTAAAGGAAATATTTATGGAAAAAATGACTTAGACTACTACGGCATTCTTGTGGAGATATTGGAACTCTCATACTTGGACTATGAAAATACTGTATTTATCTTTTAATGTTGTTGGTTTGACCCAATTAATGGAGTAAAAGTTGACGAGAGATATGGGTTAGTTGACATAAAGTATAAATCAAGACTACAATCAAACGAGCTATTTGTTTTGGCTGAACAAGCACAACAAGTATACCCACATAGTGGGTATAAGTCTAGTGGGGGAATGGTGGGAGGCTTGTAAAGTTAGAGCCAAACTCTTTGTGAATGAAACTTTGCATGATCCAGATGGAAAACCCAATTATTTTTATCAAGAAATTGTATCTGAATTAAGAGCGCAAAGTGTTGTTTTGGAGGATGACATTATTTCATTGCTTGATGCAAATGCTCCAATGGAAGAAGAAACGTAGAAGATATAAATTGCCCAATGGACACTTTGCTCAATGATGAGTTCATCAATAATAACGAAGATTTTGACGGTGAAGATAGTGAAAGTTCTAGTTCCGAAGATGAGAATGAAGACTATGTGATGTAGATTCACAAGTTTTGTGTCTTTAGGCATCTCATGAATAATGTTTTTTTCCCCTCTTAATCTGTTTTGCATCCTGCAGATTGTGTGAAGGAGGGGAGCTATTAGATAGAATCCTATCAAGGTATTTTTCTTTCTTTCTTTCTTCTTCCTCTATGTGTGTATAAATTCTTGTGAGTTTCCAATATTTGATTTCTGATGATGGAAATTTTGTATACATAGAATTGAGTTGAAGAGACAAAAAATTGTGTTTCATGGCTAATAGATATCTTTCTATGTACACAGGGGTGGAAAATACACTAAGGAAGATGCAAAGGCTATCTTGAGACAAATATTAAATATTGTTGTATTTTTTCCATCTGCAGAGTGTTGTGCATCGTGATCTTAAAAAAATTCAGACGCGTTCAATTTTGGATTTGAAAAATGTAGCTAGTTTCATGTTTCTCTCCAGCTCAGATCGATATTAGCGTTTCTCTAAATCAAAATAATAGAACAAACTTGTGCATTTTTCCCCTCTTCCTCTTCCTTTCTATTCTTAAAATAAGTTTGAAATTAAAGTTTTGGGATTCAATTATTTGTTTTTTATTTGTTTAGTTGTGCTCGTTTCTCCATTTAGTATGGTGGGATTCAGAAAATTTAAGCTATAGGAATCTGTCATTTTTGCTGCAGTGTTAGTAGTGGAGTATTTTTTTTCTTCCTTAGTGTTGAGCTATTTTGCTCCCTCAGAACCATGATTGTGTTAATCGGTGTGGGTTTAGGGTTCCGAATTACTTATTTTTTGTGCATTATTTATTTATTTTATGAGGGAATGATGGCAACTTCTTAAGCATAGACTACAGTTATTGCATTTGGACCTCAGTCAAAATTGATACTAATTTCCTTTCTACGGTTAGGATTCGTTAGTTGAAAGCATTTTTTTCCTTTGAAAAAAAATTTTCATTCATGCATGTTGCATGCCATTTACTATCTTGGATTTGCTTTATTTTTACTTTTTGTTGTGCCTTTCAGATGAAAGGCTTAATGATATTGTTGGTAGTGCGTACTTGGTGTCATTTCGCAAAGAAGCAAAGTTTCATTGTACATCGTGTATTAATTTTAGCATTGATTTTCTGTTTGAATGGGTTCAAACCATAATTTGGGTGAATACTCCTCATTTGAAACTCATGCCTGAACTATGGTTTTAGAACTTCAAATTGAAATCCAAACATGCCTTCCCATCTCTCTATTTGTCTTGCCTACAGCAACAATGGACTTTCTTTTCAACAAATATGTATTTACTAAGGGTGAAATGACTAATTGTTATTCATTGTGCAGTCTTCCCAAAAAAAAAAGACAAAGAATAGCATATACCTTATCTCTGCTTATTTGAAAATACCGAGTGGCAGATCCAAATTGGGGAAAACTTCCATACACCATATGTTATTGCTGCTCAGGATCTAACTCTGCTTCCATTGTAGAATTGAGAAAAAATTAATAAGTTGCTTATAACCAACAATATAAGTAGGTTTTACACATAATTTAAATTTTTTGAAGTCCGAATTTATAATCAAGCGAAACAATAAGTAAGTTGGTATAAATATTTACATGAATTAAGTGAATCAATGATGTAATTTTGTTATTCCCTTTGTAGAAAGGTGAACAATCACCTTTTTTCCTAATTCCAAAGCTAAGACACTTTCATACATGATGGGCATTCCAAACGTACCTAATTCAATTTTCTAGACAACCATATAAAATTTTGTTGAACAAAAAGGCAGAAATTAAATTAACAAGAAAATAAAGTTTTAGGATAAAAGGATTTGGCTACTTAAAAATATTTTATAAACTCCTCCTCAAATTGGTTTCTTTGTCTAGTTAAAAAAGAATGTTATACAAGTCAATCTGTTTAACTCGTTGGGTTATTTTAATTTACACATATTTTGCCATAAAAGAGCTTACTTACTATACTTTAAAAAATAATTTATTTTCTATATTCATAAAGTATTTTTGTTGAACTAAATATATTATGCTTATAAATTCATTATACATGATTTTATTTCTATATAGAGTTTTTAATGCTTCTGAAAAAAATAGAATATGATTTAATTTGGATTAAAATTTAACCATTATTAGAAAAAATTCAAACAACATATTAAATGAGTTGTCGTTCATTAATTATATATATACTTTTATCGTTTTTGATTTCTCAAAGTATCCCTTCACCTCATATGTAGATCAAGGATTTAAATTTCGACATTTAGACTGTGTTTGGTTCCCAGAAAAGGATAAAAAATGAAATTAATTAAAAAGAAGACACAAAAATTAATATTTTTATATTTTATTCGCTGATAAATTAGAATAAATTGAAAAAAGTAATATTTATTCTTATTTTTTTCATTAAAAAATTTATAAAAAATATAATGATAAAAAATATAATTATAAAATTTTCATAGAAATAATTTTATTGAATGTTAATTTATTTTTGCTGTATGTTGAAGGTGAACCAGGAATAATCACAAAATGCAACAGCCACAAGACAAATTATTTATTTAATTTGTTGAATGTTGATGTGCTTCTAACTTTAATTTAAAAAATTTATAAGTTATTTTTTTAATCGAATATATAAACATAGTTAACAATACAAGTAATAACACGAATATGTTTATTTGTATTAAATTGATTAAATTGTTAATTCAAATTATATTCATCTATATTTTAAAAAAGAAAAAAGAAAGAAAAAAACCATACAAGTAATAACATGGTGCCGTTTTAACAATTAGAAAAAAGAAAGAAAAAAAAAACTAAAACACCCTCACTTGACTTGCCCTGACCACTGTGACCTCACTCCCAAAACTCCAAAAGAGCAGAACACTGCTTATCTTGCTTCGAACACAGCAGAGAATAACATGTAACCTCCATCTCGTCGACGTTCTTCAACCTGCCCAGCCACTATCACCGTCGCATCTGCTCTGCTGCAGTGCACGCTGTTCAAACGTCATCCAAACGCCTCTATTCCCTCGCGTTTTCGAGCTTCCACTCAGCTGCAATTTTCTCGCTATTCAGCCTCTCATCCGCTGTTGTGCATCCTTCCGTTCAGCTATCTCCATCGAGTATGAAAGCTTCAGCTCCCTCTCCCTTCTGCTATTAATTTTCAGAACATGTGCAAACTAATGTGATTTCTTTTCCTTCTTCTTTTTTTTTGTGTTAATTGTTCAGTTATTGTTTTAGCTGGTTTTTGTTTTAATTAGTGAGTTGCTATTTTAGTTCTTGTTATTCCAGCCCTTGTGATTTTCTGTTCGTGGGGCTAGATGGTTTTTAATTTGCCTTTAATTTATTGCTTGGGGTTTTTTGTTTTAAATTTTATGAAAAAATAAATTTTTCTTTTAAAAAAATATATTTCAAATTTTAAAAATAGGAACACAAAATTTTAAAAAAAAATTATAGTATATCTAATAAAAAAAAGCGCTAAAATCCAAAAACAAAAAACGCGCGCAGCGCCCTTTGCAGTTTGTAATACTTCAAATCAAAAATTAAAAACCCCACTATCCCCATTATCTCCCCTTTTGCCATTTAGCCACCATTGAACAAGAAAAACAAAGATTCCTGGTGGTGGAGAAGGAAGGATTGCTATACTGTTGGTGCCATTTGTTTAAAGAAGGAGGTGCGCTGAAGGGGGTCCAATCGACGACACCGCTGAAAGAAGTCTGATCCACGACACCGCTGAAGGAGGTCCGCTGCTCGTTTTCACAAAATCGCATGTTATGTTAATCTCTTCCCATGCTTGTTCTTATCGTTAATTTAATATGATATTTATGGTACTTGCATTCAAAGTTTTCTTGGATTATCACATGTTCGTTGAATTAGATTTTGCTACTGCTGTAAATTTTATTGTTCATGGAAGCCCTGCATCCCTGAGATTGAAAAGTATTTTTAAACCTTTAAAATCATCTCTTCCCAAACCCAAATAATTTTTTCTCAAATCCTTAAAAGGTACAACTATATTTCATACTAAAATACTTATACGATTAAATAAAATAAATAGAAATATTATTTTATGTTTGTGCTGTTATTTTTGGTAATGACTTTTACACAGTTTATTCTAGGTTCATTCAATTTTAGTTTATTCATCAATTATTGCTTTCATTGATTCTATATATACGTGTACCTAATAAGTCATGATATTTCAGGAGGTGATATAATTCAACACCATTGAAAGTGCGACACATAGAATTAGTAATCATGCATGGTTACACTACAAGAAAAATACCTATTCAGCCACAATTTTTTTAAGCTACATTTAAAAAGCGTAGCCTATTCATAAAATAGGCTACGCTTTTTCCCGTGTTGCCTTTTTATAAGAGAAAAAGATACACAATTGCAGCATTATTTAAAAAGTGTAGCCTTAGGTATTATAGAAATCACTTATAAAGCGTAGCTGTAGGTTGATATCTATAGATTCACTTTTCGTATCAAAGGGGACGCTTTTAGAGGATAGCCTATTTGTTAAATTTTGGATGCATTTTTAAAGTGATGCCTAATATATTTAGAACAAAAAACTTAACACTTAGTGAAATTTTTTCCTCTTTCTTCTGAAAATAAACTCATACTTAGTAAAATTTTTGTTCATTCCCTCCACGAGTAAACTCATACACTAAGTAAAATTTTTATCCATTATTCCCTCCAAATCTCACTCACCTCCACAAGCACGTTCATCCCCTTCAGAAACCCTGCCTCCAAAAGCTCACCATCGTCGCCCCCACTCACTCACTGCACCGTCGCGAAGTGGAAACCCTTCCTCCAAAGCTCACCATCATCGCCCCCCACTCACTCTCTTTACTCTCGTCGTTGACACTCTCGCTCTCGTCATTGACCTTCTCACTCTCGCCATTGACCCTCTCCCACTCACCACTCACCCGCACTCCCCACTCTCCACATTGCTGCACTATTGACCGTTGCTGCGCCACGCTCACCATTGATGCTGCGCCACCCTCACCACTGTCATCACCCCCAAATCAGAGAAAAGCGTTTGCCATCACCACTCATCACTCACGGCGTCACCACTCACCACTCCAGGAAGACTCTTCGCTGTGCGGTCACATCACGAAGACTCTGCGCTCAACTGAAAACTTTCTTCATTCGCGAGGTTAGGGTTCTGAATTTAGGTTTTAATTTGGGGGTTTGGTACAATAATCTGTGACATCGTGAATTGAGGAACATGCATGCTATTGTGCAGCGCAGGAGAACCCGTGAATTTAGGGGTTTTATTCCATTAACACAGGTGAGTTTGGCCATGATTAGTTGCTGCGCAGGAATACCAAGATGAGTTGCTTATTCTGTTTGTTGCCTATTATTAGTTTTCTTTTTCTTTCATTTCTACTAATTAATAGTTTCAAGTATTGTGTAGCTTCAATTATTACTATTAGGTCTCAAGCTAAATTTGTTGGATTCTCGATGAACTCAAATAAAATAAAATATGGCTGTGAAATCGTATTTGGTTTGGGTGACATTTTAAGATGTTTATTTATTTTCAGGTGACATTTGTATTAAACTACGTTTAGTTAATTAGATTCGAGTAATTTGTTTGGTGTTTTGTTCATGGCATCTGAGGCCAATTCTGCATAGTTTTGATTCCATCCAATACCCAATTCTGCATGCAAAATTATTGCCTTACTGTTAAAAGTTCCAATCTTTATGGATTAATTGAAATGAGTTTTGGTGTTGTTGCTATGTTAATTTTCATTTTTGCTTGATCCTAGTTCGGGAAATTGGTTCTGGGTTTGGAAATTTGAGCTTTTTGCTATAAAAATTCTAGATTTGAAGCCCTAGAATTGCCTAAATTCCATGTAAGTTAAGGTTTTGTGTGTGACCCATTGGTCAATGAAGTAAAATTGATGATCTATTTAATCCTAAATTTGTGTTGTGAGGTTAGCTACTTGATTGTACATTGTGAGATATATTGAAGGAAGAGTAATTGCTTGAATGTGCTTTGTTGTAAAGGATTTTTGAATTGATGACATGGTATTTGTGATTGAAATCAAATAAGCTTTTAGTAGATTATCTTGTTACTATAAATTGTTGATTTTTTGTGGCCCTCACTAGTGTGAAAATAAATGGATTAAATTCATTTATGTTATACTTTCTTGCATTTGTTATGTATCTTGGTTCGAGTTTCAACTAGTCCACCTGCTATTCCACTGTTATGATGGCTTATAATAGGTTATATACTTATATATTTTATATTTATGGTCTGTGAGTGATTGATCAACACATCAAGAATAAGTTTTTGATGCATAAATATTTTTTTATATATTTTTAGTAAAAAAGAACAAATTGGTTAATGTTAGTTTAACAAATTTGTATTTCTGTTTACAGGATCATCCTGAGCAAATTGGACTAGACTTGCTGCAAGTTACATGATAGCCTGTGCCTGGAAATCAAATTTGGCTCCATTGGAATGTGCAATTTGTTTGGATTTAAGGCCAGGCATTATACTAGAACATCATTACCTACCTTATCAGGTGAGACTCCATCATAGACATTCACCTTACCACAGTAGAATATCGTCATTTGCCCAACTCCGCTAGTTGCACATGCTCTATGACCATATTAATAAGTCATTAAGAACTTGAATCAGCAACACTAAAGGAATATTGGCATGTCTCCAATCATGCATACTTTATGTAAAATTTATTAAATCTTAGTTATTTCACATTTTAATTCTTAAGTAGTTGGTTCACTTTCTTGTGAAAAGTAATGTATGATGAAACTTGTGTTACAGTTTGCCACTATCCTGGATTCCTGGGTATAAAACTATAAATAGTACCAAAACACAGTTTATCAATAAATCAACACTTAAAGTAAAATCAGGAATGTTGAAATTAAAAACTTGCACAGGCTTCTTTTACAGCTGCGAATAATCATGCTAACATGCTAGGAATTGAAGTAAACAAGCCTTGGCATGCAAACCAACAAAAGTTCATGAAAAGAAGTGTCAGCCTTGATCGCACTTAATCTTAAAATTGATATTGTAACTGAATTCCTTCTTCCATACGACATTTTCCGTATAGTTAATGTTCATTAATCTTGCCTCCACCAAAAATAGTTTCAACTTGCACACACTCTCTCTCGCTTTCAGAAACTGTTCATTTACCAAACTTCTTTTTTTCATTTTACTAATGCTAAGGTAAAGGTAAACCAGGATAAGAAAAAAACACAAGAGTTTTGTTACTAATGATTTATTACATTTTCAATCCCATTCGTTTCAGTTATAACTTATAACTTAAGCATAAGGCTATTTCTCCTTGTATTTTGTTTCTCATTTATACATTTTATAAATTGGTGTCCTTTCTTGTCTGTGTATATTCCAGGCCAAAATTATAGATTTTTTAACATGCAAGTGAAAGTAGAAGCTGATGAATTTAAAATTTAAGAATTCATAGACAATGTTTATGAACTGATCAGGTTTTAAATTTAACTTTTTTATTTTTAAATAGAAGCTGTTTGAATTTGTGTGCTTTTTATGCAACTTCAACTAAATAGTTGTTTCTATGGGTGGTTAACTTTTCTAAGTAACTGCATGTTTGAATTCCTGTGTAGAAAAGCTCTGGATCATGGTTGTGGTCAAAGCTTTTCTCTATTGCTTTTGCCCAAACCCTAGTATTGGAGTTGCAAACAGAAAATCCAAACATGTTAATAACATTGTTTTAACTTTGAAAAAGATTCCTTTAAACCTCTTTGTTTGGTGCAAATTGTGAATATCACAGTTTGGATCTTGTGTACTTCTTTTCATATGTTCTTGTTGTGGTCTTCAGAATCTAGGTGCTCGATTGCCAAGCCTCTGTTAATTGCCTATTTTGATAATATGCATAGTAGCTAAATTGTATAACCATGGCTCATAAGTTTTATCTATATCCAGATTCTGATATCTTATTCTTTGTTATCTAGGCTTGTCGAAATGTTTTCACTATGTGATGACATAATATAATTAGAGATATGAAACAACTTGAATAACATTGAGATGTTCTTGGATGTTGTAGGATGGGAATGAAGTGTTCTTCAGGATCAAGAGAGGCACTCAACTGAAAAAGCTGATGAACGCATATTGTGACAGACAGTCAGTGGATTTCAACTCCATTGCTTTCCTGTTCTTGCATGTTAAAAAATCTCATTTCTACATTTTATAAATTGGTATCCTTTCTTGCCTAAACTAATATATATTTTTTAAAAAAGTTTATTCAATGTGTTTAATTAATATTTATTTTGCAGGGGATAGATTTTTCTGGTTTAGGGATGAAGAATTTGCTAGACAGATTGTTGCTGGCCTCAACCCACTTAGCATAAGTTTGGTGGAGGTATATGCGTGCTTTCACCATTATTTTGTTTTAGACTCATTAGTTGGATTCATTTTATTAACAAGCGTGCTTGTGCACCACACAAATTGTGATGATAATTCTTGATTAATTATTTTGTAATTTATCTTTGATTAATTATTGATAGAAACTAGATTACCTGCTAACAATTTAGGTCCATAATTTACTGTTGTGGCTTTCTGGGTATGTCTGATTCAATGTTTTTAAAAGGGAATGCATGCCATGGAATTTGAAACTTGTAGTGATTTTGTTGATTGGCAATGAGAACTATTTACTGTATAGTTTAGAGAATTGTGTGAGGGATTATGCTTCTTTTTGTTAAGGGGATAAACAAAAGGTTATGAAAGAGGACCGTATTACTTGTGAGGGAATCGTGAATATAGAGTTGGCTGAGTTTTAGCATTGTAACTACTTGCAAGCTCTTGGAGTAAGGGGTGGACATGTTCTATGGCATGATATAGTAATGTTTTGGAGGTTAAGAATTGATCATGCCATGTCACAAGAGAATTATTCTAGATGCGTTTTACCGAGTGATAGTCAATATTCAAATTCAGTAGATAAAATAGATTAATGCTCTGAGGCTTAGCAAAATTTACAATCACAAATTGCTTGTCAAACTATATGAAAAGTTGTTTTGGAATATAAGGTAGCAGTGCACTATCGTTGTGATTCATGAATGTTGCATGGATATAGATCCTTGTGCATATATCTTTGGTATTCTTCAAGTCAAGGCTAATGCTAGCAAGTTAATTCCATAGCTATTAATGTATGATTAAGCAGGGTAAGATAATTCCAAGTTAATTCCACTTATGCGCACTTTTCAATATAATTATGTAGGGTAACAATGAAGATTAAGCAATGAAGATTAAGCTGACTATTATTGTGGTTTATTGACTAAGATAGAGTGCTATTTAGAATGTTTACATGTATGGTTGACTAATGACTTTTATTAGAAGATACTTTTATTGGCTAAGTGATATTATGGTTTTCATATGGCTATGCTTACTTTAGTGCGAGATGTATGAATTTTTACAGTTAACTTCATTCTAGTACTTTTGGATCAATATTATAAATATATTTTGGTTAGAGATAATTTTTATTATTTAAAGAAATTATTTAGTATAATTATGTATTTATTTTTATTTTGTAATATTCAACTCATTTAAATAAAAATACAAAATTATTATACATGTAATTATATTAGCTATTATATTGTATTAATAATTATTAGATATATATATATATACAAAAAAAAACGAGACCTAAGGCTACACTTATATACAGTAGCTATAGTATACAAAAAAAAAAAAGAGGGACCTAAGGCTACGCTTATAAAAAGTAGCTATGGTATACAATGTGGCTACGCTTTACAGGTGATGCAGTAGCGTTGGAAAAGCGTAGTCTATTCTGGAAAAATGAAAGATAAAAAGCGTAGCCTTTGGTCTTGGACAACATCACTTGAAAAGCGTAGCCTATTCCCAAACGCTAAAAGCGTAGCCCTTGGTGCAGAAAAGCGTAGCCTTTGAGAATAGGCAACGGTCGAATAAGAATCACCCCAAAAAAGCGTAGCCGTAGCCCAAAAAGCGTAGCCGTAGCCTAAGGCATCATTTTTCTTCACTTTTAGCTACACTTTTCAAGTGTACCTGAATGGGTGTTTTTCTTGTAGTGTTATTTTTTTTATTTTAGTTACTTGGAGGTTTCTTGGCCCATAACTAAAAAATATGGTTGGCATGTGCTAGTGAATTATAATATATGCATAGAATAGAAAATAGAAGTGGAATAGAATAGCTAGATGTCTAGATTCACTTACTAAAAGTTTCTAGATAGAGATTTTTGTTGCCTGCAACTCTTCCAATCCGAGCTTGTCATCTACCATGTTGATGATGTCTACATTCATATTTTAAAATATAATAATAAACTCTCTAATAACACTGATACTTGGATAAGAGCAAGCCTTAAGCAAAAAAAAAAAATTAATTCTTTATTCATATCAATTAAGTTCACTGCATTAACAAATTTTAATTATGCCGGTTATTAATTATTACATTATACACTATTGTATAGACATATTATAGGTTCTAATAATCAAATTACCTTGTTACTCCACGATAAATGGATGCACCACAAGAAAACCCACTACTCTTCCTGCATGACAAAATATTATTTATATATAATTCATTATTCATATTTCTGAATAAAATTAATCAATTATAATAAAGGTATATACAGTTGCAAATACACATACTTTCTCAATGACGCAACGTACACTTCCCTTGTCGTGTGCTTCATCTCTTCTAACTCTTTTTCATATTGACTAATCTGAAATTATTATCAAAATTATATTCCAACAGAATAAGTAATCACTATATATATTTTGATTTAATTTATATATACTATTTAGTATACAAATAAACTATAAGATATAGCATTCAACTGCATATTGCTACATTAACAAAAATGTTGTACTTCTATATATTTACCATCTTAACAAATATTTGATAATTAAATAAATAATGTTTTATCTTGTTATTATCTTATAGTAAATATCTTTTAATTTAATTTTACTTGAATATACTAATTCAAATTTTGTGATCTAAATTGTGCAATAATGTTTTATTATTATTTTTTAGTGGTAACTATCACTTCTAAATATTTTAACTGGTTGTATTTTAAATATTTTAATAGCATTTTTTTAATTTATTTTTTATTTGACAGATAATCATGGCATCAAAAGATAGAGGTGGACAAATAGTACAAAACACTTGTATCGATTAATCTCAGCTTTCCTCGCGTAAGCCAGGTATACATTTGCCGTTGAATTTATTTTACCATTAACAACTCTTGATCTAGAAAATATGATGTATGCTTATTTTATTGAATTTAAGTGAGCAAACTGTTGACATTGATTCTTCTCAACCATCGATACACGTGTTAGGTATCAAGTTGTACTATACATTTGAGTTGTATGTTTTCGTTGTGATTTAATTAATCCTAGGCGAGAAAATGGTCTTACCATATCTTTTTTTTCTATTTAGGTCAACAGAGTGATAATCATAATGAACCTCATCTTATACAATTGAATGTAGGATCAACATCACAACCATCTCCACAAGTTTTATCACAATCGTCCCCACAATTAGATGGTATGATTTACTTCAACTGCGAAATGTTTACATATTCACAAATAACTACACATTTAATTGGAAATTATCCCTTACTTATTGTAGGTGCGAATTCGTCTGACGCATCTGCTTTAGACACAGAAGATAATGAGCTACCTAATGTTGGACAATCAAGTGTGCATACTAAAACTAGGAGTAACAAAAAACTGGTAATAGCTATAGAAAAAGGCGATAAATCGTAAGTAGTTAAAATATTATTTTGACCTTTGCTATATCCGCATATTTTCAACTTAAAATAAAAAACAAGGGTATCATTAAGTGCATTACCTTTAATTTATTAGTTTATTATTAGATTTTATCCCTGATTAGGTTGTAACTTTTTTATATATTTATTTTACACTTTATCATGTTATATTATCACAAAGGTAGAATTCATGGCTCTGATTTTACTGTTCATTCATTAATCTTGTTAGAAATGCATGTATTGTATTTTTTAAAAGAAGTATAATAATCTATGAAAATTAAATTATAATAGTGTATTATTCTACTAATTTTATGTATTTGTGACACTTGGATAGCTTCTCCATTGAAATTACTCAGCTTTTCTATATTAATAGATAGATAGATAGATAGATAGATAGATAGATAGATAGATAGATAGATATGATCTCACAAGTCTTGATGCAAGCTTTGAACATCCAGCTTATCCAAATGTTAAAATTATTAAAACTGATTCAATCTACTCCTACTTGTTTTTTTCGATATAATCACAAATTAAATTATAGTGATGCCGAAGTTGCTACTTTTGTTTTTTACTCCTTTATCATCGTCACTTTTTAAGACATATTTGGGACATAACAATATCACTTCTTTTTCCCTTTTTGTTTCTTGTGGGTTTACAATTTGAGATGAAATATATTTGTCTTTAGTGCAAAAGACACTAACCTCCCGAGGTAAATTTGTGATAATTCTTCTCTATTTGTTCAAGTGACATTCACCTCACTTTATATGGTGCATTAGGAGTGTTTATTGTTTACCATTATATTTTAGAAAATACAATAGTACAACATTATTATTACCTAAATTTCAAAGGTCAATGCATGATACTAGAAATAGGGGGTCAGGTTTTTATTTCATCAAACTTCAAAAGGGGTGAGTCATGTGTGTAATTTGCCTTTGGTTTTATGATGATACTTTTATAGTGCATTTGATAAACTTGATTTTTATTTGAAAAACAGCCATTAGCTTAACCCACCTAATGTGAACAAACTTTTTTCTCTTTATGCGCTTGCCATTTGTGGTTGTTAATGCTATACAATATATACCATGGACAACATTAATTTTAAAAGTATATGTTTCACTACTACAACTAATCTGAATTATAGAATACAAAATTTGATCCAACAATTCTTAATGCAAGGCTTAAACGTTCAGATTATCTAAATGTTAAAATTATTAAAACTACCCCAATCTGCACCTACTTATTTTTTTCATGCAGTCACAAATTATCACAAAGGTATGTTTGCTGTTAGAGTCTTATATATGTGTCATTTATGTTATAATGTTTATTAATTTATTATATTTATTTTTATAAAATAAACAAAAAATAAATATAAATATGAGGAAATAAAATTTACTTTAGCTCCGATCCATTTTAGTTCATTTAAATTTAAACTAGCAATAATTTACAGTGTGCTTAGAAGAAGATTACATAAAAAATTTCGAATATAAAAATGAAACTAAATCTGCCATATGACCAATTTTATTTGTTGTTGGTATATGAAATTCTTGTTGAAATTGCTTACATGAAGATGACAATGGAATGAGACTAAATCTGCTATATGACCAATTCTATTTGTTGTTGGTATATGAAATTCTTGTTGAAATTGCTTACATGAAGATGACAATGATTGCTGTTTTAGTCTTGCACTCTTGGGAGCTTTATATTCTTATGAGTTATGTTATTTTTATGAATTATTTTAAAGTTATGAGCAGTATAGCTAAGCCAAAAATTTGTTGTTGCTTTGATGATCTATGTTGATAATTGTATATTTTTTAATGTAGGAAAAAATTTACAGTTTATACGGTAACTCGTGACATCACGAAAGATTTGTTAAATAGGATCCTTCTCCAGCGCCAAGATGACAGGATTATTGGCAAGACATGAAGGACGAGTTGTTTAAAGGTTTTCTGGTTAGTGATTATAATGTTACTTCAATGCGGTTTTTATAAATAATTAGATTGAGTAGTTGCTAAGTCTTTCACTCTTTAAATTTAGGAAAAACATGAATTTGCATCAAATTATGATAAGGCTATGGCAAAAATTGTTTGGAATAAGACAATGCATGACCGTTATCCTGATATTTTGAAAAGAGCAAATGATAGAGCTTTTAAGGAAGCAAACTCTACTAGTATTACTGACATTAAGTGTCATAGACCTAAAGCAATGAAAGTTGAAGTTTGGAATGGCTTAGTTGATCATTGGTTAGATTCAAAGTGGCAAAACAAGTCTGTGGCCGGTCAAAAAAATAGAACTGCTATGCCTGCTCATAAACTACACACTGCAGGGTCTATCAAGTTTAGCAAACACAAGAGAAAAAGGTATAAAGAAAAATATTGCCTATCTCAAATGATTTATGATAGTATATTCTAATAAATGTTGTTACAGAAGCTAAGTTGAAGCATCGTATATCTTTCTTTGAAGTATATGATGATGATCATAAGAAAAAAAATGGAGAATATGTTTCTGAAGTATCGAAGAAAATTATTGTAAGTGTCTTTAATTTTGTAGTATAATTTAGTTTATTTTTCTTAATAATATGTCCTTATTTTTCCGCTGTAGGGCTTATATGGAGAGGCAATATCACAAAAATATAGAGAAGATTTAATAGATCAACCTAAAATTGATCCTGACATGTGGACAGAAGTTATAGGAACCAACAAGAAAGGATAAGTTCATAGACTAGATTGCAGTCTAGATATTGGTATTTG
This sequence comes from Arachis stenosperma, assembly GCF_014773155.1. Lineage (NCBI taxonomy): Eukaryota > Viridiplantae > Streptophyta > Magnoliopsida > Fabales > Fabaceae > Arachis > Arachis stenosperma. The sequence continues at coordinate 138,909,445 of NC_080385.1, forward strand.
TGATCATAGAGATGTGCCATTATCAGAAGACACAGGTGTTTCTACAGTCAAACCAGTTTCACAAACAAACATCATTGAAGTTATTAAAGAAGCATTGCCTAGTACAATAAATGCAGTGTTGCCTAGTGTTGTAAATGAAGCTACATAGAGTAATTTATTGTATCTCCTTTCTAAGATTCCAGGATTCTCCCAAGAAAAGGACCATTAGAATGATTTTGCTGGCAATAATATTGATTAGGTGGCTTATGTTAATGCATTTTGTTAGGCTTTGCTTATATAGGTAGTTTATTTGTTTGATAGATAATTGATTGGGTAATTTGTTTTATTTTCAGGTTTTATAAAAGTTAGCTTACTTTTATTGGTAGTTTACTTAGTTGATGATAAATAATTATTTGGATTGATTTTTATAGTTACTGATATTGTTAGATTTAGCATATTTTGGTATTTTATTTGTAAAGTGTCTATGTTGGAGATGTTACATTAAACTTTTATTTTAATAAATATGTTGGGTTTGAATTTTTTTTTAAATATGTATAATTTTGATGAAATAATTTTATTTGTATGCATTATAATCTTTTAGTTCAATCACTAAAATAAAAAATAATATGATGTTTATTTTAGTATAACGAAAAAATTGGAATTCTAACTGATATTCTAGAAAAATTAGCGACATACTCGCTATTGATGATGGTGAAAAATTAAAGACTCCATTGCGATTGAAACATTTGTGAGATACCTATCAAATCGTTACTAGTTTAAAAGGAATTTGCGATGACATTTTGTGATAGTATTGCAACTAATTGACTACATATTATTTCTTAGCAAATTAGCAATTATTTCATAACTCTACTTTCTCATTTCGAATAGTTTTGGTTTAGCGACAAAATTCCTACAAATTCGATTAAGGATTTTCAAAGATTAACTATATGTTTGCTACAAAATTTGACAGATTTGCGATCATATTAGCGGATAACTTTCGACGAGTTAGGTTTGGAAAAATTCTTTGCTAATTAGCGTTAACTAATCATTCCATGTTGTCTACGAAGTTAGCTTGCATTTAGCGATGAATTTGCTGCAGTAGAGTTTGTCGCTAATTAGCGACTACCGTTTAATCCATTTCTTATGTGGAATTAACTTTTACTTTAGTGATGGATTTGTGACTATCTATTCAGTATCTAAAAATTTTCCGATGAATTAGTGACTGTTGTGTTTGTCACACTGATCTGCAACTTGTAATTAGCAAAGAAAGCATTAGTTGCTAGGCGGTAACTAATTCGTCACAAATTATATTTTGTGTTAGATTAACAATGATTTTACAACTCTTTTTTGTGGTAACTAATCGGCCATATTCTTGTATAGGATTGACCTGTTTATTTTTTCTTTGTTTATGGACTTCAATTTTTAAGGCTGGACCTTTTATGGCTAATCCTACGGATTAAATGGACAAACTTGCTTATTTTTTATTTTAAAAAAGATTAAATTAAAAAATTTAATTCTATTCCAAAAAATTTTTTGTAACAAAAATATTATTTTTTGACTAAAAATATTAAAAAAACAGATTTTTTCGTAGGTCGTGTCACGTCAAATAAAAAAATATTGAAGAAAGTATTAAATTTGGTAAAAATTCACGTGTAGTTATTTTTATGTAAAGTTGTTAGTTGAGAATTATTAGATGATTTAATATATTTAATTAAATTATATCTAATAATTTTTAACTATTAATTTTATATAAAGACAATTGTATGTAAATCTTTATCTTTACTTTTTTTGAAAATAAAAAAAATAAATAAACCGTTGATTTTGCCCAAAATTTAAATTGGTCTAATTTGAGAGATAAAAATCAGTTCTTGCAAATGGATATACAGATTAAGGCTTGAGTTGACGAATTTAGGCTATTTTGACTGAATTGACTGTCTCACTCCATAAAACCAAATCGATTTGATAATAATTTAAAAAAGAAAAGAAAAAAGAAAAAAAATTTACTCGTTATTTCTCATTGCTCCAATATGCTAATTGCCAACAAACACAGTCAGTAGCAAAAAAACCAACGCTTGAAGACAAAAAGGGAGAGAAATGCACTTTAACTGTTCAGCATAACAATACCATTGAATTCACAGTTGCTTTGAATACCATCAAGTTCAAGTCTACTAGACACGATTTAGAATTCACTTCAAGAGTGACACGATTGTGCATCTGATACAAGATTTTTCAGTTCTGTTGAACGGATTCAATTTTATTTTGTTCAAAAAAATTCATGCAGAGTCTAAGAAAGATGGTTATTTAGTTGGTAAGTACTTTGTTAGAGTAATTTATAACGCATGTGATGTTTAATTTCTTGAAAGCTAATTTTTTAAGCAAAATAATTTTATCGATATGATTTATTACATAATATGTCTATATTTAATGTATGTTATTTGAATTGGCTGATGCGTTGTTTTTGTTATAGGTATAGTACCAAAAAAATTATATTATTTAGTGAAACCTTTCTTCAATTTGGTAATGGCTTTGTTTTTTATTCTTATGTGTTTTATTTTAACACATCTAAAGGCAAATTTTATATATAGCAATTAAAAAATTGGTGCCTTTAAAAGTATCGTTGGTAACAAAAAAAAAAGCTAGAAATAATTGATTAACACCAATGTTATTAGTTCAATATATTTCTTAAGTTATTTTTTTCAATAGGAGCATCACACAGTCAATGATAATTTTTTTAATGTCCATATTTAATTATTTGTAATTTTTAGAGTATCGATTTGGGTCATTGTAAACTAATTTATTTACTACTAAGCATTATCCCATCTTAGTATCCAAGACGAGTTACTGTAATAAATTTAATATAAATTTATCCATATGCATGAGTAGTTGGTTTTGATTGAATTAGTTTTTCTATGGGTAGTTTTTTCGTATTTTCTAAGTGTTTTTATTGTTAGACTAGTCTTGAATAAATGTTTGCGTTTAATATTTTTTGTGCGAATACCTCTGGTTGTACTGCTTTTGAACCTTCTTTTTCCATATTGGATGGAAGTGGGTCTTTGGGTTAGACATGTGTAGTTTTAGTTAATTATTTAGTTTGTGATGTGTTTAGTTTGTCTAATTTTAAATTGATCTAAAGCACTTGCACGAAGTGGTACCAGATCCATCTACATTTAAAATTATTACTATTTTGCAGATGTAGTCAGCTTGCTTCTAAGGGCAAATTGGTCGAGTTCACAAGGGACAGGAAGTCATCAAGTTATATCACCATAAAACATGATGATCTTGAATAATGCTTAATATTTTTTTGATAGTGGTTTTTGTTTTAAAATCTTTTTTGAAATTTTGTGCCTCTCTTTAAGCTACAAGCATTACTATTTTTAATAGAGATGGACAGAAATTAAGGGTTATATTGTGGCAATTTTTTACTCTTGATTTGCTCAAATATCTAAAGGAACACTCGTGTCTTACTTATGTGGTTATTCTCTAAATAGGTAAGATGAAAAATTTTAATGGTTTGTTTATTTTATGCGGTGTTTGAATACATGTTAAGCGTCATAATATGCTTCTAATATTTTTTTTAATTTGCTATGTCTTTTTATAGAAATTATGAGTGTTTCCAACACATACTACAATTCCAAGTTCTTTATCAATGAGGAGTTTTCAGCTGTCAAGAATTTTTTTGCAAGGTACAGTGTATAAATTAATAGTTTGGGCAGCAAAATATTTATACAAGGATTTTTGTGACTATTTAACTATTAGAAAATTTCAAAAATTCTGGTTTAAAAAATTCAAGAGTGAACAATTTGAAATCTATTGACGAATAAGGAATAATGCCGCTGGTTTGTCAGGCTACAAGCCAATTGCCGAAATAAAGAAGTATAATCAAGTAAAATTTCTTTATTAGTCTCCCTTTTTGTCAATTATTATATCTAATGTTTGTTGAATCATAATCTCAATGGTCGTATTATACCCTTGCATCCATCAATTTTAAGATGTTGTATTTGTTACTGCCGGGATAATTAAAGAAGTTGAGACTGAGTTTGGTTGGTGGTACAAAGAATGTAAAAAGTGCCGTCGTGGCTTAAAGAAAGTTGAGAAAAGATATTTCTGTCCCAAATGCATTGACGACTACGAGTTCTATGTGCCAAGGTATAACTCAAACTAATTCTTGAACATTCACGCACTACATACTCTTTGTCTAAGAAAATTATGGTATAAACTAATCATTTGTATTATTTCTTGAGAAATTTTATTGTTGACTTCTATCATTTGTCATTTAGTTAGCCTAATCTATTAAAGATAATTAATTTTAAGTATTGCTATCCATCTCTTTTCTATCATAACATAAATCAAGAGTTAAACCTAATTAATCAAATGAAAGAGTTTTATTGTCATTGAAAGGTGGATAGATATAGTAAAGTGACATAATATCTTTTGTGAGTTATGCTGTTTGGGATTGTGATGTGTTGTTAAAGTAATCCCCCGTGTGGATTCGAGACTCTTGAATAAGGCATTAAAAAATATAATTGTGTCCAATTCAATAATAACTTACTATAGGCAGCATATGTATTGGTATAATTCATATAGTATATTATTCTTGAATTGTAAATGCTTTGGTAAATAATAGGTACAACATCCACGTAAAGGTGATTGACCATACAGACACTACCTCTTTTGTTTTATTCGATGGAGGAGCTACAAAATTTTTTGGAGTTTCTGCCAATGACCTTAGGTAGTCTTGTATGACTAAGGTTTGATGTCATATTCATTATTTTGTTATTTATTCTAAACTCTACCTTAATGTTTATTATTTATGAGAGCATGAATGAATTTTTTTCTGCTAAATGCGAAGGATGTTGAGAAAAATTCCTACCCCAAAGAGATTAATAAGCTTAGGGATATTAAGTTCATCTTTAAAGTGCAACTCAAGATAAGGAATCTAAACTCTTATAAGCCATATGTGATTCATATGCTGAGGATGGCTAATGAGGATTCTTTGGTCTCTGCTTTCCTGGATAAATACAATCCTGACCCTATAACCCTCTCCTGCTAATAACTTTTTCTTTGGTTTCGGTATCGTGAAAATAGATCAACCATATTTTGATGATGTCTTTTTATTAAATAAATTGTTTTGTAGGGTCTTTTTTTGCATGAAAATTCTGAGCTACTGAGCCTGTCTACTGGCCCATATGACCGTTCTAAGGTTTGTGTCAAATAATTTACGATTTAAATAGTTATAATGATACTCTTAGTCTATATAGTAACTAAAATATTATTATTTTTATTATTATTGGTGCAGGATGACGTATCCCAGGTGTGTGAGAATGAGTCTGAAATAAAAACTCCATCATCTGCAATCGATGGAAAACATAATTCCAAAATTTTCAAAACTAAGAAACATATGGAAGAGATTGGAGACGAGTCAGTTTCATCCAAATCTAAGAAAGAAAAGTGGGTTGTGATGGAAGACTAAATCATCACGTCTTTAGGCAGTTCAATTTATAAGATATAGGAATAATTTATTTAAACTATTATTTGAATGAATTATAGTCCTTTGAGAGAGATTAGAATCTACATATATAAATAGTTTATTTCTCTTTAATCTTTCTGTTGACCTTAATTTATAAATTAGAACTTGAAACACAAATTGTTTGGTTTATTTGTTTATTTAATCTAAGACTTGAGTGAATTTTCTTTCAATAAATAATAATAATAATAATAATAATAATAATAATAATAATATTATTATTATTATTATTATTATTATTATTATTATTATTATTATTGTCGTTGTTGTTGTTGTACGTTTTGGAGTAATAAACTTTAATTTTGCTGTACATACTTACAAAACAAAAGTATTCACTAAATATAGCTTTAACTTCTTTTTAGATGTTAAATTATCAAATAAAAAATACTACTGAATATAACCTATTGAGTTGAGTACATGAATAAGACTAACTTTATAGGGAGAAGTAATTAGTCATATTTTTTATTCTACAGCCTATAGTCGAACAAAATAATTAGACATATTTTTTATTCTACTGCTTATTTTTTAACCTTGCATCATGGGAGAGTGGAAAGTGAGATATGCAAGGGAGGAGCAAAAAATCATGGGTGTATCTTCTGACATGTGAGAAAGAAGAGTGGTTGCTGAGTGAGAGTAATTATTAGGGTTTTGGTGTTGTGTGCAGCTGTAGCTCACCGAAGTAAGTTAAGTTATATTTATATGAACCCCTAAATGAAAATTTTTTATTTCTCTCAAAAAAAAGAAATTTTTTATTTGAAATAAAATAATTTCTTTGATTATTTCCAACAAGTTATAACATTTACACATTAAAATTTTAGCCCCGCTCAAAATACAATAGCTTTATATTAGAATTCTACAATTACATACAATTATCATATTGAGTATTTGATTATTAGACATTTTTTGGAGGCGTTATTATTGTACATTACACCACATCTTTATGTAAGTTTTATTTTTTATTTTAAATAAAATTTTTAAGTGTTGATCAACCTTCTATTGATTAGTGTTTTCATTTTAATTTATTCAAATTCTCTGTGATTTATACTTTTTTACGGTTCACATGTTTGATATTATTTTGCTTGAGTAGTCTTACACACAAAATGTTAATATTTTAGTTTGTAGAAATCATCTTTCTATCTCTTTTAACCTTTCTATTGAGATAGTAAAAAAGATGGGCCTTTGACAATAGAATTTGTATAACCAAGATCAACTTTTTTTAAAATAACTAACTACATAGCTAAAATAAATAAGGTTTCATTTTTTGCATTATATGTATAAAATTACAAGTATAAAATTTCAAAATTTTTCTTTGTTGTAAATTATTAGCATAGTAGTTAAAAATAAATAATATTCATATAATTGTTAAATATTTAAAAATAAACTAGGCTATTAGGCACTTTCTATAAGTGTTACTATTGCACAATGCACTATGTCTAAAGTTTAATTTTTTTTTATCAGATGGATTAAAATTTGTTAATTTAGATAATAATTTTATTATTCACTTAATCTAATTATTTAAAAATTTATTTTATTATTTATAATTTAAATTTAAAAACTACATGTCACTTAACAGATAAATAATATTACCTGTCACGTGTGCATTATTATTATTATTATTATTATTATTATTATTATTATTATTATTATTATTGAAACATATCATAAAGTTATTCTTAATTTCGAATAATTAATTCAATTTTTGATACTTAAATTTTAAATGACTAAAATTATTATATGTTGAATATTTTGTGCTTAACTAATTTTTTTGTTATTTAGATTAAAAAATATGATTTATTAATCACTTCTAAATTCAAGTTTAAAAATAGTTGTACATAAGTGTATATTTTTATATTTTTAATTAATTATTTAACAATATATAATATAAAAATTAGTTTACTTAAAGCAGCTATATTTAAATATATATATATATATATATATATATATATATATATATATATATATGTAAGTATTTTTAATTAAATTATTGATTTGTGAACTAAAAGTCACTGTTAATATATTTTTACATATTTAAAAATTAAATTTTTTATTTTTGAAGTAAAAAATGATACTTCATAAATTAATCAATAGATAATTAGTATTATAAGTTAATGAATATTTAAAATTTAACATCAAAATTTGTATTAAAATTTTAAAATTTGTATTTGTAGCTCATTATTATAGGAGAAATATATTATGAATAAGTGAATTAACAACGATAATGTATCCAACTTCAATCATACAATCTAAGATTGTAAGGTTAAGATGAAGAATAATTTTAGCAAGAAAACAAAAAAGATTTGATAATAATGAATTTATTCTTTTTTGTGCTTCTGGTGAGTATTTTTTGTGAGGCTTTTTTATTTCTCTCTTTTTTTAAGAGAAATACAATTTAAGCTATTATCATTGCTGAGAATATTAACGAAGTAGTTTGTACTATACATAATTTTTCAAATATTTTAATTTAATGATTGAACAACTATTCATTTATAAAAGTATTTCTTTCAAATTCATATTTAATAAACTATAAATTAGATTTAAACTATGCAATCTTCAAATTTTTAGATATTAATTATTTAAGTTAATTAATTATTTAATATTATTTAACATATAATCAATCATGATTTAGAATGATATACTATTTAATCTAAAGTAATACATAAAACTCTATACTAACTGGAGAAATATAAAATTTGATGCTTTAGTTTAGTTTTATTTAATTGGATTTAAATAATTTATGATTTTAAAATTATATTTAAATTTAGAATTTTATTTATTATTTAAATTAAATTTTATTTATTTTTAAATTATGACTTGGTATATTTTAAATAATATGATATAGATAATCATTGATTTAGTTTATTAATTTCAAAAATAATTAAATTAAACTAAACCAATACAATTTTTTTTGTTAACTACGAAATATACTACTAAAATTATATAAAACCAAATACGAGATTAGTTAATTGAATAATTATTTGTGTTTTATTTATTTTTCTTGACTTAACAGTGTGGAAGAACAACACTAATACAAATTTTGACGTACATGAAAATGTGCAATATATTGCTGCAAGTCAAAGAACAGTGCGTCAAGAAACTGGTACCTCATCTAATATTCTCAGTTTATAATGAAGTGGAGATAAATGTGACATTTTTCTCATTGTAATTGACTCATATTTATCTAATTTTTGAAATATCAGTTTAGTGACGAAAAAATTTTATATATTTCTCATTACTCATTCATAGGGAAGCAACTCTCTATGTATGATGTACATTGTGCATCGCATGAAATTGGACAGAAAAATATTCTTCCAATTTATGTAAGACCTTCTACATCAAAGATAAGATCTAAACAATTTTCAACTCTACCAACGGGTCCCTTATTGACAAGAACTCCACTGTCCGTCTTAACAAATAATACGTATAATTAATGATTACCAAATGATTCATGCACCAATATTTAAAAAAAGTATGCTTCATCGAAAATTATTTATATAACATAGATTTATTACAATTCTAACATACACCTGTGTAAAAGGATCTACCAATAATCTAATGGAAGTCGTTCTGCAAAATCATCTTTTATCACACTGCGGTTCCCAAAGATCGTGCCTAACAGGACGGTAATTTAGAAAAGACGGTAATAATTATTATATTCTTTTCTTTCCTATAGTGTCTAACGTTTAATTGAATAAAATTGAACATTTTGTCAAGAAATTCTACTATAAATGGAAAGCAAAAAAGACAATCTTCTTCTATTGTTGCTTTGGTGGCTATTAATTTGACACAACTTTATGAAGATGTAAACTTATCGACTGTTAAGGTATACCCACCAAGCGGTGACACACATAGTGGCCAAAATGTTGACCCTTTTGTTGATTATGAAGGTAATCTTTCATTATATTAAGAATTTAAGTTAGTAGTTTGTAAGAGATATGAATTATTAGTAATACATCAACATATATGTTTTCACTTTTTATAATTTTTATTGATTGTAGTTGTTAATGCTTATGATGATTCAATGTTGGATGTAAATTTAGAAGATTATTTTATACCATTCTCAAAAATTTTAGACGGTATGTACAAATTTTATTTGTATGTTTATTTATATCTTTGTGTATATCATGGACTAAATTGCATCGATATAACAACTGAATATCTAAAGAGAGTTCATTCGACAGGTGTGTGGGATATAAAAGATCCTATTTATCAATGTCAACATTATAAAGCATGGATGTGGCCTAATAAAAAGCTTGCTAAATCCAAACAGCCACTGCAACCAAAATTTTCATTATGTTGTATGGAAGAAAAGATTGAGCTTTCTTTACTTTCTGTGTCTCTTGATGAGCTCATTTAGCTTCATATTGAAGGAGATCAAAGAAGTATTCATTTTCTAAAAAATATAGGCATTTAATTCAATGTTTTGTTTTATATCAATGGCCGAAAAAATTGACCGTAGGGTGAACAATGGGACTGCTCCTCTAATTTTTAAGTTTGGAAGTCAAAACTACCATAACATTGGTAGCTTGCTTCTTTCGGATAGTCTATGACCAACATTTGTCCAACTATATATCTATGACACAGAAAATGAGATTGATAATCGGATAGGCAGACTTTGGTAATTTTCATGCAACCAATCAAATATTTTAATTTTTTTTATCTGTGAGAGAGAATAACATAAATTTTATTGTGTTTTTTTTGTAGTTCTAATGAAGCTGTAAATGAGGGGGATAGAAAAATTGTGACAATATTAAGAAACATGCTAGATAAATATAATAGTTTGGCAAAGAGTTTTTACTATGCAAGAGATAGGTACCAACAGAAAAATTGCACAGACATAAAATTTAAGTTGATTAGTAAAAGGACTATAGATGGCAGGACATACAACTTGCCATCTGCATATGAAGTGGCTGCATTGATTGTTGCTGATGTTGAACAACTAAGCAAAGATAGAGATATTATTATAGAGAGTCAAACTAGAAAGCTCCAATCGGATTGATGTTTTTCACCCATCTTATTTAGCCTTGCAATATCTGTTGTTGTTTCCGTATGGGGATGATGAATTTTTTTTGGGTATTGCAATATCAGATTCTATCTCTATTAGGCCTACAAAAAAAACAATCACTTTGCGATAATTCTTTACTTTTTGCCTACAGAAAAAGACAAGTGAATCTCCGTTAATTCTAAAATCAAAGAGATTATTCCAACAGTTTTTAGTGGAATCAGAGAGATTAAAATTCTTTAGGTGTAAACAACCACAATTGAGAATTGATAGATACAAATGTCTGCATGAAAGTTTTATAAACTGGGATGTAGATACTGCAAGGCTTGGCAAAAGAATCATTCTTTCCAGTACTTTACTGGTAGACCTAGGTACATGATGAATAATTGCAAAGATGCATATGCAATTTGTAGATATGCAAGATATCCTAACTATTTTATCACTGTGACCTATAATCCTGAATAGGATGAGATAAAATGAGAAGTGACTCCTATTGGATTGAAGCCAGAAGACTGCCCTGATATATTGTGTCGAGTTTTCAAAATCAAGCTTGATGATTTAATTGATGACCTAAAAGAGGGAAAGATCTTTGGCAAAATTTTGGGATGTAAGTCTGTGTTTATGCAATACCTTATTAAAATCATATGTTGTGATGTTTTACTCATTTGTCTTTTTCAATTTTCAGATGTTTGCACTATAGAGTTTCAAAAAAGAGGACTTCCACATGCACATATCCTTTTATTCATGAGTAACGAGTTCAAGCCACAAATACCAGATGACATAGACAAACATATAATGGCTAAAATTCCTGATGAAAATGAAAGGCTAAATCTATATGGAGCTGTTCAAAATTTCATGGTACATGGTCCATTTGGTTCGTACAACAAGAATTCACTTTGCATGAAGAATGGATCCTGTTCAAAATTTTATCCCAAAGAGTTTAGGCAGCGAATAACAGTCGAACTATGAAGAAAATGAAATGTGTACTAGACAATAAGTTCATTGTTCTGTATAATCTAGAAATCAGGAATACACATGCCAAATAAGTTCTATTAAGTATCTATTTAAGTATGTACATGGTGCGCGGAATTGTGATCATCAATGGCGCCATCAACATGGTATGCTCAATTGCAATTTCAACTCTTTATCACAACTTCGCACAACTAACCAACAAGTGCACAGGGTCGTCCAAGTAATAAACCTTACGCGAGTAAGGGTCGATCCCACGGAGATTGTTGGTATGAAGCAAGCTATGGTCATCTTGTAAATCTCAGTCAGGCGGATTCAAATGGTTATGGAGGATTAATGATTAAAAGATAAATAAAACATAAAATAAAGATAGAGATACTTATATAATTCATTGGTGAGATTTTTAAATAAGCGTATGAAGATGCTTTGTCCCTTCCGTCTCTCTACTTTCCTACTGTCTTCATCCAATCCTTCTTACTCCTTTCGATGGCAAGCTATATGTTGGGCATCACCGTTGTCAATGGCTACAGTCCCGTCCTCTCAGTGAAAATGTTCAACGTGCTCTGTCACAGCACGGCTAATCAGCTGTCGGTTCTCGATCATGTCGGAATAGAATTCAGTGATTCTTTTGCGTCTGTCACTAACGCCCCACAATCGCGAGTTTGAAGCTTGTCACAGTCATTCAATCCTTGAATCCTACTCAGAATACCACAGACAAAGTTTAGACTTTCCGGATTCTCAAGAATGCCGCCATCAATTCTATCTTATACCACGAAGATTCTGATTAAGGAATCCAAGAGATAAATATTCAAGCCTTGTTTGTTTGTAGAACGGAAGTGGTTGTCAGTCACGCGTTCATAAGTGAGAATGATGATGAGCGTTACATAATCATCACATTCATCATGTTCTTGGGTGCGAATGAATATCTTAGAACAAGAATAAGCTGAATTGAATAGAAGAACAATAGTAATTGCATTGATACTCGAGGTACAGCAGAGCTCCACACCTTAATCTATGGTGTGTAGAAACTCCACCGTTGAAAATACATAAGTGATAATGGTGATCATTGGCTTTGGCCCCAGAGAGGGAACCAGAAGAACCAAGATGAAAATACAACAGCAAAAGGTCTTATTTATAGAGAACTAGTAGCTTAAGGTTTACAGAAATGAGTAAATGACATAAAAATCCACTTCCGGGCCCACTTGGTGTGTGCTTGGGCTGAACATTGAAGCTCCCATGTGTAGAGACTTTTCTTGGAGTTAAACGCCAGCTTTTGTGCCAGTTTGGGCGTTTAACTCCCATTCTTGTGCCAGTTCCGGCGTTTAACGCCAGAATTCTTGAGCTGACTTGGAACGCCTGTTTGGGCCATCAAATCTTAGATAAAGTATGGACTATTATACATTGCTGGAAGGCCCAGAATGTCTACTTTTCAACGCAATTGAGAGTGCTCTAATTGGGCTTCTGTAGCTCCAGAAAATCCACTTCGAGTGCAGGGAGGTCAGAATCCAATAGCATCTGCAGTCCTTTTCAGCCTCTGAATCAGATTTTTGCTCAGGTCCCTCAATTTCAGCCAGAAAATACCTGAAATCACAGAAAAACACACAAACTCATAGTAAAGTCCAGAAAAGTGAATTTTAACTAAAAACTAATAAAAATATAATAAAAACTAACTAAAACATACTAAAAACATACTAAAAATAATGCCAAAAAGCGTATAAATTATCCGCTCATCACAACACTAAACTTAAATTGTTACTTGTCCCCAAGCAACTGAAAATCAAATAAGATAAAAAGAAGAGAATATGCAATGAATTCCAAAAATATCTATGAAGATCAGTATTAATTAGATGAGCGGGGCTTTTAGCTTTTTGCCTCTGAACAGTTTTGGCATCTCACTCTATCCTTTGAAATTCAGAATGATTGGCTTCTATAGGAACTCAGAATCCAGATAGTGTTATTGATTCTCCTAGTTAAGTATGATGATTCTTGAACACAGCTACTTTATGAGTCTTGGTCGTGGCCCAAAGCACTCTGTCTTCCAGTATTACCAACGGATACATACATGCCACAGACACATAACTGGTGAACCTTTTCAGATTGTGACTCAGCTTTGCTAGAGTCCCCAATTAGAGGTGTCCAGGGTTCTTAAGCACACTCTTTTTTTGCCTTGGATCACGACTTTATTTTTACCCTTGCCTTTTGGTTTAAAGGGCTGTTGGCTTTTTCTGCTTGCTTTCTTTCTTCTTTTTTTTCGCACATACTCTCTCTGTTTTTTTGTATTCACTGCTTTTTCTTGCTTCAAGAATCATTTTTATGATTTTTCAGATCCTCAGTAACATGTCTCCTTTTTTCATCATTCTTTCAAGAGCCAACATTCATGAACAACAAATTCAAAAGACATATGCATTGTTCAAGCATACATTCAGAAGTCAAAGCATTGCCACCACATCAAAATAATTAATCTGTTATAAAATTCAAAATTCATGCAATTCTTCTCTTTTTTAATTAAGAACATTTTTCATTTAAGAAAGGTGATGGATTCATAGGACATTCATAACTTTAAGGCATAGACACTAAGACACTAATGATCATAAGACACAAACATAAATAAAACATAAAGCATAATTTTCGAAAAAAAATAGAAAAATAAAGTACAAGGAGATTAAAGAACGGGTCCACCTTAGTGATGGCGGCTTGTTCTTCCTCTTGAAGATCTTATGGAGTGCTTGAGCTCCTCAATGTCTCTTCCTTGCCTTTGTTGCTCCTCTCTCATGATTCTTTGATCTTTTCTAATTTCACGGAGGAGGATGGAATGTTCTTGGTGCTCCACCCTTAGTTGTCCCATGCTGGAACTCAATTCTCCTAGGGAGGTGTTGATTTGCTCCCAATAGTTTTGTGGAGGAAAGTGCATCCCTTGAGGCATCTCAGGGATTTCATGATGAGGAATTTCCTCATGTCCATGAGTGGGATCTCTTGTTTGCTCCATCCTTTTCTTAGTGATGGGCTTGTCCTCATCAATGAGGATGTCTCCCTCTATGTTAATTCCAACTGAATTACAGAGGTGACAAATGAGATGAGGGAAGGCTAACCTTGCCAAGGTAGAGGACTTGTCTGCCACCTTATAAAGTTCTTGGGATATAACCTCATGAACTTCTACTTCCTCTCCAATCATGATGCTACGAATCATGATAGCCCAGTCTATAGTAACTTCGGACCGGTTGCTAGTGGAAATGATTGAGCGTTGGATAAACTCCAACCATCCCCTAGCCACGGGCTTGAGGTCATGCCTTCTCAGTTGAACCGGCTTCCCTCTTGAATCTCTCTTCCATTGAGCGCCCTCTTCACAAATGTCTATGAGGACTTGGTCCAACCTTTGATCAAAGTTGACCCGTCTAGTGTAGGGGTGTTCATCTCCTTGCATCATGGGCAAGTTGAATGCCAACCTTACATTTTCCGGACTAAAATCTAAGCATTTTCCTCGAACCATTGTAAGCCAATTCTTTGGGTCCGGGTTCACACTTTGATCATGGTTCTTGGTGATCCATGCATTGGCATAGAACTCTTGAACCATTAAGATTCCGACTTGTTGAATGGGGTTGGTAAGAACTTCCCAACCTCTTATTCGGATCTCATGTCGGATCTCCGGATATTCACTCTTTTTGAGTTTGAAAGGGACCTCGAGGATCACCTTCTTCATGGCCATAACTTTATGGAAGTGGTCTTGATGCACCCTTGAGATGAATCTCTCCATCTCTCATGACTCGGAGGTGGAAGCTTTTGCCTTTCCCTTCCTCTTTCTAGAGGTTTCTCCGGCCTTAGATGCCATAAATGGTTATGGAAAAACAAAAAGCAATGCTTTTACCACACCAAACTTAGAAGGTTTGCTCGTCCTCAAGCAAAAGAAGAAAGAAGAGAGTAGAAGAAGAAGAAATAGAGGAGATGGAGGTGGCTTTGTTTTTCGGCCAAGGGGGAGAAGTAGTGTGTAGGTTGTGTGAAAATGAAGGAGTGAAGATGGGTTTATATAGGGGTGGAGAGAGGGGTAAGGTTCGACCATTATGGGTGGGTTTGGGAGGGAAAGTGGTTTGAATTTGAATGGTGAGGTAGGCGGGTGGTGCACGAAATGCAATCTAACTCTTTGGCAATTCGCACAACTAACCAGCAAGTGCACTGGGTCGTCCAAGTAATACCTTACGTGAGTAATGGTCGATCCCACGGAGATTATTGGTTTGAAGCAAGCTATGTTTATTTTATTAATCTTAGTCAGGAAGCCAATAAGATTATTTGGATTTAATTGTAAGAAGTAAAAGTGTCTGGAATTATTAGAAAAATAAGAGAATCAAATCGTTACTTGTTGTGCAGTAATGAGAAATATGTTGGAGTTTTGGAGATGCTTTGTCCTTTGAATTTCTACTTTTCCTTGAAGTCCTCTTTCCACACGCAAGGTTCCTTCCATGGCAAGCTCTATGTAGGGTGTCACTGTTGTCAATGGCTACCTCCCATCCTCTCAGTGAAAACGTTCCTATGCTCTGTCACAGCACGGCTAATCATCTGTCGGTTCTCAATCAGGTTGGAATAGAATCCATTGATTCTTTTGCGCCTGTCACTAACGCCCAGCCTTCAGGAGTTTGAAGCTCGTCACAGTCATTCAATCCCAAAATCCTACTCGGAATACCACGGACAAGGTTTAGACTTTCCGGATTCTCATGAATGCCGCCATCAATCCGGCTTATACCACGAAGATTCTGATTAAAGAATCTTAGAGATACTCATTCAATCTGATGTAGAACGGAGGTGGTTGTCAGGCACACGTTCATGGATTGAGGAAGGTGATGAGTGTCACGGATCATCACCTTCTCCATAATTAAGCGCGAATGAACATCTTAGATAAGAACAAGCGTGTTTGAATGGAAAACAAAGTAATTGTATTAATTCATCGAGACGCTGCAGAGCTCCTCACCCCCAACAATGGAGTTTAGAGACTCATGCCGTCAAAAAGTATGTAATTCAGATCTGAAAATGTCATGAGGTCCAAAATAATTCTCTAAAAGTTGTTTAAATAGTAAACTAGTAACCTAGGTTTACAGAATATGAGTAAACTAAGATAATTGGTGCAGAAATCCACTTCTGGGGCCCACTTGGTGTGTGCTGGGGCTGAGACTAAAGCTATCCACGAGTAGAGGCTTTTCTTGGAGTTAAACTCCAAGTTATGACGTGTTTTGGGCGTTCAACTCCGGATCATGACGTGTTTCTGGCGTTTAACTCCAGACAGCAGCATGTACTTGGCGTTCAACGCCAAGTTACGTCGTCTATATTCGCGCAAAGTATGGACTATTATATATTTCTGGAAAGCCCTGGATGTCTACTTTCCAACGCCGTTGAGAGCACGCCAATTGGACTCCTGTAGCTCCAGAAAATCTATTTCGAGTGCAGGAAGGTCAGGATCCAACAGCATCAGCAGTCCTTTTTCAGCCTAAGTCAGATTTTTGCTCAGCTTCCTCAATTTCAGCCAGAAAATACCTGAAATCACAGAAAAATACACACACTCATAGTAAAGTCCAGAAATATGATTTTTGCCTAAAAACTAATAACATTTAACTAAAAACTAATTAAAACATGCTAAAATCTACATGAAATTACCCCCAAAAAGCGTATAAAATATCCGCTCATCAGCGGGGTTTTATGAAGGATGGATGTGAGTGGTGAAGAGAATGGTGGGATTTGATAGGTGAGGGGTTTTTGGGGAAGAGGTGTTGAGGTGATTGGTGAATGGGTGAAGAAGAGAAAGAGTGGTGGGGTAGGTGGGGATCCTGTGGGGTCCACAGATCCTGAGGTGTCAAGGATAATTCATCCCTGCACCAAGTGGTGAGCAAAAATGCTCCTTTTGCCAATCCTGGCGTTAAACGCCGGGCTGGTTCCCATTTCTGGCGTTTAACGCCAGCTTCTTGCCCATTCCTGGCGTTAAACGCCAGTCTGGTGCCCATTTCTGGCGTTAAACGCCCAGAATGGCGCCAGACTGGGCGTTAAACGCCCATTCTGCTATCTTCACTAGCGTTTAAACGCCAGTAGATTTTCCTCCAGGGTGTGCTATTTTTTTCTTTCTGTTTTTCATTCTGTTTTTGCTTTTTCAATTGATTTTGTGACTTCCCATGATAATCAACCTATAGAAAACATAAAATAACAAAGGAAAATAGATAAATATAACATTGGGTTGCCTCCCAAAAGAGCTTCTTTAATGTCAGTAGCTTCACAGTGGGCTCTCATGGAGCCTCACAGATACTCAGAGCAATGTTGGAACCTCCCAACACCAAACTTAGAGTTTAAATGTGGGGGTTCAACACCAAACTTAGAAGTTGGTTGTGGCCTCCCAACACCAAACTTAGAGTTTGACCGTGGGGGCTCTGTTTGACTCTGTTTTGAGAGAAGCTCTTCATGCTTCCTCTCCATGGTTACAGAGGGGTATCCTTGAGCCTTAAACACAAAGGATTCTTCATTCACTTGAATGATCAATTCTCCTCTGTCAACATCAATCACAGTCTTTGCTGTGGCTAGGAAGGGTCTGCTAAGGATGATGGATTCATCCATGCACTTCCCAGTCTCTAGGACTATGAAATCAGCAGGGATGTAATGGTCTTCAACCTTTACCAGAACATCCTCTACAAGTCCATAAGCTTGTTTTCTTGAATTTTCTGCCATCTCTAGTGAGATTCTTGCAGCTTGCACCTCAAAGATCCCTAGCTTCTCCATTACAGAGAGAGGCATGAGGTTTATGCTTGACCCTAGGTCACACAGAGCCTTCTCAAAGGTCATGGTGCCTATGGTACAAGGTATTGAGAACTTTTCAGGATCCTGTCTCTTTTGAGGTAATCTCTGCCTAGTCAAGTCATCCAGTTCTTTGGTGAGCGAAGGGAGTTCATCCTCCCAAGTCTCATTACCAAATAACTTGTCATTTAGCTTCATGATTGCTCCAAGGTACTTAGCAACTTGCTCTTCAGTGACATCTTCGTCCTCGTCAGAGGAAGAATACTCATCAGAGCTCATGAATGGCAGAAGTAATTCCAATGGAATCTCTATGGTCTCAGTGTGAGCCTCAGATTCCCATGGTTCCTCATTAGGGAACTCATTGGAGGCCAGTGGATGTCCATTGAGGTCTTCCTCATTCGCGATCACTGCCTCTTCCTCCTCTCCAAATTCGGCCATTTTGATGGCCTTGCACTCTCCTTTTGGATTCTCTTCTGTATTGCTTGGAAGAGTACTAGGAGGGAGTTCAGTAACTTTCTTACTCAGTTGACCCACTTGTGCCTCCAAGTTTCTAATGGAGGACCTTGTTTCAGTCATAAAACTTTGAGTGGTTTTGATTAGATCAGAGACCATGGTTGCTAAGTCAGAGTGGCTCTGCTTAAAATTCTCTATCTGTTGCTGAGAAGATGATGGAAAAGGCTTGCCATTGCCAAACCTGTTTCTTCCACCATTATTATTGTTGAAACCTTGTTGAGGTCTCTATTGATCCTTCCATGAGAGATTTGGATGATTTCTCCATGAAGGATTATAGGTGTTTCCATAGGGTTCTCCCATGTAATTCACCTCTTCCATTGAAGGGTTCTCAGGATCATAAGCTTCTTCTTCAGATGAAGCGTCCTTAGTATTGCCTAGTGCAGCTTGCATTCCAGACAGACTTTGAGAAATCATATTGACTTGCTGAGTCAATATTTTGTTCTGAGCCAATATGGCATTCATAGTATCAATCTCAAGAACTTCTTTCTTCTGATTCGTCCCATTATTCACAGGATTCGTTTCAGAAATGTACATAAATTGGTTATTTGCAACCATTTCAATGAGTTCTTGAGCTTCTGCAGGCGTCTTCTTCAGATGAAGAGATCCTCCAGCAGAGCTGTCCAATGACATCTTGGACAGTTCAGACAGACTATCATAGAAGATACCTATGATGCTCCATTCAGAAAGCATGTCAGAGGGACACTTTCTGATCAATTGTTTGTATCTTTTCCAAGCTTCATAGAGGGATTCACCTTCCTTCTATCTGAAGGTTTGGACTTTCACTCTAAGCTTACTCAGTTTTTGAGGTGGAAAGAACTTTGCCAAGAAGGCATTGACTAGCTTTTCCCAAGAGTTCAAGCTTTCTTTAGGTTGTGAGTCCAACCATATCCTAGCTCTGTTTCTTACAGCAAAAGGGAATAGCATAAGTCTGTAGACCTCAGGGTCAACTCCATTGGTCTTGACAGTGTCACAGATTTGCAAAAATTCAGCTAAAAACTGATGAGGATCTTCCAATGGAAGTCCATGGAACTTGCAATTTTGTTGCATTAGAGAAACTAATTGAGGCTTAAGCTCAAAATTGTTTGCTCCAATGGCAGGGATAGAGATGCTTCTCCCATAGAAGTTAGGAGTAGGTGCAATAAAGTCACCCAACACCTTCCTTGCATTGTTGGCATTGTTGTTGTTTTCGGCTGCCATGTCTTCTTCTTTTTTGAAGATTTCTGTTAGGTCCTCTACAGAGAGTTGTGCTTTAGCTTCTCTTAGCTTTTGCTTCAAGGTCCTTTCAGGTTCAGGGTCAGCCTCAACAAGAATGTTTTTGTCTTTGCTCCTGCTCATATGAAAGAGAAGAGAACCAGAAAATATGGAATCCTCTATGTCACAGTATAAAGATTCCTTGAGATGTTAGAGGAAAAGAAGAATAGAAGGAGGAGGTATAAGAATTCGAACTTATCAAGAGGAATAGAGTTCGGATTGCGCATTGAGGAGGAGTGTTAGTCCATAAATAGAAGGATGTGAGAAGAGGGGAAGAATTTTTGAAATTAAAGTAAAAGATTTTAAAATAATTAAAAGAAATTTTGAAAATTTGATTGATGATTTTCGAAAACTAAAGTTGGAAAAGAAATAAAGTGATTTTTGAAAAAGATTTTTTTGAAAGTAGAAATAAAAAAGATATGATTGAAAATTAATTTTGAAAAAGATGTGATTGAAAAGATATGATTGAAAAGATATGATGGAAAAACAATTTAAAAAGATTTGATTTTTTAAAATTAATGACTTGGCTAACAAGAAATTTAAAAGATATGATTCAGACATTAAACCTTTCTCAACAGAAAAGGCAACATACTTGAAATGTTGAATCAAATCATTAATTGTTAGCAAGTATTTTTGAAAAGTGGAAAGAAATTGATTTTGAAAATATATGATTGAAAAGATATGATTTAAAAAAGATTTGATTTTGAAAAATTATGAAAACTTGAAAAAAATTTGAATTAAAAACAAAATCTTCCCTCTTGTGCCATCCTGGCGTTAAACGCCCAAAATGGTATACATTCTGGCGTTTAATGCCCAAAATGCTACCCCTTTGGGCGTTAAACGCCCAGCCAGGTACCTTGGCTGGCGTTTAAACGCCAGTTTTCCTTCCTCACTGGGCGTTTTGAACGCCCAGCTTTTTCTGTGTAATTCCTCTGCTGTATGTTCTGAATCTTTAATTCTCTGTATTATTTACTTGAAAAGACACAAATTAAAATTTTTTTGAATTTTTAATGATGAGGAATAATCAAAATGAAACTAAGATCAAATAAACAATGCATGCAAGACACCAAACTTAGAAGTTTGTATACTATTGACACTAACAAATTGAGAATGCATATGAGAAACAACAAAACACTCAAGACAAGAGAATTTAAAGATCAGAACAAGGAAATCATCAAGAACAACTTGAAGATCAATGAAGAACACAATGCATGCAATTTTTTGAAAATTAGATGAATGCAATTGACACCAAACTTAAAATTAGACAGTAGACTCAAACAAGAAACATATAACATTTTTTTGATTTTAAAATTTTATAAAATTTTTTTGTATTTTTGAAAAATTTTCGAAAAGTAAAAAGCTTAAACATAAAATAAAATTACCTAATCTAAGCAACAAGATGAACCGTCAGTTGTCCAAACTCGAACAATCCCCGACAACGGCGCCAAAATCTTGGTGCGCGGAATTGTGATCATCAATGGCGCCATCAACATGGTACGCTCAATTGCAATCTCAACTCTTTATCACAACTTCGCACAACTAACCAGCAAGTGCACTGGGTCGTCCAAGTAATAAACCTTATGCGAGTAAGGGTTGATCCCACGGAGATTGTTGGTATGAAGCAAGCTATGGTCATCTTGTAAATCTCAGTCAGGCGGATTCAAATGGTTATGGAGGATTAATGATTAAAAGATAAATAAAACATAAAATAAAGATAGAGATACTTATATAATTCATTGGTGAGAATTTCAGATAAGCGTATGGAGATGCTTTGTCCCTTCCGTCTCTCCGCTTTCCTACTGTCTTCATCCAATCCTTCTTACTCCTTTCGATGGCAAGCTGTATGTTGGGCATCACCGTTGTCAATGGCTACAGTCCCGTCCTCTCAGTGAAAATGTTCAACGCGCTCTGTCACAGCACGGCTAATCAGCTGTCGGTTCTCGATCATGTCGGAATAGAATTCAGTGATTCTTTTGCGTCTGTCACTAACGCCCCACAATCGCGAGTTTGAAGCTCGTTACAGTCAATCAATCCTTAAATTCTACTCGGAATACCACAGACAAGGTTTAGACTTTCTGGATTCTCAAGAATGCCATCATCAATTCTAGCTTATACCACGAAGATTCTGATTAAGGAATCCAAGAGATAAATATTCAAGCCTTGTTTGCTTGTAGAACGGAAGTGGTTGTCAGGCACGCGTTCATAAGTGAGAATGATGATGAGCGTCACATAATCATCACATTCATCATGTTCTTGGGTGCGAATGAATATCTTAGAACAAGAATAAGCTGAATTGAATAGAAGAACAATAGTAATTGCATTGATATTCGAGGTACAGCAGAGCTCCACACCTTAATCTATGGTGTGTAGAAACTCCACCATTGAAAATACATAAGTGATAATGGTGATCATTGGCTTCGGCCCCAGAGAGGGAACCAGAAGAACCAAGATGAAAATACAATAGCAAAAGGTCTTATTTATAGAGAACTAGTAGCTTAGGGTTTACAAAAATGAGTAAATGACATAAAAATCCACTTCCGGGCCCACTTGGTGTGTACTTGGGCTGAGCATTGAAGCTTCCATGTGTAGAGACTTTTCTTGGAGTTAAACGCCAGCTTTTGTGCCAGTTTGGGCGTTTAACTCCCATTCTTGTGCCAGTTCTGGCGTTTAATGCCAGAATTCTTGAGCTGACTTAGAACGCCTATTTGTGCCATCAAATCTCGGGCAAAGTATGGACTATTATATATTGTTGAAAAGCCCAGGATGTCTACTTTTCAACGCAATTGAGAGCGCGCCAATTGGGCTTCTATAGCTCTAGAAAATCCACTTCGAGTGCAGAGAGATCAGAATCCAACAGCATCTGCAGTCCTTTTCATCCTCTGAATCAGATTTTTGCTCAGGTCCCTCAATTTCAGCAAGAAAATACCTGAAATCACAGAAAAACACACAAACTCATAGTAAAGTCCAAAAAAGTGAATTTTAACTAAAAACTAATAAAATATAATAAAAACTAACTAAAATATACTAAAAACATACTAAAAACAATGCCAAAAGCGTATAAATTATCCGCTCATCAGTACACAAAGGTAATGATTACGTAACAGCTACTTTATACAATGCTGGTGATTTGTCAGAAACCATACAAGTTGTTGACAAAATCAGAAATTACTACGATTGTAGGTACATTTCGGCATGTGAGGTAGTCTGGCATTTATTTGGATACGAAATCCAAGAGAAAGAACCATTTGTGATTAGACTTCCATTCCATTTGGATGATGAGCACCTGTGGTTTATAGTGAAACTTCTAATATGAATGATATCGTTGGAAGAGCAATATCTCATAAGTCCATGTTTTTTGGGATAGATGGTGGCAAACATGTCATATCCCTATGCTCGAAGTTTGACTTATGCTGAGTTTCCAACTAAGTTTGTTTAGAAGGACGATACTTTAAAGTGGTTTCCTCGAAAGCAAGGCTTTACAATTGGAAGGTTGACTCATGTACCTGCAGGTAATTATGAGTTTATATTCAATTTTGATCTTATTTGTTTGATGATATAAATTTAAAATCTTAACAGCATGTACCCCATGTCTATTTTATTCAATTTATCTACACTAGAAAATAAATATTCAAATAACTTTCAACAATTATAATCTAATGCTCTATAGATTATACAATTTTAGCATTGTTCTTTATTTTTTAGAAAAAATAATTTTATACGCATGTGTACCTACATAATAACTGAAATCGTGTAACCTAATTCATTTAGTAACTTAGGAGTGGAATTTTAACCAAGTTTTTTGCATCAAATACTAAAGAATATTACCAACAGCTTTTCTTCAATACTCAAAGAGGATGTATGAATTTTTGAGATATAAGGACAGTAGGAGGAACAATTCACGCTACTTATAAAGATGCATGCTTCGCTCTTTGACTCTTACAAGATGACAGAGAATTCATGGATACAATTAAAGAAGCAAGTTCATGGGCCTCAGAATCATATGTCAGGAGGTTGTTTGTCATTCTATTAACATCCAACAATATCTTAAGACCAGAACATGTCTGGGATAGATGTTAGCATGAACTCTCAGATGATATTTTGTATCGACAAAGAACCATGTTGAACATGGGGGGTGAGTTTTATTAATTGCAATTATAGAAGTCCTTTATTATTGATAATTTTTACTTTGATTGAATTTTTATAGTATCGTATAATATGTAGAGTTAACCATGTCAGATGATAAGATTAAGCAATTGTGCTTAATAGATATAGACAAGATCTTACATTCCTTTGGTAAAATCTTGAAAGATTATCCTCCTATGCCTTTAGCAATTGAAGTTGATAGTTCTTTGTTAACTGAAAAGGTTATCAGGGAAGAGCTAAACTTTAATAGGGACGAGTAAAAGAAAAATGCCTCAGACATGTTAGCCATCGCAACACTTGAGTAGAAACATGCATTCGATAAAATTGTTACAGCTGTGTATTATGATGAAGGGGTTTTTTCTTTGTGTATGGTCATGGGGGTACTAGAAAAAATTTTTTTGGAACTTTATGTCTGCTGAGATTCGCTCAAGGCGTGATATTATATTAAACATTGCTTCAAGTGTTTTGCATCTTTACATCTTCCCAATGGAAGAATGACACACTTAAAGTTCAAAGTACCACTGAATATAACTGAGGATTCTGTATGTAACATCAAACCTGGTTCTCCTCAAGCAATACTACTGTTGAAAGCCAAACTTATAATTTAAGATGAGGTTCCAATGGTTAGTAGGTACTGCTATGAAGCGCTTGATAAATCTTTGAGTGATATCATGAGGTTTTCTCTAATATATAACAAAGATTTGCCCTTTGGAGGAAAATTGGTTGTACTAGGTGGAGACTTTAGACAAATCCTTCCTGTCATTCCATGAAGATCGAGATAAGATATCGTTCATTCAACCGTGAATTCGTCTTACCTTTGGAAGTTTTGTCAGGTGCTCAAACTAACAAAATATATGAGACTCTGTGTAAGGACAACTTCTTCAGATCAAGATGAGACAGAGCAATTTGGTTAATAGTTATTGAAAGTTGGTAATGGTCTAATAGGTGACAACATAGATGGTGAATCTGAGATATGTCTTTCAGAAGATATTGTCATTCCTTCTTCAGACCAGGCATTTGATGAATTGGTTCATTTTTCTTGAAAACATGTCTTCAAAAGATTTTTTCAAAGCAAGAACTATACTGGCTCCCACACTGGACAT
This sequence comes from Arachis stenosperma, assembly GCF_014773155.1. Lineage (NCBI taxonomy): Eukaryota > Viridiplantae > Streptophyta > Magnoliopsida > Fabales > Fabaceae > Arachis > Arachis stenosperma. Next base: position 138,934,685 of record NC_080385.1, read on the forward strand.
CGTTAAAGTGGTCAACAACCATCTGATGGTCCTGAATTATTGAATAGCATAAATTACTCTAGTTTGCCTCTACATAACTTAATACTCAAGGTTGGTGTTCCGGTAGATATTATTGAGAAATATTGACCAATCTAGTGATTTTTATAATGGTACAAGACTACAAGTTAGGAAGTTTGAAAATCATGTCATAGAATGTGAAGTCTTAACGGGTAACAACGTTGGTCATATTGCTTTGATTCTAAGAATGAATATGGTACCAACAAATGAAACTGTCCCAATTATATTTCAACGAAGATAGTTTTTCATAATAGTATTGTTTGACATGACAATTAATAAGTCTCAAGGACAAACTTTATCTCATGTTGAATTGTACTTGTCCAAATGAGTTTTTACACATAACCAACTATACGTGGCAATTTCAAGAGTTAAGAGTAAGAGAGGTTTAAAAGTTTTACTTATGAATCACGTAGAAATGTCTGCAAATTCAACCATCAATGTTGTTTATAGAAAAGTCTTTGAAAAAATAGGATTCTAATATAAATATTTTAATTTTATTTTAAACTTTGTATTAAAATTAATGTATAATTATTTTACTTAAAAAAATGTAAAATGATGATTACTCATTATTTTTAAGTTAAACTTTGATTTTGATAATAATTTTATGAATCCCGCTAGAAAGCCAATGAAGAATCTTGACAATGTGTACAATGGGTTAATTATTTAACTTAATAGAGATAAATAATAAATTTAAAAACTCTCATTCAGTTATTCTACATCACATTTCAAATTTCAAATCCACTCGTTCAAATTTCAAACTTTTAAAAATCTAGTTAGTTATTTTAAAAAATAACCATCTAAAATCTTAATTTACTAAAGCATTTCACTCCAATGCTCTCTTTTTTTTCAACCGGCGGCCACCTCACCTTCGTCAATAATCATCCCATTTTACCGTTGCTACTTGGCTTGGCACACGCCACTCACCCTTAGTAAAAAATTAACCATCTACTTAAGGATAAAAATAATCATCCGCATATACCTAATGGATTGAACATCTAACATATTTTAATTATTTATAACTAAACCCAATCCAATCAAAATAATATCTACATAAAAATTAAAATAACCATCCGTATACCTACTAAAATGACCATCATAAATTGACCACCATTAAAATAGAAGAAGAAGATGAATAAACAGAAAAAATAAGGGATAAGTACTTTTTTCGTCCCCAAGGTCTGGGGTCAAAATCAAAATCGTCCCCGACCTTTTTTCTTAATTAAAATCATCCTCAACGTTTAAAAACGCTCTAAAATCGTCCTTTTCTATTTTTTTGGACCAAATTACCCTCATCATCATTATTCTCCTCTTCACCTTCACTTTCACCACCACCACCACCACCACCACCACCACCACCACCACCACAAACACAAACACAAACACAACTCCCTCACCCTTCCAGTAACCCCCACCCCCACCCCCTCACCCCTCACCCTCCACTCCTCACTGCCTCCCCTCACCGCCTCCCCTCACTGCCTCACCTCACCCCCCACCCCTCACTGCCTCCCCCTCACCCCCTCACCTCATCCCCCACCCTCACCGTAACCCCCCCTCACCTCACCCCCCACCCCTCACTGCCTCCCCCTCACCCCCTCACCTCACCCCCACCCTCACCGTACCCCCTCACCCCCCTCACCGTAACTCCCCCCTCCCACCCCTCACCCCACTCGGTCATCATCATCATCATCATCATCAACAGATTTCATCAACAACAACAAATTTCATCAAAAATTTAGAAATTTAAATTTCACCAACAACAAATTTCATCAAAAACCACAGAAAAAGAAGAAAAGAATAAGAAGAAGCAGAAGGCAGAAAGCAAAAACAGAAAAACAGGGGCGGCGGGGGGCTGGACGCGGGGCGGCGTGGGGCTGGACGCGGGGCGGCGGCGAGGGGCTGGACGCGGCGGCGTGGGGCTGGACGCAGGGGCAGCGGTGGGGGGCTGGACGCGGGGCGGCGACGAGGGACTGGACGCGGGGCGGCGTGGCTGGACGCGGGGCGGCGACGAGGGGCTGGACGCGGGGCGGCGTGGAGCTGGACGCAGGGGCGGCGGCGGGGTTCTGGACGCGGGGCGGCGGCGTGGGGCGGCATGGGGCTGGACGCGCGGCGGCGTGGGGCTGGACGCGGGACGGCGGCGTGGGGCTGGACGCAGGGGCGGCGGCGGAGGGCTGGACGCAGGGCGGCTGCGGGTTGGGGGTGATGGAGTGAGGGTTGGGGTGGGTGTAGGAGGAAAGGAAAATTATGTGGGGGGGGGGGAGGAGAGAAACGAAGAGATCTGATGGGGGTGGGGGTTGGGTTTTTTTTTAATTTTTATTAATAGTTAAGGGTAATTTGGTCCAAAAAAATAAAAAAGGACGATTTTATAATAATTTGTAACGTTGAGGATGATTTTAATAAAAAAAAAAGGTTAGGGACGATTTTGATTTTGACCCCAGACCTTGGGGACGAAAAAAGTACTTATCCCAAAAAATAACTATTATAGTGAGACATAATTTTGAAGGACTAGGCATGACGAAAGCGGCACTGTTGTGAAGCATAGGGCTCAAATCATGAAAGAAGCTAATCATGCTTGGATCCGAAGAAAAAGAGCATGGTGGTATCATCGGTGAGAAGATGCTTGAAGGAATGGGAGAAAGCGAAGCCTGTTCGGAAGAGAGGTGTGAAAATAGCAGCAGCAACGTTAGGCTGAGCGTCGGAAGGCGAGGCGCGTCAAACTGACCGGCGGAGGTGAGGACGGTGTCGGTTGGAGGATGCGGCAGCGTCGGTATGACCGGCGAGAAATTCAGTGACGCGAGAAAAATGACGGTGAGTTTTGGACGTGTATTGAAGGTTATGATAAGATTAGAAATAACCGTACATAGTGTGAATGAGTTTAAATACTAATCCTAATTTTTTAAATTTTAAAATTTAAAATTAAATAATTAATTAATAATCTAATTTTTAATTATAATTTTATTTTATTTTTTTAATCTGTTGTACACATTGTACATAATTAATATTGGTTCTCAATATTTTTTAATTTTATATTTTTTTAAAATAATTATTATTTTGTGTATTTTTTAAAATATCTAAACATATATTTTTTTTTATAAATTTTTTCGTGTTGGGCTCGGTTCATACACGAATTTAAAGATAAAAATCAGTTCCTACAAACGATATACAGATTGAGGTTTGAGCTGACGAATTTATAAAGAAAAAAAACACACTCGTTATTTCACATATTTGCTCCAATATGCTAATTGCCAACACACAGTCAGTAACAAAAAAACCAACGCTCTGAGACGAAAAGGGAAAGAGATGGACTTCAACTGTCCAGCATAACAACAACGCTCAATTCGCACAAAGCTGAAAGCTTCTTATTACTCTACCTTCTTCCCATGGTATTCTCTCTCTCTCTCTGTCTCATATGTGTTGTTCTTGATTGATCCATTTGAGTGTGTTTCTATGTCTCAGGATTATCTTAAAACCGCTCTTCCTTCTCAAATAATGTCTGAAAGAGGTTCCAATCTGGTTGTCATCAACCCAGGTACGCAGCAAAACATCCGTTTTCGCTCATCACCCTTTTGCTTATACCTCACTAAGAACATAAAAAAAAGTCTCAACTTCCTTGCCGCCCTTTACAATTCAGGCTCTGCAAATGTCAGAATTGGCTTGGCTTCACAGGATACCCCTTTCAATATCCCTCATTGCATTGCTCGCCACACTAAACAAGTTCCTAGGAGGAATGTCCAAGATCAGGTTTTTGTGATTCTCTGATTAATTATTTCTTTTATCTCACACTCTATATGATTTGTTACACCCTTTTCTTTTGGTATACGTTTTAGTATAATAGGATAATTATTGTTTTCTGTTTTTCATGCGTGTAGATGCTTAATAGTCAGATTACAACTGCACAGCATATGGAAAGGGAGAAGGCTTATGATGTTGTAAGTTATAACACATTGCAAAGCTGAAATTGAAATTTCTGTGTTGCTGTTTTGCTAATCTTGATTTTGTTGATATTTGAGATTGCATCAATATTGAAGATACCATTTCTTGATGAAGAAGCACCGAGTAATGCATTCCCTCGTAAGGTATATGGCATTTCCTAGTTTGCTTACATTCTAATCACCTGTTCACTATGTTTTCTTTCATGTACATTTCTTGATTCTTATGCTGTTGGAGTCTTTGTAATGTGAAAATGTTTTGACTTCCCTAAGCTTTCTGTTTGTGCATGAGACTACTAGTGTCCCCTTCAATGCATTCCTGTGGAGTGAAGTCTGGTAACTGTATTTTACTTCTTGTGTTGAAGCTTTTAAGCTGAACATGAGTAATGAACTGCTGAGCACAAATATGTTGCAGACAAATGTACTATTTGTGAGGGAACATTGTTGTTCAATTGACCCCTTGGTGGCATTCTTATGTTTCGATAATGCTGGTACTTTTATTTATTCCCCTTAAGATAGCTTAAAAATGTGATGCTTAACAGGTGCGCTCATGCTCTAATGCAAGCATGTGCGCATACATTCACATTACACTACTTATAATTATATTCTTGTTTATTCCATATATGTTCAGTGTCATTAAGATTGCATGCCTGAAGATTTGCATTTCTACATGCTGGCCAAGTCACTGAATTAATGACTTTTACGTTGTCTTAATACTATAAACTTCAATATAATTTTTGTGCAGATGGGACGTGTTGATGGACATAATCCACATATTATCAGGAAAGATTTGCCCTTCTCTTGGACTAATGTATATGAGGTTGCTAGTATGTCTTCAGCTTTAGGTAAACAGAAGTTTTACCTAGTACTTTGCTGTGTTCCTTGGTTTTAACTTTTAACTATAGCTTTGGGATATTTTTTAATGTAAAATTGTAAATTGGCTTGCCATTTGATTCATCTCATCTTTTTAACAAGGTACATAATGTGAGCGGCAAAGTGCCCATTTTGAGTATGATGTGAACAAATTAATGATAGAGCTGATAATTAAAAAATGTATTTCAATTATTATTTGAAAAGCCTGAAGATTAAGATATAGTTACTAAATAGGACCATTAGAATTGGATTTTTAATATAGTAGTGGGTATTGACCGGGGGCAGGCATAGAATTTTGCCCTTTCCTTGACTGGAGAATGAGTTTAGCTTTTTGGCTCCTTATGATCCATTATTAGAATTATGGACTTGCATAAGTTTATATGGTATTACATGTTGATTTGATATTAAATTCTCTATTACTATTACATAATTAGCTCTATATATACGAATTGGAATTTATAGAGACATCAAGTAAAGATGTGACTAGCGAGTCTTTGGATCCAAAAGAAGATACAGATTCAAAGGAGCTTCGCCTGAATGAACGAAAATTCAGAGAGTTCATCTGTGGGGAGGAAGCACTAAGAATATCACCAGCAGAACCATATTGTTTAAATCGTCCAATCCGCAGAGGACATTTGAATATTTCCCAACATTATTCCATGCAGCAGGTACTTATCATTTTCAAACCATAATGCAGTGAATGAAAGTAATGTGAATTGGATACCTTTGTTGATTGATGGGATGGAAAAAAATATAGATAATATTTATCTTTGGAACTATGTAAGTTAATTTTTGCATCATAATGTAATGCCAAATGTTATAGGGAGCCTTGAATTAGTTGTATTGTTTAAATTGGTTATTATTAATATTTATGGATGCAACATAACGGTAAAGTCATTTGTGAAATATACATATTCCCTGCCTGTTTGTTCCTGAAAAGTTATGGCAAATGTTGAAGTTTTCTGAACTCCTGTAACTGTAGAATTATATGCTTTAACTTTAAAGAAAACAGATAATATACATGTTTCAGCAAAACAAGTGATTTGTTGTATTATTGTGCCTGTTTTAACCTAAAAGAATTAATCATAGAATAAAACAAAATGGGAAAAACAGTAGAAAGAAAAGTACTTCACTTACCAAGGATGCACTCGCTAAAACTCAGAACAAAGTGATAGTTATTGAACCACAAACAAGTATTGTTCTTGAACTCAGAGAAGCACTAGTTACTTCTAAGAGTGGGAAAATTCATTGAAATGTCAATTGTAGGTATCACCAATACTGAAGTAGATGATGCTACAATTGAGGAAACTCACAATACAGATTTAAGCAGTTTTTGGAGCTTAAAATGTTAGTATTGTCATTAAGATTTCTCTAGTGTGTGAAAATTCCACTTTGTTGCTCTTGCTGATATTACTTCTTTCTCCATCATAGCGTCACCAATGGCTATAGCTTTTTTAATACTTCTGTTACCAGTTGCATTCTTGGCTGATTCCCTTTTCTAGATTAGGATTGTTTGAATCTAAACTTCGACCTTTATGTCTGATTTATTGGGGTCCTTTATGTTGCCTATATAAGCTCTGTCTTGGTGATGTTAGCATATTAATTAGAGTTCTGAAGTACTTTTTGTGATTTTATTTTGTCTCTTTCGTTCTACATCACTACCACTTGCCTATTTTGCAGGTACTTGAGGATCTGCACACTATATGGGATTGGATTTTAGTAGAGAAACTGCATATTCCTCGTAATGAAAGAAATATGTATTCTGCGGTTCTTGTGTTGCCAGAAACATTTGATAATCGTGGTATGTAGGACTTGATTTTCTAAAACTTGGAATGTTTCACCTTATGTTAAAATGATTAAGTAATTTAAGGAAAATGTATCTTCTAGTCATTTTAAATTTTAGATTCCTTAGTAGCTGCGTTTTCACACCCCTGCCATAGTCATTTTATGTGTTTGTTTTGCCATGAACAGAAATAAAAGAAATGCTATCTTTAGTACTACAAGGTCTCTGTTTCGGCTCAGCAGTGGTGCACCAGGTGTGTGCCCTTCCATCTCTATGTTAGAATTTTATATTTTCAGTGCAGGATCATGCTACTCACATGAGATGCTGTCATTAACATTTTAAATTTACCTCTAGGGGTATATTGAACTCCCTTGATGTCATTAACTAGAGTTTAGATGGATACTGGTATTTTCCAGCAAGCTTTATTTAGTCTGATATTGGAATCAAGCATGATGGTGAATGAAATGAACTAATTGTGTCGAGCGAAGCTATTGTGGTCCTCAATTTGCTTGACTCTTCAAGAGATGCATTTTTTATATATAGCAATTTTGCAGTCACACAATGTTGCTAAACAATTTTAAATGAAAGGCTTTATGTTGATTTCAATTTCCCAAGTTTTAACTTGCTTGCCCTATCCTTTTGTGCTCTGATGGCTAAAAAAAAAAAAAACCCTGTTCTACATCAGGGTTCATGATCTTGAAGGATGACAATATTTGATTATAGAATGATTGTGGTGGAGATCAAACACTAGAGAATATGATAAGTCACGCTTTTTGTGCATATAAGGGAGCTGGAAGGTCTTGTTATTTTCTGAGTTGGATTTCTCCATTACTTTCTAATGGCCTCGTATTGATTTGGTTGACCAGGAAGGTCTTGCTGCTGTTTTTGGAAACGGATTATCAACGGCATGTGTTGTAAATATTGGTGCGCAAGTGACATCACTGATATGCATAGAGGTAATTCCAATTGCAGCTTCTGTCTTCTACTTATTATTATTTATGTAACTTGTAACAAGTATTGTTTATTGCTTACTACTTATTATGATTTAATTTATAATTCTAGTTCTCTACAATGATACAGAACATGACTAATTTTGGCAGTTATTTGTTTATTCTCTTGTTCAGGATGGAGGTGCACTGCCAACCACTGTAAAAACTTTGCCTTTTGGTGGCGAGGTACGAAACATGGTTTCTTACTTCCATTAAATAATTACTTCACGTCTTCTATAAACCCATTAAAGTAGTCACTAATAGTCTAATACTTGATCCAAGGACCAAGGGCAAACTCATAAAAAAGGCAGAGCTGTATATTTCATTTAAGAAAATTGCAACAATAGCATATTGTTGACAAGTACCTCATGTGACATTCATAAAGATTTAACTTTTCTGAAGCTTATGAATCTGCAACAAATCATTTCTATTAATTATATGTATAGTGCCCCAAACCAAATTCTTCACCTAACCTTATTAATCAAAAAAGGCTCAAATACTGGAAAGTATAGTTGGATTATGAGATAGAAACAAGAAGGATTTACTGTGATAAGATCTGTGGTTGACAACAAAGGTCTGATACCATCCTTAATGATAACTGACCTAAAGTTGACTCATATAATTCCTATAGTTGAAAACAGTCAGCAAAGTACATGGTGAAACATGTGTCTCATTTAATAAATGGTAAATTACACTGACACTGACCTTGAAGAGATCACACTTGATGCTCCTATATTTTATAACACTTGTCACTGACCTTTCCTATAAACATAACATTGAGGTCAGTATAAGTATAAAAAATCAAGAGGTGTCAAGAGTAATATCACTCGATCTCGGTGGAGGTCAATGTAAATCGCCCTTTAATAAATGAAACTTGTGCTTGTCAGTTTGTGTAATGATTGTATATCATGCAAATATGCGATACATTGTTCTATCTATTTCTATGTGCAATGATTTTTATAGTTCCTTGTATTATGTAGCTGATATTATTCTGTATCCTAATTTTTGTTTTTCCAGTTAGTTTTTATTATTGTCTAAATATTAACTTCATATTTTCAGGATATATCAAGGTGCCTTCTCTGGACCCAAAGGCACCACCAGACATGGCCTCAAATTCGTACAGATATTTTGACAAAGCCTATAGATCTGTTAATGTTAAATCAACTTAAAGAGACATATTGTGAGATCAAAGTGAGTTGTTCTACTTTTTAGTTCAGTTGTAATTATTTCACCTTTCATTAAGTTTGCTGAAATTTCCTTTAGTGATTCAGATATCAACGTCATTTTGGGGTGCAACATGTCCATTTGTTCAAATTTTATATACATTATTATCGGGTTAGAAAATTAAATATGAAATTAATATAAAATGAATAATGATATTAAACAATACCCTCAATTCCTCTCACTGTATTTTGTCCACATAATTTCTTTCTACTGCCCTTTTCTCTTTATTGCATTGCACTCATACATGATTCAGCGACTTTTTAGTTTCAGAAAGTGAATTGTAGTCGTGCCAAAGCTAAGCTGGGGGCATCTTGAACATGTGTAACTTGTGAAAATTAATCAACTTAGAATTGATCAGTGTTTTCTTTATTGGTGCTTGCTTCCTCCAAACATGGCTTCATTTTAAATCTTGTGTTTTCCTGTCTATAGGAGGGAGAACATGAAGCTGTTGCTGTAGTTCATTCTTACGAGGACAGAGCACCAGCTGGATCTCACAAGACAAGACTTACTGCTCTAAATGTGTGTATCCTCGGTTGAATTCTTTCTTCATTTTACTTCGCAAGTTGCCTTTGGATAATGCTGACTATTATTGCTCAGGTTCCTCCGATGGGTTTGTTCTATCCTACGCTTCTTGTTCCTGATGTCTATCCTCCTCCACCTCGTACTTGGTTAGTGTATTACTGAAGTTTTCATGCTGTGTGCATGTTTGCAAACAAAATGTATGTTTACATAACCCTAATGGCATCGCCTTGCCAGGTTTAATGACTATGAGGATATGCTAGAAGAACCATGGCATATGGAATATACTCGTCCTGATACATTTTATCCCAATGTTGGTGGAGGAATACCAATGTGGGAAAGCTATCCAATTTTCGCAAGTAAGCCAAAAAGAGAAGAAAAAGTAGGCCTTGCGGAGGCTATTTCTAACTGCATTCTCTCAACTGGTAGCATTTTCATCCCTTTTTTCCTGTATTTATATGCGTAAATTTGAAGCCTTATTTAACTGTTGTTGCTGTATTCACAGGTCGCATAGACATCCAGAGAAAACTATTCTGTAGCATACAATTGGTGAGCTTTTTTGTGAACATTTGAGCTTAGTGTATTTGTGTTCTTAATATTACAAAATGATATGAAATAATTGACATTTGACACCTTTAAACAGACTGGTGGAGTGGCTTTGACAAATGGTTTAGTTTCCGCATTAGAAGAAAGGTTTGTCTTAATTTTGTTTGATCTTGTAGCGTATTTAAATGCTTTGTTACCAAATGATTGGCTGCAATACTGAAATTTGGGATGATAATTACTGTTTCTTCATAATTTTGCTTTCTAAATACGCTAACAACACATGGAAACCCATTATAACTTATAAGCACGTTATCATATTAACAATGTTGGCCTAAAAGTGGTATGATTAGTGCATGTGATTTTTCATTGATAGGTCATACGCAAGTAGAATCTTGGAAGAAAAATGCATTCGCATTGATTTAATGACCTCTAACATCAATTTGTTTCTTTTGGTTGTAACCAATTTTTTAGATTTGAGCAGTATTGGCCTCTCTATAGGATATTTCTGCTTTTTGTTTAACTCGTCCTGCTTAGCCTTTTTATATTTCGATAAATCATGTCAATCAGAAAATGCTAGTGTCTTGAAAGATCTTGTTATTATTATTATTACTTTGGTAAATATTAAGCTAATGGATCAATCTTGTCTTCCTTTATGCAGAGTCTTACATGCCATTCCTCCAAATGAAGCAATTGATACTGTGGAGGTTAGTTTCACATCCTATTTTGTGGTGTTGTCACTAATTTTGAATGGTGCAAGTTATTTGCATAATCATTATTGTTTAATTATTTATACCTGGTAATTGTTATAGATCTGCAATGTGTACCTGACATCTTCTTTTGTTTTTTCTTTTCTTTTTCCGATAATGTAAAATTTTACAAAAACCTCTCAATCAAGGGATGGTGAACTCATAGAGTTTGCACTACATCTCACAACTACCAAAACAGGAGAATCATATTTAAAAACAGACAAAAACAATATAAAAGAAATGAGAAATGATACATCACTACCTTTTGGTACACCTTGAAGTATACAACTTTCTTTCATTATATTCTCTTTTATAGTTGAAAATGGAAGATGTACACAAAGGTGTACTAAAAGATTAGTGCAAATAATACAACTCGAAAAGAAATTCAAAAGATATACACTTTCTTTTTTTGTTGAATATTGCAAGTTTCTTATGATGGACCTCCTACTAATGAGAAGTGGTTGATTTTGTCAAATGATATCTTTCTGGACATGGCACTCAGGTCTTACAATCAAGGATGAATCCAACATTTGTGCCATGGAAAGGCGGTGCGGTATGTTCAATTTGTTTGACCATCGTACTCAATCTTTATTAATTGAGAAATGCTTTCAAGTTAACACATTCTTGGTTGTTACTAACATATGGCTTTGCAGATTCTTGGAGTCCTTGATTTGGGCAGGGATGCTTGGATAAATAGAGAGGATTGGATTCAGAATGGGATTCATGTTGGAAGCAACAGAAAGTACAAGGATTCTTATTACATACAAGCTCAAGCAATGTGTTATTTGAATTCTTGAAAAACTATTTTAGCACATTATTAGTAATAGTTTATCTTCTAACACTAAATTAATAAATGATTATTGCAAACTAACCACGTTTGAAAACTACCGATCCTTTTATCTGTGAATGTTTTGTGAATACTTGTGGAAATAGTCTCAATTTGATAAGGTAAGGTGGTTTGAAAGCTACTGGCTGTTTTGCTTGGGAAGGTGTTGTTAACAAGTGTGGAAATAGTCCCACATCAGGGAAGAGGAGTACCAGCGTGGGTATTGGTGTTCTATAAATAGGATTAGAAGGTAAACTTGAAAAATTAAAAGGGTCGGTTGGCTATGTATGCCACACTCATCCGAAGTTGGTGAGTGCTGTATGGCTATCAAGACATATGGCCGACATAATTTCTGGAAACCCATTAGGGTTGGCTCGCATTGGCCGACCCTCCTATGAAGTTTAAAATAATGGCTTATTACCCTCCTATGAAGTTTAAAATAATGGCTTATTTCTATGAAGTTTAAAATAATGGCTTATTTCTGTAAAGTACTGTGTTTGAAGCCCAATTATGATAACATTCTTTTATAATTTAGAGTTAAATTTTGTCCTATGGAGTGATTTTATTATCGTAAGAAATTTATCAATAAAGTAAGAAAAATACAAGAGAGAAAATAATAATACTGGATAAATATAGCAGATCAAGAAGTTGATTTTCTTATATAGTAATTTTTTTTCTTTTAATGGATTTGTTAAACACGATAAATGGAATTTACATTCTGCTTTTTGCATCCTACGAGAAATAAGAAAAAGTATTAAAAAAAAATACATTCCCTATTTTACGAAAAGAACCAACAATAATAATAAATTTTGCAACCTACAAAGCGTAAATAAAAGAATTAAAATAAATAAAATCCATTTTGCAGCCGGCGAACATGGCCATATTTTGAGAAATCGCCTATAATTAGAGGTGACAAACGGGTTTTGGTAGGACGGGACAGATTTAGAATTTTTTTGAAAATGTTCTAATTTAGTATTTTAGATTATGTTTTATGTTTGATTGATTATGTGCTAAACTTGATGTTTAATTATATATTTTGGACCATATTTATTTTACTTTGGACAATGTTAGTTTTATCATTTTGTTTCAAAAAATTTGGTTTATGATTATGTTTATTACATATTTATAATTATAAAGTTTTTAATGTTTATTAATTTAAAAATTATAATTTTTTATATATTTAGAAATCATAAATTTATTAAAATAGTTGTGAAATTATATATATTATTTAATACTTAATAATAAAAAATAAAAAAATGAGATTTAGCGGGCTTGGCCCGCCAGCCTGCTATTAGGCAAAGCGGGGTAAAATTTTAGGACCACCTTATTAAACGGGACAGGACAAGCTAGCCCGCCAAAGGACGAGTTTTGGTGAGGCCGGACGTACTTTCCACCCTTACCTATAACCTTTCTTTTAGGTATCTTACCAAATTAATCTTCATAATAAAAATTTTAGAAGTTAATAGTATTGTTTTCTTTTCTTCTCTTTCCTTTTCTTTATATTATGTTCAGTTGTTTTCTTTATACGAAACAGCTTAAGTAGTTTCTTTTGGTTAGGCTAAAAGTGAGTCGAATTAAGTCGAGCTAAGTTCAGTGTAAATTTGGCTAATAAAAATTAAATTTGGTCTATGATAACTCATTAATAATTAAATCTATTTGTAAACTTCAAATTCGTCTCACAAAAAACTCATGAGTTGACTCGAGCTTACGAATCAGTTCAAATAACTTGAATATAATTTATAATTTTATATAAATAAAATATAAATTATATATAAGAAAAATTATCAATCATTTATGTTGTTTACCTATTACTTATAGATTATATTTTCTATTATCATTATATATAAAAATTATATGTGTATGTAAAACTATATATTATTATTATAAATTAAAAGGATAAAATTCATAATATATTATTAATATAATTGAACCCGTTCACGAGCCAATGAATTAAGTTTATCTTAGTTCAAATCTTGTTCATTTAATATATTAGCTCAAATCTAGGTTTGAGTTTAGTTCACAAAATCAGTTTATTGAGCTGCTAAAGAATTAAACTCAAACTTATGAGTCGGCTTGACTCACTTCTAACCTTACCTTCGATCAAACAATTATTATTCGTTTTCCCAATCAAATAAATTGTTTTATTTTATTTTTCTTTTTATCACTTTTTTCTCTCGTGTCTGAACTTTGAAAGTTGAACTCAAACTCAAACTCTAGCAGATTATCTGGATTATAGAAAAGGAAGTCATTTCAATCACGTTGTTCATGTTTTTGGGTTCAAAGGTTTGCATTCAAAGCAAAGCCTATCTTTTTAGTTGTTTGTTTACTTGTCGTGAGTCAAGTTTTGAGGGAGGTAAAGTTTCTCTATTTCGTGCATTGAATCATGTTAAACCAACAACAATAATAAAGCCTCTCGATAGGCAAAATCTGTTACATGAATCAAACAGATACAAAATAAAATTGTTATACTGAATAGAAACTTCCTACAGAATAGAAATTGTTGCTAGTAACAAGCTATCTTCTCTATAGGTCGATGCCTTGTTTTTGTCGGTCTTATAATGACGACTGTGCATAATGTATCCATGTAAATTATCTTTCGCCAGATCCAAAGTCAATTTATTTGGAAAATTAAATAAAATCATACTAACTTACTAAGTTTAGTGTTGTATGCTTAGGTTAAACTTTATATATGTGTGATATTTGGTCATTTTATGCTGCAAAATTCTAGATGATTCTAGTTTGTCCTAGAAATCTAGTCCAACATTGGAGTATTTGTAAGATAATTTGTTAAATGACATTAGTGTCCCTAAACCAATGGGCCAACTTGGCCAATGGATTTTGACAATGATATAGAAGAGGTACTAGTCAGACTTAGACTTATTTTTTATTAGTACCCGGTGGAAACTTATGTAATAATGATAAACCATCTGTGTTTCAAATGATTTTTTTTACTTATTTTATTTTTTCTTCTAATTCAATTGTGCATATAAAATTTTATGCAATTTTTCACTTCGTATCATTATATCCTTTCCATTTGAGGTGGTGGACGAGAAAAATAGAGATATATTAAACTATATTTTTATTATAATTTGGAAAAAAATAATGAAATATAAATTTTTGGTTAAATTATCCATTTAAATTGGTTTGGTTTTAATATTATTTATTTGTCCTTTTTTTACTTTTGGTTTCAATATGTCTATTATACAAATCGATCTTTTAAAATAATTGTGTGGGACTATATAAATCGTTTTAAGCCAAATTGATTTATTATATATATATATATATTCGTTGACTCATTTATTAGGAGAGAGGAAACACTATATATATCGATTTTAGTTAAGACGATTTATCATAAAACGAGCATAATAATAAATTGGTTTCAGCTAAATCGATTTAGTAGGATGGTGTCCTCTATATAAATCACCTTTCATTTTGATAAAATGGAAAGAATATATAAAGAGTACGCAAAGATAATAAAATTGTGAAAGAATAATGAAAGAAAAGATAAAAATAAATAAAGCATTGGCTTATGAAAGATAAAAATAAATAAATATAAGATAAAGATAAAATAAGATAAAGACTAAAATTATAATTGAATGTGTATTTTGTTGGGCTGAATTTGTGAGCTGTGATACGTCTTTATTGTTTGTCATGGGCTAAGGTGGAAGAGTGGTTTAATACGCCCCGCAAGATATCAAGAACACTAAGCTTATTTAGATTAAGATGGAAGGGTTGAGAAGACAAAGGTTGTTGTCCAGAAGAGGGAATTGGGAGAAGTTTCATCACTCCAGCTTGAGCTTTTTGTCGAACCAAGTGACAATCAACATCTAAATGTTTGGTCCGTTCATGAAAAACCGGGTTAGCAGCATTATCACAATATAAAACTGGTGGGCGGATAAGAGAGATGCATAAAAATTGTAACACATTTAGTATCCAATAAAGTTCACAAGTTGTGTTGGCAAGTGCACGATATTATGCTTCCGTGGATGAGCGGGCAACGGTGGTTTGTTTCTTGGTCTTCCAAGAGACTAAAGAACTGTCTAAGAATAAACAATAACCTGTTAAAGATCGACGAGTGTCAGGACATCCGGCCCAATCGGAGTCACTAAAGCCGAGAAGCTGAATTTCTGATTTCTTTGGAAAAAAAAGTCCTTTGTCGGGACTAGTTTTCAGATATCATAACACATGCTTGGCAGCTTGAAGATGAGATTCAGTGGGAGATTCCATTAATTGACTTAATTGTTGAATGGCATACATGATGTCCGGTCGAGTAGTGGTGAGATAGATAAGACGGCCAACCAAACGGCGATATACAAAAGGGTCAGATAGCAGGGAACTTTTGTCTTGATATAGTCTTGTGGTACTATCCATTGGAAGAGAGGCAGGTTTAGCGCTTAATAAACCAGAATCCTCCAAAAGATCAAGACAATATTTTCTCTGAGATAAGCAAATTTCCTTCACTGATTGAGCAATCTCAATACCCAAAAAATATTTTAATGGACCCAAGTCTTTAATTCGGAAGTGTTGGTGCAAAATAGACTTAATGGCAGCAAGTTCAGAAATGGAATTGCCAGTGAGAACAATGTCGTCAACATAGACTAAAAGGATAGAAATTTGATCACCAATGAATTTAACAAATATACTATAATCAGATGAGGTCTGCTGATATCCATGAGATAACAAAATATGAGAAAGTTTGTCATACCACATATGACTAGATTGTCGCAAATCATACAGTGACTTTAGTAGCTTACAGTAGTGATTCGGTTGAGGAGATGTAAATCCGAGTGGCAGAGTCATATAAACACCCTTAGAAAGATTCCCATGTAAGAAAGCATTATTGACATCCAACTAATGTATGGGCCAATGTTTCATAGAGGCTAATGCCAAAACTAATCTGATGGTGGCAAGCTTGGCAATAGGAGAAAAAGTTTCCAAAAAATCAACATCTTCAGTTTGAGTGAACCCTTTAGCCACAAGGCATGCTTTGTATCGATCAACTGAACCATCAGGCTTGTGTTTGATGTGATAGACCAATTTACAGCCAACCAGCTTAACCCCTGTAGGGCAATCAACAAGGCGCCAAGTTTTGTTCAACTCAAGAGCATCCAACTCATCTTTCATAGCACTACGCCAATTAGAGTGTTGATTGGCGTCCTTAAAAGACTTTGGCTCAACGTCAGAATGTAGAGATAAAAGAATTTTTTTTATGTGAAGATGAAAGAGAAGAAAAAGACATGACTGAAGATAAAGGATACTTGCACTTTGAGGGAGATTGATTTGTAGAGATAGGAGAGAAATTACACAAGTAATCAGAGAGATATGCTTGAGGTCGGTGAGGCCGATCAGAATGACGAGGATGGGGTTGCTGAGGTGGTGAAGAAGGTGACGGGGGATGAGAAGGTGATGGTGGACTGGTGTCTAGCACGGAAGAAGAGAAAGGTGTGTTCCTTGAGAGAGATTCGGTGGTCACAGGTTCAACTTGGTTAGGAAATGACAGTGAGGAAGAAGGAGAGGTTGTTGGAGAAAATAAAGAATTAGATGGAGTTGGGTCAATGGGTATGGGTGAGGGTTCAACTGGAAGACTAACTGAATCTTGTTTTTGAGAAGGTTTGTTTCAACTAAAGTAATAAAATTTTATACATGATTTTTCCACTTCTTCTTTTGATTTTAATAAAATAACCCATGTAAAGCGGCTAAAATCATCAACAATAGTAAAACAATATTTATGATTATGAATAGAATTTTGTCGAAACAGACCCCAAATATCAAAATGTAATAAATCAAAACTTGCATTGGCTTTGTTAAAACTTTGAGAAAATGAAAGTTTATTTTGCTTAGAAAGATGACAAATGTCACAAGTCTCATCATGATGCATAGAGATAAAAGGAAATTGTTTATGTAAATGATTAAGTCTTTGTCCAGAAAGGTGTCTTAAACGAAAATGCCATATATTTGAAGGTGTAATGGGTGGGGATTGGATGAAATTTATGGAATGTGTAGTGGATCGATTTTTACCGAAATTGGGTTCAAAGATATATAATCTATCTCTCAGTCTTCCCAAATCAACCGTCCCCAAATTGTTGCTCTGTAGAGTGCAAGAAGAAAATGAAAAAGTGAGTTCACATATGAGTGCTGAAATAATTTTTGAGATAGAGATAATATTAAAGTTGAAATGAGGTAGATAAAGAACATCATGAAGAACCAATGATGGTGAAAATTGAACAATGCCTTTATAAAAAACAGTAATTTGAGAACCATTTGGTAAATGAACAATAATAAGAGAAATTTGTGTGTAAAAAGTAAACCAAGACAAATTTGATGCAATATGATCTGTGATATCAGAATCAATGATCCAAGTGTTCAAGAATGAACCTCGATTTAAAAAGTTGTTAACAATAGAAAAAGTATTGAAAGAACAAATATAATGAGTAGTTGGACTTGACAAAAGCTCAAGTTGATTTGAAGGACGAGCTTCATTATTGGAAGGAAGAGCCATGAAAAAAAAGTGATGGGCTGACGAAAGTTGATTATTAGTTTTAGAATAATTGTGATCGTGTTCATGTAGTTATAAGTAAGGTTATATTAGAATTTGTGGTATATGTTGTACAAAGTTATTGATAAAGCTATAGATAAAGTTATATATAAGGCTACAATTTGCTATTGGTCTGGATAGATTTTTTATAGACAATGGTGAATTTGCCTTAAGTCTAGAGTTGCTACATATGTTATGCACTTTAAATTAGAATTTGTAATAAATTAGTATTTATCGCTAATTATTTTTTAAATGTAATGTTTGAATGAAACAAGTTTTTTATGGTTTGAATGATTGTTGTAATTAGATTAATTACATATAGCATACTGAGTATGAAAATATTATTGTGTGATGCACCCAACTCGTTGTATTAAGATCAAGAGGTATCAGAATGTCTCTTCACGATCGTATCATTTCCTACTTTGAGGCTACTAGAGTGTACCATCTGATTAGGTTCAACGACCATTAGTTTAAGTTGGATGAGCCTCTGATTAGTACATTCATTGAATTGTGGCATCCTAAAACTCACACGTTCTATATGCCATTTGCTGAGTGCACTTTTACGCTACAGGATAGGAGGCCTACCAGTTCCGTTTGAAACCTTCCTATAACTTGGTTTGAAACCATAACTATCCTCTGTTGAATCTTGTAGCACCTTTATCGAGATAGTCACATCTGTCCTGACCATCAAAAAGATAAACGAACATATCATATGATGATCAGGTTCTCTGTGATCACTTGACAAGTCAGTTGCTAAATATGTGTGAGGTTATTATATCTTCTGAGCTTTTAAGTACCTTTTCTTTGTTGATGAGTAAATCCGAATCAATTAATTGCAACCGTTTCCAAATTCTTTGTACTTTTTATAGTACTTAATGTAATCTAATTCTCACACATGATATTTAACCCTCACAGCTTGACACTTAGTACAACTTTCTTTTTGCTCAGGAACGATGGACTAAGTTAAAACTCATTTGGATTTGAGACATCTTTGTGGATCCACATGCCCTTAACCAAATTGTATGTCCAAAAATTCTTGTTGTGCCATTCTCTCCAAGTTTAAGGTCGATACGTGAGGCAGGTATTGTTATCTTTCAGAACTTAATGGACTTTCTCGCCTTGCAAGAATTTCACTTAAATCCTTATCGTTATTATTACTTTTCATGTCAGGCTCCTCGTTCTCGTCATGATCATGCAAAGCATCTTCTCTTGAATATGTTTCTATGCCATTTATAGTAGGTAGGATAATATTATGAGTATTTTTCATCACAATCGCAAGCTTGCCAAAGATATAATTTTTTTAGATATCACAAGCAACATTATTGTTGTGGTTTAAATCAATTACAAAGGATGACGATGCCATCAATACTACGTCTGGTGCAAGTGTGCAACCATGGTCTTGAAGTAGAAGCTCCACTCAAAGTAAAATTGAGAATTTGAAACAGATCCTCCAAACTCCCAACCACATCCACAAATTTAGTATACAATCTATTTACCCTTATTAGAATATCATAATTAGGGAACAAAATCAGGAAAATATCAAAGAGAATTAGGAAAAAAATCAATGTAATTTATTATGATATTATTCTATAACGAGCGTACTCTTAGCGTATTCTTGGTCTATATATTGATAAAAACCTTGTAATCACAGATGAAAAACATGAATAATAAAAATAATATTTTTCTAAATAATTCTTCGTTTCTTTCCTAAACTCTTTGTACTATGGTAACATGGTATCAGAGCAGAGCTAGATTCTAGGGACTCAAAATTCTAACGAATTGACATTACAAGTTGCAAATATGCTACGCAATAGTTTTGGCATGAGATCATCACAAACCAATTCTGACAATTTGTCAATTGGTTTCAAACTAAACAGATATAATTATCCATTATAAGCAACTCTGATGAAAACAACAATTGGTGGAAGAATAAAGAAGAAACACACCAAAGAAAATTACTCTAAGATTGTGGCTTACACAGATTGGTAGAAAAACAATCTCAAGTGATCGAGAAATTAGAGTAAAGGAGCCGCCGCTGTGAGCATCTCAGAGGTCACTAGTAGAGGTGGCAAGGCCAATGAGAGAAAGCAAGTCACGATGGCAAGGCAACAGCGGTAAGGACAAGGACTACCGAACTCCTTGGCTGCTCAGCCCAGACCGCAACTCAATATAAAGGGGAGACCCAAAATCAGAATCCAATTAAAAAGATAAATGAATGGATTTTCGATTGTGGGGCTACCGATACTATGACTCATTACCTCCATGATTTTAACAGCTTGACTATATTCTTAAAAACCCATATTGAAACAACTAGTGGAGAATTAATTGATGTTAAAGGAGGAGGTTCCATTACTTTTTCAAAATAATTAAAATTAAAAAATTGCCCTCTATGTCCCTGCACTATCATTAAAATTATTGTCTGTTAGCTAAGTAACAAAGGAACTAAATCGTGTGGTACTCATGTACTCTACCTTTTGCCTTTACTATGTTGATGAAGTAGCACAAGGGTCATGCCATGCTTGCTCACAGAACGGTTACTAGGCAACTTTGGTTATGGCACAGGCGTCTCGGACATCCTTCATTTGGGTACCTCAAGTTTCTCTTTCCTAATCTTTTTACAAGTAGTACTGAACCCCTCAAACGTAAAATTTGTATTCATGCAAAAAATCACAGAGTTTTTTTTCCTCCAACCAACACTAGAGTCATGTCTATTTTTTCACTAATACACTCTGATGTGTGTGGCCCAGCCCCTATTTCCTATAATAATTTTCAATATTTTGTGTTATTTGTGGACAATTTCTCTCGCATGACTTGGGTATATTTTTTAAAACACAAATCTGAAATACTTGATAAGTTATTTTCTTTCTACCAAATGATTCAAACTCAATTCAACAAGAAAAGCTAAGTACTTCGCTCAGATAATGGTGGAGAATTTATAAACCAATCAATGCGTGATTTTTTTTAATGAAAAATGATCTTATCCATCAAACTTCCTGCCCAAATACACCCCAACAAAATGGTGTGGCTGAGCGAAAAAATCGTAAGTTACTTGAGATGACCTGAGCCATGCTTTTTGATGCACAAGTTCCAAAAACTTTTTGGCCTGAAGCTATAGTGACCTCTGTCCACTTACTAAATTGCCTACCTACCCAAGTTCTCCACCACAAAACACCCTTACAACTCTTGGCTACTCAGACTGTAATCCTGCCTATTCTAACCTTACCACCTCGACTATTTGGATGTTCCGTCTTTGTCCATATCCCCAAAGTCAATAGAACCAAAGTTGATCATTGTGCTGAAAAATGCGTTTTCGTTGGGTATGCTACACACCAAAAGGGATATAGGTGCTACAATCCAATCACTCATCACTCATCGTATTCATGTGACCATGGATTGTGATTTTTTAGAATCCGAATTTTACTTCAGCAGCCAACATGACATTTAGGGGGAGAACAATAATGAACCACCAAGTTGACTAAATAACCTTTGTTGCCCAGAAACTGCTCAAACAGAGTAAGTAGATGGAGCCACCGAGCATATTTCACTCAACGTAAAAAATAACTCGGTACATACAACCAGTGAGAATCCTTTTGAGAATGTCAGACAAAAGGTAAGTAATTGTCAATCTGATAATTTACTCCCTGTTTTTAATGAGACCATTAACAATAACAGTATAGCAGTGGAACATGAAGAACCAGAGCCTAATACCTTTATTCTTCCTCCAAGAAGAAACAGAGGGATGCCTCCTGATCGGTACTCACCAGAACATGTTTCCCCTAACTCAAGATACCCGATAAGAGTGGCTAGAGAAGGAATAGCAAATGTTGCAAAGGTTTTTTCCACCAGACTCTTAATAGAAGACATTCCAAGAACTGTCCGAGAAGCCAATGAGAAAGCTGAATGAAAAAAAGCCATGAATACAGAAATGAAAGCTCTAGAGAAGAACAGAACTTGGAAGAAGTGTATCCTACCGACAGGAAAAAAGTCAGTCGGGTGCAAATGGGTTTTCACCATTAAACTCAAGGCAGATGGCACTATTGAACGGTATAAGGCAAGGTTGGTGGCCAAAGGTTATACACAGACTTATGGTATCGACTACACTGAAACTTTTTCACCGGTTGCAAAGATTAATACCATCAGAGTGTTGTTTTCAATAGAAGCAAATGAAGATTGGCCACTCCATCAATTTGATGTCAAGAATGCTTTCTTGCATGGAGAGTTGAAAGAAGAAGTGTACATGGAAGCTCCTCCAGGTTTTTCAACGGGATTTAGAAAACATGAAGTTTGCCGGTTAAAGAAGGCTCTTTATGGGCTTAAATAATCTCCACGTG
The DNA here is from genome assembly GCF_014773155.1 of Arachis stenosperma. Classification (NCBI taxonomy): domain Eukaryota; kingdom Viridiplantae; phylum Streptophyta; class Magnoliopsida; order Fabales; family Fabaceae; genus Arachis; species Arachis stenosperma. Next base: position 138,957,040 of record NC_080385.1, read on the forward strand.
CCTGGTTTGGAAGATTTACAGATGCCATGAAAAGGTATGGGTACAAGCAAAGCAACTCTGATCATACCCTTTTTTTTTTTTGAAAAAACGTGGAGATTTAGTCACTTGACTAATAATCTATGTGGATGATATGATCATAACGGGAAGTGATACTGAAGAAATTGAAAAATTGAGAAGGAACCTATTTACAGACTTCGAAATGAAGGATTTGGGAAGACTAAAATATTTCTTAGGAATAGAGGTTCTACGATCCAGTAAAGGAATCTTTATCTTCCAAAGAAAGCACATTTTGGACCTTCTAGCAAAAATAGGAATGGTAGATTGCAAACCAATAGATACGCCCATGCAAGTTAATCACAAGTTGAAGATAGTAGAAGGTGCCACCCTAGCAGGTAAGGAAAGGTACCAGCGACTGGTTGGAAAACTAATTTACTTATCACATACTCGACCTGACATAGCTTATGCTGTGGAAATAGTAAGTCAGTTTATGCATAAGCCACAAGAAGATCATATGGAAGCTGCCATGAGGATAGTTCGATATTTGAAGGGAGCTCCAGGAAGTGGAATCATTTTCAAAAGGAATGGCCATTTGAAGGTTGAGGCATATACTGACGTAGATTGGATGGGCAACCCAAATGATAGAAGATCAATAGCTGGTTACTTTATACTTGTTGGAGGCAACCTGGTAACTTGGAAAAGCAAGAAGCAGAAAGTTGTAGCTCTTTCAAACACAGAGGCAAAATTTCGAGGGATCGTTAAAGGCATAACTGAAGTATTGTGGATAAAAAAATTGATGACTGAGATTGAATTTTCACCACAATTGCCAAACCAGTTGAAATGTGACAACAAAGTCGCAATCAGTATTTTAGAGAATCCCGTACAACATGATAGAACAAAACATGTTGAGGTGGATCGACACTTTATCAAAGAAAAAATTGAGAATAACATTATTGAATTTTCATTTGTGAGATCAAAAGATCAGTTGGCTGATATTCTTACTAAAGCAGTTTCAAGACAAGCCTTGCTAAAGTTCTAACCAAGCTGATCCCACTACTCACCTTGAAGGGGAGTATTAGAATATCATAATTAGGAAACAAAATCAGGAAAATATCAAAGATGATTAGCAAAAAAAATCAATGTAATTTATTAGGATATTATTCCATAAGGAGCGTACTCTTAGCGTACTCTTAGTCTATATATTGGTAAGAACCTTGTAATCACAGATGAAAAACATGAATAATAAAATTAATACTTTTTTAAATAATTCTTGGTTTTTTTCTTAAACTCTTTGTACTATAGTAACAATCCTTATCTCAAAAAAAAAAATTTGCGACGGTAAAACAACACTTATAAATCTTTATCATTTTCTATCACAAAAGAATCATACTTAACAAAATTCTTGCCCATAGCAATAAAAATCTTGTAAAATTACTTTTTCAATTGTTTGATTCAATAAATCTGAAATTTCTGTAGTATACTATTTTGCAATTTCACAAAATCGATAGATAAACGAATGAAGATATATATTAAGTGAATCTTTGCTATTGAATCTAATTCCTTTTCTAATTTTTTCATAATTTTTCCTTTATGATAAACTAAAACTAAAAAACCTTTATCAGACATTTTGAAATCGCACACCACACATTTCACTTATTTATATACGTCCGCTTTTTAGAAAATTGTTTTGGATAAATCCTAATTAGACAATACCGCTCCTCTTCGAATAAATTGGTGTGGGTAAAACTATTTTATGTAAACTCTCCTTACCAACTAAATTGGTCTGGGTTAATCTGATTCATCTATATTTATCGTCTTGGTTTAAACTGATTTATACGGTGCCACAGTTTTAGGATAAATTAGTTCGGCTTAAAATGATTTATATGGTCCCTCGCTAAATCGTTTTATGTCAGATTGATTTGCATAAAGACATTTCAAAAATTAAAATTAAAATAGGACATCAGATAATATTAAAACCAAACCATTAAATAATGGATGATTTATCCTAAACTTTTTCCATGTACAATATCTGTTATTTTAAGCCAATGAATTATAGTTTAAATAGCATAATTTTTCTATATTCACTTAAGAGGTTACGGGTTTGAATTTTTTTATCTTTAATAAAAAAAATATCTGTCACTTTAAATGATCCGTTAGTACAATATAAATATTATTTTTTATTTTTTTTTTGAATGAAAGAGCTCAAAACACAAGGTGGAGCATTAAAGCAAACCAGAACAACACATGAAACCAAGCAACAACACCGGACAACTCAGCGTACATGACAACCCTTAGCCATCTTCGACAATGCCATCAACAACCAAAGGGTTCACCACCAAGCCATTCATCAGAGAATTCGAAAGACCTGTTCAGAATTTCTTCCACACTAGATACTTGATTTCTGAAAATTCTACAATTCCTTTCTAGCCAGATTGTCCATATAACAGCAAAAAATCCAATGAACCACCGCTTCCTCTCATCCTTTCGCATTGAACCATTCGCCCAACTTAGAAAGTGCTCCTTTAAAGAACCTGGTATTGTCCAAATCCTCCCAAGAGCGAATAGTCAAGCACTCCACACCTGCCAAGTGAGCTCACACCCAATAAACAAATGAAATGCAGTCTCTTCAGACTTATAGCATAACACACACAAATTATCTTGCTGTGCAATAACACCTAATCTACACAATCTATCTTTGGTTTTCACCCTGCCAACCAACACAAACCAAGCAAATAACTCGATCTTTGGAGGTACGAGACCTCTCCAAATAATAAAACTATAGGTTGTGATGTCCTCCGGAAGAGTCTCTGCTTGTATCACCTTCACAAAGGAGTTAGTGGAAAAAATACTAGATTTATCAAATTTTCATACCACACTATCCTCTCTCTCATTTGTTAACTTTACTGTTTGTAGCTTCTCTTGAAGTTGGTTTACTAGCTCTAACTCCCATTGGAATAGCTCTCTCCTCCATTGAAAACTCCAAATCCACTCTAACCCATCCCAAAACCCACACTCCCCAATAACGGATCCTTTGAGGTTTGAGACCGAGAAAAGTCTTGGAAACACATCTTTCAATGGACCACTAGGTAGCCAGTTATCCTCCCAGAACTGGATTAATCCACCATTACCTACCTCCATGGACAAGCCACTGATCACCCTTTTCTCTCACTTGTGGTTCCCTAATTTGTAATTGACAAATCTCCTTCCAAGGACCCCCTCTTGTAGGTATTGGCTGCCCACTCAGCATAACAGAAGGATTCATGTTATTGCAGGAGCAAACAACTTTCTTCCATAAAGGACAGTCCTCCTTCGAAAATCTCCACCACCACTTAAAGAGTAAGGCTATATTCCAAACCACTGTATCACCAACTCCCAATCCTCCTGCCTTTTTTGGAGACATTACTATATCCCATTTTACTAGCAGCATCCCATACCCCCCATCCTCTTTACTCCATAAGAAACGTCTTTGTAGTGAGATCAACTTCTCCGCTACTGCCTTGGGCATCTTGTACAAACTGAGATAGTAAACAGGCAGGCTATTAAGAACCGATTTAATGAGTACTAGCTTACCCGCCTTATTGAGGGACTTTGCTTTCCACAGACTCAGCTTTTCTTCCACCTTATCAATCACCGATTTCCATGTCCGAACAAGCCTCGGGTTTGCTCCCAGAGAGATGCCCAGGTATTTGACTGGTAAAGAAGCCTCCTTTCAACCCAATAGATGACATATCTTCTGGGTCCAACACCGCTCACAATTAACCGGAATAAAACTGGACTTTTCAAAGTTAATGCTCAACCCAAACATCATCTCGAAGCAACGCAACAATCGTTGATAGTTCCGGATAGTTTCTTCCTCAGTAGGACAGAACATGATCGTATCATCTGCAAACTGCAAGTGTGATAACTCAATGTTGTCTCACCCAACCAAAATCGGAATAATACGCTCATTCCTCACAACCTCCCGAATCATTCTATGGAGAACATCCACAACTAGCACAAATAGAAAAGGAGACAGAGGGTCTCCTTGTCTTAGACCCCTTTCCATTTTGAAGGGCTTAGTAGGGGAGCCATTTATTAGAATCGACATAGATGCAGAGCAGACACATTCCTTTATCCAAGCCCTCCACCTACATCCAAATCCCATCTTGTGCAAAACAATATCCACAAAACTCCACTTGACCCTATCATAAGCCTTTTGAAAGTCTAATTTGATTATCGCCGAGCTCTTCTTTTTTACCTTCAGCCACTGCACAGTTTCACAAGCAATCAGAGCCCCATCATGTATTTTCCTGCCCTTCACAAAAGCACTCTGAGTCTCTCCAACTAAACCCGGAATAACTTTCCGCATCCTCCGAACCAACACCTTAGAAATAACCTTGTATATACAACACACCATACTAATCGGCCGGAGATCTTTAATTTCTTTGGCACCAACAAACTTCGGCGCTAGCGCCACCCAAGTGACATTCGAATCCTTTGGTAACACCGCAGATTGGAAAAACCCCATCACTGCCTCAGTGAACTCCCTACCGACCTCATCCCAACACTTCTTAATGAAGTTCATATTATACCCATCGCTTCCTGATGCCTTAGTTGCCTCACAGTCCCAAACTGCTTCCTTTATTTCTTCCACAGATGGCATCAACTCTAGCTCTGTTGCCTCTTCCTCACTTATCTGCTCTACCAGCCCATCCCGAAACCCTATAATAGGTGATATCTCCTGATGGTATAAGTCTTTATAGAACTCTCGTATAGCAACCTTGATCCTGGCCTGATTCCGTACTAGCCTTCCATTGATCATTAGAGCATCAATTCGATTGTTTCTCCTCCGAGCTGAGGCTAAGTTGTGAAAGTAACAAGTATTTTTGTCCATCTCCTTAGCATGTCTGGACCAGGACATCTGCTTCCAATGAAATTCTTTTCTAATATACCACTTCTTGCATGAGCTTATAAGAGCCTTTCTTCTAGCTTCCATAGTCTCGTCATACCCTCTGTTACTCACCAAGTCATCGACCACCTTGATCTCTTCTTCAAACTTTTTAATCCTCATATCCATGTTCCCAAAATTCTCCTTGTGCCACTTGCCGAGCGGGATCGTCAACCCCTTCAACTTATCCATGAAAGGAGCATCCCCCAAGTTCCTCCACTCCTCCTTTACTAATCTCTGAAATCCTTCGTGAGAAAAACAAGAATCCAGGCTACGAAAAGGTCTTAGCCCCCCTCTCATCCGTGTCACATCCACAATCAAAGGACAATGGTCCGATAATCCTCTAGGCCCTCCTCGCAGTCTTGTATCCAGGAATTCTTCTAACCACTCCAGACTGACCAGAACCCTGTCAATGCGACTGCAGGACTGGCCCCTGAACCAAGTGAATGTTTGGTCAGTCAGTGCAAGGTCGACTAACTCCATTTCCTGAATCCATGATTTAAAATCTACTGCAGACGCCGTCAAAGAAACAGCCCCTTTCCTCTCTTCCACCTGAGTAATCTCATTGAAGTCTCCCAAATAACAAACTGGTACTTGACATAACCCCGCTAAAAAGCTTAACTCTTCCCAAACCACCAGCTTCTCCTCCCTTGCATGTGCACCATATACTAGGCAGAAAGCATAATTGAAATTATTATTCAAGAGCATACCATCCACACATAAGCATCTATCCCCTTTATAACTGTTATACAGCTTAAACACTGCTTCATCCACATCAATAGCATACCACCTGACGCCCCTTCCGCTCCTATAAACTCCCACTGAACTGCATTATTTCCCCAAAGTTGGGATACTTCAAACTTAGTCAACGCTGCTTTCTTTGTCTCTATCAAGCCTAGCATACTCAGATTAAATTTTCTCCTAAAATTCTTCACCGTACTTATTTTTCCTACTCCCGCCACCCCCTAATATTCCAAGAGCTAAAATTCATTTATACACACATTTTTCCGATTTTTCAGGCGACTTCTCCTTACTTTCTCCTTCTGCTTCGCTTGTTTCTTCTTCTGAGCGATCTCTTCATTTTGTGCTTGCAGTATCGCCATGATGTCATCCTCCTCATCATACTGCACTGCTCCAGACTCCATAGCAAGCTCTCATGCCTTCCTGTTTTCATACGTTTCCTCCGCTCTTTTGTCTGGTTTTTTCGAGATCGCTTCACTACCAGCATCACAACTGTCAAATCCCAGGCCAACTGGATCCTCAACTACATCTTCCTCCTCTAGCTCAGACTTTGCCACTATTTCGTGTATCTCATCTGCTTCTAAACCAGCCTCACCGCCGTGTCCTCCATTGAGTCGTGCCTCTGCATCGCCATAACCACCAGTATCCGAGCCAGGTACCTCTCCCACCCAGTCCGAGCCCATCCCTCCTCATTCCCGCAATACTCTCGCCTCAGCCACCCCTCGAACGGCGCTCCCCCTTTCAACACCTCTATTGAGAACCGGCCTCGTCTCAGCGAATCCAGGCTCTCCACCATTTACAGTCTGCGCCTCTGCTACACGTTCCACACCCTTGCCCACCTCAAGCTTCGTCAACCATACTTGGCTGCCTTCCACATCCGCGTGCTGGCTCCCCCTCCCTTTCTCGCCGTTAATTGTCGTCAACAGCAGCGCTTGGCCCCCATCCTCGCCAACTGCATCCTGGCTCCCCTTTCCTCTCACACCAGCCGATGCCACAAGCTTCCTCACTCCCTCCACCTCTCTCCCGTCGGTGACAAAGGCAGCGCTGGCTTTGACCTGTCCGTCAAACCTACAGGTCAGTTCCCCTCCCACGTAGCCCTCCATTCGTTCTGTGTAACCTAGCCCCCCAAAATTGCCTCCGACCCGGTTCCTACCCGGTCCAGCATGAAGAGCAGCATATTGGTCTTCTTGGTGTTGGCCCACACGCATACCCTTGGCCTTTGAACGGGAAAAATAGGCCTCAGTGCTATTTTTGTGGTGAGTGGGCCTAGTGAGTTCCAATCCCCTTCCAACCTTACTCAAACCAGCTCCCTTCCGCACATAATGTCTTCCATAATCCCATGACAAAGTCTATTCCGAATTAACCTCCTCGCTGCTAGCCAAGGATCCCGTAACATCAGCAATTTTCTCTTTGGAATTGATTTCCTTACTTACTACTCTTACCGTTTTAGAACCCAAAAATCCGTTACTCCACTCATTCAAATCCTCTGAGTGAATTACGATTCTACCCCTTTGTTGATCATCCTCCCTGTTCACCAAGGCTAGCAATTTCGCCTCTGTACCCCACTCCAGCCGCTGTATGTGACCCCGGTAACCCTCAGCGTGTCCTAGTCTGTCCTCAGTTGAATGACCAGCTCCTACTGAGGAACTACATTTTTCGGCCAAACCATCGTTCATCACATGCCCTGCTGCTCGAGATACATTGCCCCCCTTCTCCGTAACGAAGATATCAAAACCCTTTGTTCCTACCAACACACGAATCCATTCATGAATGACGTCAAACCTGCATTTATCAATCAGAACACGTCTAGCGCCAAATGACAAATAGGAAATTGTATCCTCATCACAGCACACCACATCACCCCATAGGCTTCCAATCTTATAAAACGTATATTCTGACCAAACCTGTGGTGGCAGTCCAACGCACTCAAGCCACACTCTTCTCTTATCGCAGCGCACATGCTCCTCCCATCGGCTCACATTACCAAAGAACTGCAGTAAACTGCCCAAACCAGCTCCCAGTGCCTCTTCCAAACCACTAGCACTATCAAAGGTCAACGTGGCTTTGTATGCCCCCATGTCACACACGTTAATTACGTTAGGCCACTCCGTATTTGCTATTTCCTTCAATAATCGATAGTCAATAACCGTTGATGTACTCCCTATAAGACTCTTCTGAAGCCAAGCCAGATTATCCGGTATCACTGAGGCTTCCACTTCCTTCATCCCACCATTCCCGTGGACTTCAATCCCAGTGTCCACCGATTTCATTTTTAACAAATGCCCCCTAGTTTAATCGGAGCTACCACCATGATCACCCCCTTCTGCACTTGCACGCCTCCTTTCATCCAGGTTACGACAACCCTACCATTATCTTCCCTACTATCGGCTACCCTAACCACCGCCCTCCTCATTGGTGGTTCGACATCCGTTGCCTTCTGTTGAATTGACATATCTCTCCTGTACTTTGCCTCCCCCACAAAAATCTCCTTTCCTCTTAAGCGCATGTGATTCATGTATGTAATTGCTTTCAAAGCCCCGCCTTTGGTTGTATACCTTATGAACGCAAACAGGTAAACAATACCATTTCTCATCTTTCTTGAGAGATAGATGTCGTTGATCCTCCCCGTCCATGAAAACAACTCGAACAATTCGTGCTTTGAGATATCACTTGGCAGCCTGTCCACAAAGATAGTGAAAGATTCCTGTTCCAATCGAAGATACTATTCTCAATTCTAAACCCTTGGATCCTTACCTAGTTATTGTGGTTGCCTAGTCCTACTCTGCCCGGTGTTTTTCCACCCCGCTCCCGCTCTCTCTCTCTCATCGAAATATTCTTCTCCCACGCTCTCTCGCTAAATATCATTTTTTATATTATAACATATTATCTAATCATTATTTACCTCTATTTTATACATAATATTAAGCATAATAAGTAATGAAACGTTACAATCAATAAATAAACAAGGATATTAATTAGTTTTGAATTTTGTAGTTTTTTTCTTAGTCTACAAATGATTAAAATATTGATAATCATATGTAGTAAACTATATTAATACACGTAACTTTTATTTATTTATTTTTATATGTATAAATTTTATACAGGTATTTGAGAACTAAGGTAGCATACTAGCAAATAGCAATCTAGCATGATGAACATGAAGCCATGAATAATGGTGATAGGATTTTGTCTTGCAGTAGTGCGAATCTAGTTGATTTAAGTTAAACAACAGAGACACAGAGTCCAACAAGAGTGTGACACGTGTACATGTGGCTTATGGGCCTAGAATTGACCACGTAACGTAGATGGCGGCCGTGGGATTCGAAGGAAATTTTGACCGTTGGATTCAATTGCTTGGTTTGCAATTTAATTTAATCAAGACAGTGAATGTGACGGCCTGACGGCGACACCTACCATCATTGATTTTTCAGTCAAAAGCCGGTTCTTTTACTTTCATAACACTAAAATAGACCTTCACTACAATAATACGCCATTGAATCATTTTTTTAAAATTCATTCTAGTACTACTAGTTCACTGTGTTAAGGTGACTACGACGATTATAATATTAAAAAAATAATTTTAATTTTAGCACTATTTGTAGAGTTGTATACAAATCGGATCGGAAGATCGGATATAACATTCGTATTTTTTCATGTCAGATCCGATCTGATTCAATTCGCAAGCGGATATCGGATATATCTGCATAATTTAAAAAAAATTACTTTAAGATTTTGTTTTGCTGTTTTTACAAAATAAAAAATTCAAAAAATCTATTTTTCACCTATTTTAGCTTATTTACTCCTAAAATATTATCAATAAAAATTCTCTTAAGTAACAAAAAAAATAATATCACAAGATCTAAATTTAATTATTCTAAGTTGAAGTATATATAACATAAAAACTAAAAACAAGATATCATAAAATTTATAAAATAACTCACTAAAATTCATATCATATTAGGATTTACTTTTTTAATCTATACTATTCATATGAAATGTGCGGATATGCGGATCTATAGATTGGATCCGCAGATATCACGGCCAAATCCATAATACGATCCTATTATAATGCGGATCGAATTTGATCTAATCTAATGACTCTACAAATCGGATACTATTCATAAAATTTGTATTAGATGCGAATAATTACTGCAAATATGCGGATATTATCTAATTCATGTGCAGTCCTAACTACTTATATAGTTACTATAATTATAATAATATAATCATACTAAAATTCACATTTTATAAATCGTATAATTTTTTCTATTATTTTCTAGAACTGGTTATTTGAATAACTCGTAGAAATTGAGTATGTTTATAAAATTGAGAGAGGAATTATTAATATAAAAAATCTTATAAAATATTCTAAATATTATGATATGCTATTAATTTGAAATATTAGAGAAAGTTTTTTCATTGCTATTAATTTATTATTACTGTGAAAGATTTTTCATTGTTATTCAACCACCTTTGAATTAATAATGATAACAATTATAATATATTTATTTTTTAAAAATAATTAAATTCATAATAAGATCGGTAAATAAATAAAATTTCATGACTGAGCATGAAGGTACAAGGAATAATATCACATATAGCTTTTTATAGTAAATTATTTCGAAATTACAAAGACGGAAAGTTCTGAAACAAATAAACAAATACTATATATGTATAAATTGCTTTTCGAAAATTAAAACGAGTACGTTATTAAATAATTGGGATCATTTATATGAATAAAATGAATAAAGTTTAAAATTATACAGATTTTTTAAATATAATTTAATTACATGTTTATCTAATTTATATTTTCATTTATATTGAATTAATTTAATTCGATTTACTAATAATATAATATATATGATTTATTATTGTACAATACATGTAATATAGTCTTCTAAAATGAAATAGGGATTAAAATTTAAATTTTTTTAGAATTAGAAATAATATATAGTTATACAATATAAAATGACCAATTATATTTATACAATAGTCAACAAGTTATAGCTTAAATGACATAGTCTTTCTATATTCACCTAAAAAATTGCGAATTCGAGTCTTTTTATCTTTTAAAATAAACTATATTTATACAATATGTGATTTGAGAAATAATCAAAATATTATATTAATTAAATTATCATTTAATTTATAAAACTAAATGTAGAATTTACGCTTTAATGACGATACTTCTAACTTAAACTTAAATTTTTCAGAGTATAACGTCAAATTAAAAGCCTACGTTTTAACTCTTATACTACTTGAAAGGGCTATATTTTATAATAATTTTTTATTAAAATTTCTAGTAATTATTTTTTAGAAACTAACGAGTCAAATAATGATTTTTAATGAATTTTTAGAAATCGTTTATCGTTTTGTTTTAAATTTATAAGTTTATAAAAATATAGATTTTCTGATATTTGAATAAAAATACAAAAATTGAATTTTTTTATTCGTTTTGATTTTTTTGATATTTTATTTGAATTAAATAGGAGTATTTTCTTTTGACATTTATATTTTAAAGATAATAAATTATACAAGTGTAGTATGATGCGATTTACTATGAGTTGAATCCCATTTTGGCCCTTGAAATTTTCGAGGTGTCTCAATTTGGACCCCGAAATTTATAGTTATCCAATTAAAACCCTCAAATATTGAATCGTGCCCCACGTTTGCCCTTGTCGATAGTTCCGTTAACGGAACGCTGACGTGGCACGTTAAGTCGCCAGCGTGTGTATCCAAGTGTCATGTAGCTTGCCAGGGTGGATTCTTCATGAGTGAATGATGTGGCCAAATTTGAATCAACTCAATTTAACCCTTCCATAGATGATAAAACCCTAATTTGCAGCCCTCCTTTTCGAATACGGTGAAGACTGTGCTGGAGAAATGATGAATTCAGGAAGCCAACCTGCAGTGAGTTCTGCACAATCACGTTCTAATGGGGCTTCTCTGAGGAACCGTAATGGTGGGAGGTTGGGGAAGATTCCTGACTGGTGTGGTTGTGAAACGCGTCCAGTGCTTCGCTGGGCTGGAACAAATGCTAATCCTGATAGACCCTTTTATGGGTGTCCAAATTATAATGTAAGTTCTCAATGTCGTCTTCTTCTTCCTCAATGTGTTGCTACTGCTATTTGTGGTTGATGAGTAATCTTAAGATTTTTTCTTTTTGCTGGTTGTTGCAAAATTGGCAGAGTTCTGGGAGAATGTGGTGTGGTTTCTTTATGTGGGCAGACGGTGAAGAAGAACAGAGTTTAGTGGGCAAAACACAAGATACAAGCAGTGATGATAGTTGGAAGATGAATTTAGCATGGAGAATTACTTCAATGGAAGTTGAAATTAGGTGTTTGAAAATATGGATTAGTATTTTAAGTTTGGTTATTTGTTTAGTTGTGTTTCTGATTGTTATGTATGGTGTAAGTATGATTAAATTTTGATTAAAAGTGTGGACCTGAAGGTGTGTACTCTGAGGGTGAATGAAAGTATTGTATTCAGATTTTCATAAAAAAGAAGCATGGTTTTAGCTCCTCTGGTACATATGTCATATTGCAATAGTAAGAAAGGAAAGCTAAATATTAAAGATATTGGTACCATTCATAAACCTGAAATAAGGTGTCTACATTTAGTGAATATCCAAAAGCATTCCTTGCCAACAACTAAACAAATATCCAGAAAGTCATTAACAAAATACATCCAGAAATTCTTTAACAAAATAGCCAAGTATTTGGACACACACACATAACCATGTTCCAGTGACACAAAATAAACATAATTAAGAAAACAACTACCCCAACTATAATAGTCTATTACAACTAAACATCATTCATTTCTTCCTAGGAGGTTTGAATGCTGGCTTCACTCCTGGTGTTGGGACAAATTTCATGAATTCAGGCATCCTTGAAGATGTTCCAGCACTTGCTCCTTGCAATGGGTCAACACTTGATGATCCTGGGGCTGGAGATGCTTTCCTCTTAGGCTGTAATTTGTCGGACCTCGTTGTAGGAGTCACCTATGATTGCATGAGTATAATACAAATCCCCGTCAGTCAAAGTAAAAATTAAATTTAAACATATATTTTTTAAATAACCATTAAAAACACAAATAATAGGACATATTGGAATCCTACTTGTTCCTGATCTCCATTATCTGGTTGTGAGAAAGGGGTCTGTGAAAGCACAATCTCCGAAGGAGCATTTGTTGGGGCAGCAGAAGTAGCAACATTAGTTGCTGCAGAAGTGGCAACACCAGTTGTTGAAGAAGTGGCAACATTTGTGACTCCTTCCTTATCTTCTCTAGTCTGCTCCTCTGAATAGGAGGTAACCTGCCAATGTGGTGTTGCAGCTTCACTTTGTTTTTTGCAATTGGCCTGGGGGTACAGAGTTTGCTTCAGAGAATGTGATTGTATTTTGTTCAAGGGCTGTATTTGGAATACATGAGGATGGATTTGAGGTGGTGTCAGATACCATGATTTTTGTATTGGGGGTCATAGGGACCAGCTGTGGAACCTCATCACCTTCATGTTCAGAATTTCCATGCTCAATGTATACATGCACTACACCTTCATTATTCTTTGCGTGAAAGCACATCTCTAAGAGCTCCTTGTCATGTGACAGTGCTCTCAATCCAGTCTTCAAGGGCCTTCCAGGAGCTAGCCACCAACACTGTTACTTAGATTATTTTTTTTATTTGTATTTTTTTATATAATGGGAGTACATAAAGAGTACATAGTAGTACATAGTATATAAGGGTTATGTACTCCCATTATATAAAAAAAATACAAATAAAAAAAATAATCTAAGTAACAAACACTCCTTCAAGTTGTCATATCCTAAAACCTTGTAATAATTTCTTATTGAGAACACGTCCAATGTATCTTCCTCTAGTCCAAATAACTGTTCAATTTGGTCTCCAATATACACAACTTCTCCATCTTCTTTTGTCTCAAAACTTCCTCCATGGTGGATGACAATTGTTATATCATCATCCATCTACATTGCAAAATAACAAAAATCTCAACAATAATTTTAAAAAACAAAACATACTGACTTAACTGACAGTAAAATCCAAACAGGACAATAGGTCATCCTTCATTTTAAAACAACAAATTTTTTAAATACAAGCAATAACACACACATGATAACATTTTTTCACAGACAGCAAAAAATAAAATCAACATTCTCTTCTTCATCAAGGAAAAAAAAACCCTAGCATCATTCACATGCAACAATTTTCAATGCCCTAAATATAACCAGCACCTTGCTTCGACAATAACAATGCAATACAAAAACCCAAACAAAAGCCAAAAACAGAGTATTAAGAAATTTGTGAAAAAAAAAAATAAAACTCCACTTCCTAACCTGATTTTCTTCGTTTCTTTCTGCGCCCATGTTAGTTTCTCAGCAACCTCACCCAGCAGTCCAATGCACCAACAATGTTACTCTGATTCTCCTTCTTCACAGTCAAGCAATGGAGAAGAACAACAACGTGGAGAAGAAGAATAGAAGACAAAGAGAAGGAAGAAGAAGGGTCAATCTACGTCTGTGTCTTCATCTACACGTTGGCCCAACTTTTTTAACCCAATAAAGCCCTTAAACGACGTCACATTGAGTTAAAACTGGGAGGGAACATAAAACGGCGTCGTTTTATGCTTTCCTACGTGTCAATTTAACGTGCCACATCAGCGTTTCGTTAACGGAGATAGCGACGAGGGCAAACGTGGGTCACGATTCAATATTTCAGGGTTTCAATTGGGTAACTATAAATTTCGGGGTCCAAATTGAGGCCGCTCGACAATTTCAGGGGCCAAAATGAGTATTAACTCGATTTACTATATATGTGTTATATAATAGTAATCGAAGCAGGATAATTTAGGGTAATTCGATTTACATGTATATATTATACCAATAGTAATAAATCTTCAATTTATATATATTTAGTGTAAATCAAGTTAAGTTGATTTGATTTATATAAAAATATAAATCAAATAGACATATAACCGAATTGTATTTAGAATATCTGTATTATTTTAAGCCTTATTTATTTTATTCATATAAATTATCTTTAAAGATAAATCTATTTTGTATCCTAAAATATATTAAGAACAAATATTAAATTTATAAACTAAAAATATTTTTATTCAAAATATAAAAATTTTAAATTTGCAATATATTTATTTTATTTTTATTTAATAAAAATATCTAAAACGTTTTATTAATAATAAAGTTATCGTTAGCTAAATCTTGAAATATGTTAGCTAAACCTTCAACCTTGAGACAATCTAGATTATGTTAGAGCGACTTGAACTTAAAGTTCGTAGAGTACTGTTTTAGCGACCATCAATCAAACATTGATTGTTTTTAATTATGGCCACCAAACCGATTTCAACACATTTATACAATTTTAAAATCTGCCATACTTGAACGCGAGTAATCAAGTGATGTATCACGTTTAAAAAAAAAAAAAAGGAAGAAAAGTGAGTGATGTAATTCGTTTTGAACAGGTTGTAAATAAATAAAGAGTAAACATTAAATTCGATATTTGTCTATTTTTTTTAAAGATAAGGTAATTTTTATTTAAAAAAAGATATTTTGACTTTTATCAAAATTATTGTAGAATAATACGATTTATTTGTTAAAAAATTATTAAATAATAATAAAAACTAGTATTGTAAAATTTTTATTTATAATTTATAGAATCTTTAATAAAATTATAAAAGAATAATAAAAAAATTTTATTGTATTTAATATAGAGAATATGATTACCTATTTATACTAAATTAATTATAAATTTTAAAATAATTAAAATAATTAAATTCTCTAGATAATTCTATTAGAAAAAATAAGCATAATAAATTAAAAAAAAAACATAACAAATTTTATTTCTAAAAAAAATGATGGTTTAATAGTTTTAAATCTTTACAAAATTTTTTCTATAATAAAATCAACTATCATTTATAGTGTTACCTTTTTTCTCATCATCTTTATTAAAATTTCTATTCTACTATTTCAATTAGGCAAATATATTTTGTTATTATCATTATGTCTTCTACCTCTATCAACACGACAGTAATACTATAGTATATTAGTATTATTTTTTTTTTCTCTCATTATTTATACCATGTCATTTTTTTTGAAATGTTTTTATATCATAATTACTTTTTTTGTTACATTATTTTTGATAATAGTCCTTTTTCACTTAATTGCTATTAACAAAACATATTTTAAAATAAATTTATTAATAATTTGTAGAGTTTAAATTCCATAAATTATAAATAAAATTTAAATTTAATTTCTGTTACTAATTTAATAAATTTTGTAATAAAAATATTATATTATTTTAAAATAATTTTGTTAGAAATCGAAATATTATTTTTTAATAAAAATATAATTATCTTATCCTTAAAAAAAAAAACAGAGGTCCAATTGGATGTTTATCCATAAATAAATCATTTGTGAAACAAAATGGAAATGAGGAAACGGTGGGTGCTTTGGTGTTAACTTATGATGTGATGTTAAAAAAAAGGGCAAAACACTAAAATAAGTCAATGGGAAGAAATTTTTACGTAAATTTGCGTTTATATGTAGTTCGAATCAATTAGATTTGAACTCAATCTACACATAATTCGAATCATATACACAAAACTCACACACACACTAATTCGAATCAACTTGATTCGAATTACACACATAAAATAATTCGAATCAAGTTGATTCGAATTACACCCTGATTTATTAAAAAAATTAATAATTTATTAAAAAATTTATTAAAAAATAATAATTTAAAATTAAAAAAATATATATTTTATTTCATGCATTAAAAAAAATCTAACAAAATATTTAATTACGAGACTTTTTTTAAATATTAATGAGCTATCAATTCAAATTTCATAAAATACTCTTTTGTCCATTTTTAATAGCTCATAAATATTTTTTAATAAATTTTTTTAAATTATATGGTGAGATATTACATGATTCGAATTATACGGTGAGCAATTCGAATTCTATACAATACTCTTCTGCCCATTCTTGATAGCTCATGAATATTTTTTAATAAATTTATTTTAATTATATAAACCACAAAAAAATAATGTAAAATAATTTAAAAAATGACTTAAAAAATATTAGGAATACTATAAAAATTTGTAATGTTCTAATGATTTAGGTAAATACATGCATGTACACAAATTTTAAATAAAATACTCTAGATAGTCAATAATAATTTAAAAATTAAAGAAAATATTTTATTCCATCCAAAATAATAAAAAAATATATTTTATTCTATACAAAATAATTTTAAAAAATGGCTTAAAAATGTTACGAGTACTATAAAAGTTTGTAATATTCTAGTGATTTAGGTAAATACATGATAAAAATATATTTTCTTTAATTTCTAAATTATTAATGTCCTAAGTCATTGCAAATTTTTATAGTACTCCTAACATCTTTTAAGCCATTTTTAAATTATTTTGCATAGAATAAAATATTTTTTGTGGTATAATTAAAATAAATTTATTAAAAGGTATTCATGAGCTATCAAGAATGGACAGAAGAGTATTGTATAGAATTCGAATTGCTCACCATATAATTTGAATCAGAGTGATTGAACTTTTCATGCGTAATTCGAATCATGTAATATCTCACCATATAATTTAAAAAAATTTATTAAAAAATATTCATGAGCTATTAAAAATGGACAAAAGAGTATTGTATGGAATTTGAATTGATAGCTCATTAATATTTAAAAAAAGTCTCGTAATTAAATATTTTGTTAGATTTTTTTTAATACATGAAATAAAATATATATTTTTTTAATTTTAAATTATTATTTTTTAATAAAATTTTTAATAAATTATTAATTTTTTTAATAAATCAGGGTGTAATTCGAATCAACTTGATTCGAATTATTGTATGTGTGTAATTCGAATCAAGTTGATTCGAATTAGTGTGTGTGTGAGTTTTGTGTATAATTCGAAGCAATATGATTCGAATTATGTGTAGATTGAGTTCGAATCTAATTGATTCGAACTACATATAAACATGCATTGGTTGATTCATGAACTAAATTTTGGTTTGACGGATTTACGTAAAAATTTCTTCCCCTTAGCTTATTTTAGTGTTTTGCCCAAAAAAAAATGTAAGGAAGCGTGGGCTCCACTGCTCCAGTGACCAACGGACCCAATGCCAATGCCAGTTGTTATCATTTTGGAAGAACGCTTAGAAAATAAATATTGTTATTTCGGGAATAAGATTTTGTCTATAAATTTAAATAAATATACAATATAAAAATATTATGTGTTTAAATGATATTAATTAAACATATATTATGTGTTTAAATGATATTATTATGTAACAAAAACTATAAAGTCACCAAAAATATGATATTAGTATCCGTTATATTTAAATGTATTTATATGAAATTAGTGAAACTTATTTTGAGAAAAATAAAGACAAATTACTTTTAAGTATACACTAAATTTTGATTGGAGTATACTTAAAAATGAGGTAGTTATTTTAATTTTTTGTTGAATTGTTATGTCTGCATGTTGAATATATTTTGGATATGACACTTATCGATATTGGTCCAATATACATGTCTTATGTGTCCAATTATATCTTAATTAAAAATAAAAAAAAATTCTGGACATACTTAAATAACATCACGTGTTAGCGTATCAAGCTTTATTCTTAATATGTATTCTTAAAAATGAGTTTAAAAATATTATATATTATTTTTATTAAAACAAAATATTTTATATAATTAAAAATATTAAAAACGGTTAAAAAATTAATTTATATTTTAATATCAATAAAATATCAAAATATCATTACAATTTATCTAAAAAATACTTTATATTTTATATATCAGGCCTGCTACACATACACGTTGTTTTGCCTTACAAGTTCATATAAGTTGGTCCAAGTCCAACAAAAGCAACCCTCATATTAACATGCATGTAAACACGTATTTACTCAACCATTTCAATAGCGCACTCACATTATGAAAGATGCTTCTTTTTCTTCCTCGATCAAAACTCCAACCCTAAAGATTCAAACGAAGCTCGAAATCTCTCAAAAAATTGTCAAAATAGTCACGAAAACTGAAGAAAATCTACAAGAGAAGGTCAACATCTCCATAAAAAAATACAGAAACAAAAGATGAAAGATTATTCAAGGTACTGTTTTCACTAATTGTGTTGTTTTTTCACTTTTCTGTTTCTCATTTCGATCGTGAAACACTAGATAGTCATATTTCTGTTTATTTAGTAGATTCATTATGTATTTTTTCTTTAAAGTGCATATTAATGTTCTCATCATACTGTTCAATCAGTGATAACTGTTTTATGTACTGTTTCACGTATAGTTTAACGTATGTTTTTATGTGTTTGAGGAATTTGAATGTGTTTTTGTGCATGTTTGTATATTTCGAACTGCGTTTGTTTGTAAGAATTGAGTTTGTATAAATAGAAACTTTCGCTGTATTTCAAGTGAATTTGCGTGTAGCTGGTGCTGTTGTTCTTGAATATTGTTATTGTGCTTCTGGTGTCATTTTATGCATATTTGATTGAGTTGATGATGAATATAATTTTGAACTCATATTTTCTCATCTAATCAAAAAAATAATAAAGGTGTATATGACTTGTATTTTAAGTGAATTCGAGTGTAATTAGTGATATTGTCCTATCTTTGCTATAACTAGAAACAGAATATTGCTCTTGTGCTTCTGGTGTCATTTTATGCATGTTTGATTGAGCTAAATGTCATTTTGAATTCATATTATCTCATGTAATAAAAAAAAAATAGATGTGTATATGGCTTGTATTTCGGTGTATTTCAGTGAATTCGAGTATAATTGGTGATGTTGTCCTATCCTTGCTGTAACTAGAAACAGAATATTGTTATTGTGCTTCTGGTGTTATTTTATGTATGTTTGATTGAGTTGAATATTATTTTGAACTCATTATTTCATGTAATAAAAAAATAATAGAAGAGTATATGGCTTGTATTTCGGTGTATTTCAAATAAATTTGAGTGTTATTGGTGCTGTTGTTATTTATTAACCTTATTTTTTATTTCTTACAGAAAAAATGGCAAGCAAGAACCCTACTGCACCAAAATATAATGTAAGCACATATATCTTAGACCAACTCAATTTTCCTTGTATAAATATAGTTTATTTAAATGATTCTCGTTTCTTTGTAGAAAACTCATGATTTGAGATGCTTGACAAGACTTTTTCATGATAAATTCCAAAACATGAGCAATGAAAAGAAAGCCATCGTCTAGGAAATTTGATGGTTTGATACACATCCCTCCCATGAATGTGCCGTATAAGCTTTTGAAGGAGTTGGCATATTCTTTTGATTTGATAAGAAATACATTGGACACGTGATACGGTGTGTTGAGCATCAACTAGAAAAATATAGGAGCTACCCTTGCCTTGAATGCATCTGATAACCGATTACATAAACTGTTATACTTGCATTCTTTGTAATCTATTCTTTTGAACTCATATTATCTCATGTAATCAAAAAAATAATAGAGGTGCATATGCCTGGTATTTCGGTGTATTTCAAGTAAATTCGAATGTAATTAGTGATGTTTAGCTACTTTTGTAGGGCCAATCTTTCCAAGTAAAGTTAATTTTAAAGAGCTTATTGAGGAGGATAAGGAAGTTTATAGAAGCTTTCAAGGCAAAACATTGAAGCAATTCACAGACTCCATGATGGAGATCAGTGTTGACGGTGACAAAGATCGGCTTAAGTTCAAGAGGACATTGATCATCTACATTCAAATGTCGCTTTTGTTGCAGACAATCATAAACAAGGTTTATCCCATCCACATACCACCGATTTTTCATGTGGACACCATACGTGAGTGAAATTGGGGTGGCCATATCTTCAACTTCCTCATCAAGGGCATAAGTAAGCACATATTGAAAAAGAAAAAATCTATTGATGGTTGCCTCTATGCTCTCATGATTGTATACTTTTACGATTCTACACAAAAATAAGCCGGTGAATACAATTCCTATATCACCGTGGTTGTAGCACTGGACTAAGGAGTTGCTGCTTGAGAGAATAGAAGCTAAAATTAAGGGTCATATCGTAACTCAATAGAATTCTTTCTTTAATTTTGGTGTATTTATTTTATATATATGATGTAAACTAATATTTTACCTGTTTTAGGGCATCGTCAAGAGGGCACAGCTGAAAGAGAAATTGACAAGAATGAAAGAGGAAGAAGAGAAGGAGAAAAAGAAAAAGACACAAAAGAAGAAGGACATTTCTTCAGAAAGTGATAGTGGTACTGACTCTGAGTCTAATTCTGCACGAGACTCAAAGGCGCCACCAAAAACAAGAAAACAACCAACAAGAAAAAAAAGTAAGTATTATTTTTCTGTGTATTTTGTCATTTTTATTGAGTTTATTGCCTCATGATTGTTTACTGTCCAGGATGGTATCCAAAAAGAGGAAGGACATTATTGGTATAGTCTGTTGCTCTTTCCATGCGCCTATTTCGCTTCGGGAGGTTGGTTCACAGGTACAACCTTTGTAACTTTATCATATACTCATGTATTGGAAAGTTCCTATTTGGAAGGCTGTAACTTCTTAACTGCTGCAGTCTTTACTCCTGCTAATAGTTTAGTATACTCTTTGTTGTTACTATGGGATCCTGAAGCATAAGAAGATTTTACCCATTGGTGTCAATTAGGTGGTCTGTGGACTTTTTGTTGCTCTCCATGGCGCTTTCACATTAATAGGTTTCATGTTACGTCAATTTAAACTTGCTTGATCTGTTCAATTGCACCCTTATAATACAATTGCTTTCTCTGGTCCAATTGTTGTTTTTGTTTCCGTATTTCTGATTTATCCACTGGGTCAGTCTGGTTGGTTCTTTGCACCCAATTTTAGTGTAGCAACTATATTTCGATTCATCCTATTTTTCAAGGGTTTCATAATTGAACATTAAATCCATTTCATATGATGGGAGTTGTTGGTGTATTAGGCGATGCACTACTATGCGCTATTCATGGTGTTCGAAGCAAAATGCTTTCGAATTAGATCACGAATTATAAATGTCTGAAAAAGTTCTATTGCTAATTCACGAGGTAATCCACATCGATGTAATGAAAGTAATGGTCCTACTACAATAACAGAATGCCCTGAATAATCAACCCTTTTTTTAAGCAGGGTTTCGTGAAATCTTTCCTCTTCACCTTCAATTATATCTGAAATCGCTTTTAATATAGGATCATTCAATAAAAACAAATTCGTTCGACCAAAGAACTGAATCTTTGCAATGAAATATTGAAATTTGAGTGACCTAAATAGAATTTTTATTTATTGTTGAATTGAATATGAATGAAATATAAATATGTTCTAGTTTATGTAATATCCATTTTAATCACATGTCGTAAACGGAAATATCCTACAAAGTTCAAAGTTAAAGTTCTTAATATTTACATTTATAACAGTAATAGACTCTAATAAAATAATATTCAAATTAGATCTATATTATAATGTAAAAAAATATTTATGTTATATATTGAATGAACAAAATAAAATACAACAAAAATAATACCAAAAAGTTATTGAAAAAAATTGAAAATAATTGCACAGTTCACACTCTTTGGCACTATGTTATACTTAACTCAATGGTTAGAGTGTTACTTTCATACGACGGTAGTCATTGGGTCAATAAGTAGGTTTGATAATAAATGAAAACTACAAATTTTTTGTTCCATTTCCGAATTGAAGTGCGAACTATCTAGGTCGAATAGTGCTTATTTTTTAAAAAGAGAATAAACTACGAAAAATCATTTCCATTGTTGTTAAATATTAAAATAAAACAAAAACTTAAAAAAATGAAATAATAATTATTATCGAAATGTTTGTATCTTTTGTTAAGCTCTTTATATATATACGAATTTTTTTTGTTCATTTGAATATATGAATATAAATATATATTCAAGTGAATAAATAATTTAATTTTTAATAATTTTTATAAAAAAACAAAGGAAAAAAAAGAAATAATTAGAATACAATTCTTTTGTTTCTTTAATATTTTTTAATTACTAAAAAATTTCATCTTTCAAATTTTATCTTTCAATCTCGATGATTTACAATAAATAGGTTATTATGAAAATATATTAGGCTATAGTAATAGTCAATCCAAAAATTTCATTATATCCCTTCTAAAAAAATTATTCTTTTTCGTCTCGTATTTTGTAAAGATATATAGTATGTGGATACAGTAGAAAATTTGCTTTTTTTCTGTTATTCAAATTAAAAGTGAAACTAAAAAAAAAAGAACTCAAAAAAACTAAAAAGAAATAGCAGTATGGCCTCTAGCAATGCTGATGACTGCTCACGTAATTGGAAATAGAGTGCATAATAATCTCTTCTATTAAATTATTTAATAAGACATAAAATGAAATAAATTCCATCTTTGAATTTCAAATTCAAATCTGAATCCCCTAGCCTAGGTTGCACAAAAAAATTATTGAATTGAAATTCAAAGTCCAGAATGAGTTTTAGAGGATTCAAAAAGGTCCGTTGAGCGCCTATATCTTATATTATAATAGATTTGAACACTTGTCCCGGGTTAATGTAAGAACCGCAATTAATCGAACCGGTTAATTAAGTGGTTATATTGCCCAAAGTTGATTCCAAAAAATTAGAGTGAGAATTTGAAGTTTTAAACATCATTTTTGGACTTAGTAGGTTTTTTCGAGTCAGAAAATGTATTTTCTGCAAAAAAAAACTGTGAAAAATCACGAACCAGCAATTGAACCGGTTGAACCGGTTCAAGTCTGCCTGGTACTGCTCGAGAAAAAGTAGAAACAATCAAAAACCTTAGAAAAACAGTAGAAATGGAAAATCGAGCGTTAATTTTAAAGGTCTGGTCCAAAGTTGGGCCAAACGGGCTAAAAACGCTAATGAGTTGGACCGGGCTCAAGTTGGACCCAAGTCCAACATATATAAAGGTTTATTTAATGAACCCTAGCCTCATAAACACACACACTTCAGATTTGAAAGAGGGAGAGAAGAAGAGGTTGAACCCTAATCACCTCAATCTTCCCAAGCTCATATCTTGAGTTCTAGAGCTCCGATTTGCGTGCCGTCAACGGCTACGTATTTCTTGTGAAGAGCTCTACAAAACTCATCCAAGAAACTCTATAGGTAAGCTCGAAATCTCTCCAGTTCTTCTCTCCAAAATTTTGGGTACCTAGGATTTATGGCTAAGTGAGTTTTTGTGATTCTTGATGATTAGGTTCACTCTAATCCTTGCTTGGCTTTGGGTTTGGCTATCCAAATCTGTTGGGAGAGGTAAGAGGCTTTGAAATCTTGTGAAATTTTGATTTATATTGAGTCCTAGGTTGATTTTGTGGTGATTTATATGTATATAGCTTGATTATTGTGAGTTTGGAGCTTGTTGGAGCTATATTGGTGGTTGGATTTTGGTTGAAAGCTTATTTGGTTCATATTGGAAATCAGCCAAGGTATGGTTTTAGTTTTTTCTATGTAGTATATAATATTCATGGACACTTAGGCTAGTGACCTATAGGATAGGATTGGATTTAAATGGTTGTTGAATTGTTGGGTGCATGTGATTGTATGATGATGTTTGATGAAATGATGATTAATAGTGATATGGTGAGAATAAATGAATTGTGAAGTTGAGGAGTGAATTATATTGATAAATGTGATATTGGTGTTGATTGATTGGTAATGTAGTTGGAAATTGTTAATGAAGTTTGATATATGAGATATATTGATATAGGTGTTATGGATGAGAAAAAGTAAAGAGAAATGTGGTAATTTTGGTGTGGTATGACATAGAGGGTTGATTTTGATGAAAGATGGAGTTTGGGAAAGGTTTGGGTTGGTTTTGGTTATGCTTTGCAAAGCAAATGTGAAAGTTGTGATTTTGGGTAAAAGTGAAATTTTAGAAAAATTGGTCTGATCATAACTTTTGCCTCGGTTTTCAAAATAGGCTAAAATTTAATTAGAATTAAAGATCTTTGAAAACCCTTTAAATTGATATAAAGTTTGAAAAATTTGGAATTTTGTGGAGAAAGTGATGATCATTCAAAGTTAGTGTTGAAAATTTGAAAATTTTGCAAAGTTACAGAATTCTAAGTTTTCTGGTTTGTGCGCACGCACAGCATTGTGCGCATGCATACTCTGCGAAAATTGAGACTTGTTCGCACGCACAGACCTGTGCGTCTGCACACGCAGAGGTAGGCAATCTGCCTGCAACGCTGGCAGATCTTGTGCGCACGCACTCCAAATGAAAAATTGCAACCTGTGCATACGCACAGACCTATGCGCACGCACACGTTGGGGAGGCCAATCTGTTGGGGGTGCTCGCACAGGTTGTGCGAGTGGACAGACCCTTTTATGTTTTGACACCTGTGCGTACGCACACCACTGTGCGTACGCACACCACTATGCATATGCACACGTTTAAAAATTTCCTGGGCGTGCGTACGCACACCCCTATGCGGACGCACACATTCTGTTTCTCAAATTTTGCTTTGTTTTCAACTATTTTATTTTCCCGACAAGGTTGTAAGCTTCTATAACACCTTTTTAAGACTTTTGGGCAAATTTTTTGGCGTTCAAACATGGGAAATGGTTTAAGGGTTTAGATGCTATTATTTGGGAAATAGTTAGCAAATGGGGTACTAGGTTTCTGTTGTACTGGGGAAGGTTTGATGATGTGTGATGAATGGTTGATGGATGAGATGTGAAACTAAGGAACTGAAATGTGCATGAACAGTGGTTGAGAGGAGTCGAGGACTCTGACTGAAGTGATGGATCCATCTTGTACAAAAAATATTTTTGAAAACCATTGTATCACTTTTCACTAATATTATGAGACGTTGTGCGCCCGGCAGGGGCCGAGGTTGGATCCCGCCTGTCGAGGTAGCGGCGGCGGCATAGGGGCAGTGGTTCGTCTCTCTTGCGCTTAGATGTGAGGTCGGTGGCAATAGATCCCGCTCGTATCCTTTCAGATCATTAGAGCGTACAGACGCAAAACCCTGGATTATTATCCGAGCACTATATCTCGGGGGTTCCCACACCATGAATCCGAAGGGAAACGTCTCCATGGAGATGTGTCGGGTTGGCAGTTGAACCGACAATGTGATATCACAGCCAGTAGGGGAGGCATTCATCATATGCATTTTCTACCTGTTTGTATGCTTTACCGACTTGATATTGGATTCCCTATCTGTATAACATGTCTAATTGCTAATTGTATTAATTGCTATATATGCTCCTACTTGTGTTTTACTTGTATTTTATATACTTGTGCTTTGCTGGAGCTGAGGAGGTTCGGAAGGCGATGGCGATGGGATCGCATGGCGGATCGGTTAGTGAAGGCTGTGGAACAACGGTGTTTGATTAGAGTAGAAATCCCCTAAAATAGATTACCCTTTTATGGTACTACGGCTTAAGTTGTGTTAAGGAATTACATATTATGCTATTGGTTTAGAATTGCTTAAGCTTGAATTCTTGTGATGGATATGGAGTCTAGGATTGCCTTTGGCGTCACGGGATCTTATATCCTACATCATTGGGAACTGTTACCATACTGAAAACCTCTGGTTCTCATACCATTTTGTTGTGTTTTTCAGATGCAGGTCGCAACCACCTCAGTGAGTTGTCTGATTGGTGATAGGAGTGGAGGATCTGGACTATCTTTTGGAGTCTTTCAATTTATATATATATATATATATATATATATATATATATATATATATGTCTCTCACTTTTGTATTTTACTTTGGCCTAGAGGCTTGGATTGAGAGAACAAAACTTGTATAAGCTGTTTTTACTGTCTGGTTTCATACACGGTCTGTATATGGCTAGCCGGCTGGTGCACGAAATTGTGATCATCAATGGCGCCATCAACATGGTACGCTCAATTGCAATCTCAACTCTTTATCACAACTTCGCACAACTAACCAGCAAGTGCACTGGGTCGTCCAAGTAATAAACCTTACGCGAGTAAGGGTCGATCCCACGGAGATTGTTGGTATGGAGCAAGCTATGGTCATCTTGTAAATCTCAGTCAGGTGGATTCAAATGGTTATGGAGGAATAATGATTAAAAGATAAATAAAACATAAAATAAAGATAGAGATACTCATGTAATTCATTGGTGAGAATTTCAGATAAGCGTATGGAGATGCTTTGTCCCTTCCGTCTCTCTGCTTTCCTACTGTCTTCATCCAATCCTTCTTACTCCTTTCCATGGCAAGCTGTATGTTGGGCATCACTGTTGTCAATGGCTACAGTCCCGTCCTCTCAGTGAAAATGTTCAACGCGCTCTGTCACAGCACGGCTAATCAGCTGTCGGTTCTCGATCATGTCGGAATAGAATCCAGTGATTCTTTTGCGTCTGTCACTAATGCCCAGCCTTCAGGAGTTTGAAGCTCGTCACAGTCACTCAATCCTTGAATCCTACTCAGAATACCACAGACAAGGTTTAGACCTTCCGGATTCTCTTGAATGCCGCCATCAATTCTAGCTTATACCACGAAGATTCTGATTAAGGAATCCAAGAGATAAACATTCAAGCCTTGTTTGCTTGTAGAACGGAAGTGGTTGTTAGGCACGCGTTCATAAGTGAGAATGATGATGAGCGTCACATAATCATCACATTCATCATGTTCTTGGGCACGAATGAATATCTTGGAATAAGAATAAGCTGAATTGAATAGAAGAACAGTAGTAATTGCATTAATACTCGAGGTATAGCAGAGCTCCACACCTTAATCTGTGGTGTGTAGAAACTCCACCGTTGAAAATACATGAGAACAAGGTCTAGACATGGCCGAGAGGCCAGCCCCCGATGATCTAAGAAATAGACGTCCAAAGATGATCCTAAGATCTAAAGTGATCAAAAGATTTCTAATACAATAGCAAAAGATCCTATTTGTAGAGAACTAGTAGCTTAGGGTTTACAAAGATGAGTAAATGACATAAAAATCCTCTTTCGGGCCCACTTGGTGTGTGCTTGGGCTGAGCATTGAAGCTTCCATGTGTAGAGACTTTTCTTGGAGTTAAACGCCAGCTTTTGTGCCAGTTTGGGCGTTTAACTCCCACTTCTGTGCCAGTTCCGGCGTTTTACGCCAGAATTCTTGAGCTGACTTGGAATGCCTGTTTGGGCCATCAAATCTCGGGCAAAGTATGGACTATTATACATTGTTGGAAAGCCCAGGATATCTACTTTCTAAATCAATTGAGAGCGCACCAATTGGGCTTCTGTAGTTCCAGAAAATCCACTTCGAGTGTAGGGAGGTCAGAATCCAACAGCATCTGCAGTCCTTTTCAGCCAGAAAATACCTGAAATCACAGAAAAACACACAAACTCATAGTAAAGTCCAGAAAAGTGAATTTTAACTAAAAACTAATAAAAATATAATAAAAACTAACTAAAACATACTAAAAACATACTAAAAACAATGCCAAAAAGCGTATAAATTATCCGCTCATCACAACACCAAACTTAAATTGTTGCTTGTCCCCAAGCAGCTGAAAATCAAATAAGATAAAAAGAAGAGAATATGCAATGAATTCCAAAAACATCTATGAAGATCAGTATTAATTAGATGAGCGGGGCTTTTAGCTTTCTGCCTCTGAACAGTTTTGGCATCTCACTCTATCCTTTGAAATTCAGAATGATTGGCTTCTATAGGAACTCAGAATCCAGATAGTGTTATTGATTCTCCTAGTTAAGTATGATGATTCTTGAACACAGCTACTTTATGAGTCTTGGCCGTGGCCCAAAGCACTCTGTCTTCCAGTATTACCACCGGATACATACATGCCACAGACACATAACTGGGTGAACCTTTTCAGATTGTGACTCAACTTTGCTAGAGTCCCCAATTAGAGTGTCCAAGGTTCTTAAGCACACTCTTTTTGCCTTGGATCACAACTTTATTTTTACCCTTGCCTTTTGGTTTAAAGGGCTGTTGGCTTTTTCTGCTTGCTTTCTCTCGTTTATTTTTTCGCACATAATCTCTCTTTTTTTGTATTCACTGCTTTTTCTTGCTTCAAAAATCATTTTTTTTTTATGATTTTTCAGATCCTCAGTAACATGTCTCCTTTTTTCATCATTCTTTCAAGAGCCAACATTCATGAACAACAAATTCAAAAGACATATGCACTGTTCAAGCATACATTCAGAAGTCAAAGTTTTGCCACCACATCAAAATAATTAATCTGTTATAAAATTTAAAATTCATGCAATTCTTCTCTTTTTCAATTAAGAACATTTTTCATTTAAGAAAGGTGATGAATTCATAGGACATTCATAACTTTATGGCATAGACACTAAGACACTAATGATCATAAGACACAAACATAAATAAAACATAAAGCATAATTTTTCGAAAAATAGAAAAATAAAGAACAAGGAGATTAAAGAACGGGTCCACCTTAGTGATGGCGGCTTGTTCTTCCTCTTGAAGATTTTATGGAGTGCTTGAGCTCCTCAATGTCTCTTCCTTGCCTTTGTTGCTCCTCTCTCATGATTCTTTGATCTTCTCTAATTTCATGGAGAATGGAATGTTCTTGGTGCTCCACCCTTAGTTGTCCCATGTTGGAACTCAATTCTCCTAGGGAGGTGTTGATTTGCTCCCAATAGTTTTGTGGAGGAAAGTACATCCCTTGAGGCATCTCAGGGATTTCATGATGAGGAATTTCCTCATGTCCATGAGTGGGATCTCTTGTTTGCTCCATCCTCTTCTTAGTGATGGGCTTGTCCTCATCAATGAGGACGTCTCCCTCTATGTTAATTCCAACTGAATTACAGAGGTGACAAATGAGATGAGGGAAGGCTAACCTTGCCAAGGTAGAGGACTTGTCCACCACCTTATAAAGTTCTTGGGATATAACCTCATGAACTTCTACTTCCTCTCCAATCATGATGCTATGAATCATGATAGCCCAGTCTATAGTAACTTCAGACGGTTGCTAGTGGGAATGATTGAGCGTTGGATAAACTCCAACCACCCCCTAGCCACGGGCTTGAGGTCATGCCTTCTCAGTTGAACCGGCTTCCCTCTTGAATCTCTCTTCCATTGAGCGCCCTCTTCACAAATGTCTATGAGGACTTGGTCCAACCTTTGATCAAAGTTGACCCTTCTAGTGTAGGGGTGTTCATCTCCTTGCATCATGGGCAAGTTGAATGCCAACCTTATATTTTCCGGATTAAAATCTAAGCATTTCTCCCGAACCATTGTAAGCCAGTTCTTTGGGTCCGGATTCACACTTTGATCATGGTTCTTGGTGATCCATGCATTGGCATAGAACTCTTGAACCATTAAGATTCCAACTTGTTGAATGGGGTTGGTAAGAACTTCCCAACCTCTTCTTTGGATCTCATGTCGGATCTCTGGATATTCACTCTTTTTGAATTTGAAAGGGACCTCGGGGATCACCTTCTTCATGGCCACAACTTCATGGAAGTGGTCTTGATGCACCCTTGAGATGAATCTCTCCATCTCCCATGACTCGGAGGTGGAAGCTTTTGCCTTCCCTTTCCTCTTTCTAGAGGTTTCTCCGGCCTTAGATGCCATAAATGGTTATGGAAAAACAAAAATCAATGCTTTTACCACACCAAACTTAGAAGGTTTGCTCGTCCTCGAGCAAAAGAAGAAAGAAAAGAGTAGAAGAAGAAGAAATAGAGGAGATGGAGGTGGCTTTATTTTTCGGCCAAGGGGGAGAAGTAGTGTGTAGGTTGTGTGAAAATGAAGGAGTGAAGATTGGTTTATATAGGGGTGGAGAGAGGGGTAAGGTTCGGCCATTATGGGTGGGTTTGGGAGGGAAAGTGATTTGAATTTGAATGGTGAGGTAGGTGGGGTTTTATGAAGGATGGATGTGAGTGGTGAAAAGAATGGTAGGAATTGATAGGTGAGGGGTTTTTGGGGAAGAGGTGTTGAGGTGATTGGTGAATGGGTGAAAAAGAGAGAGAGTGGTGGGGTAGGTGGGGATCCTGTGGGGTCCACAGATCCTGAGGTGTCAAGGATAATTCATCCCTGCACCAAGTGGCGAGCAAAAATGCTCCGTCTGCCAATCCTGGCGTTAAACGCTGGGCTGGTGCCCCTTTCTGGCGTTAAACGCCCAGAATGGTGCCAGACTGGGCGTTAAACGCCCATTTGCTGCCCTTATTGGCGTTTAAACGCCAGCAAGTTTTCCTCCAGGGTGTGCTGTTTTTCATTCTGTTTTTGCTTTTTCAATTGATTTTGTGACTTTCCATGATCATCAACCTATAGAAAACATAAAATAGCAAAGGAAAATAGATAAATATAACATTGGGTTGCCACCCAACAAGCGCTTCTTTAATGTCAGTAGCTTGACAGTGGGCTCTCATGGAGCCTCACAGATACTCAGAGCAATGTTGGAACCTCCCAACACCAAACTTAGAGTTTGAATGTGGGGGTTCAACACCAAACTTAGAAGTTGGTTGTGGCCTCC
Organism: Arachis stenosperma; assembly: GCF_014773155.1. Lineage (NCBI taxonomy): Eukaryota > Viridiplantae > Streptophyta > Magnoliopsida > Fabales > Fabaceae > Arachis > Arachis stenosperma. The sequence continues at coordinate 138,988,193 of NC_080385.1, forward strand.
CAATACTAAATTTAGAGTTTGATTGTGGGGGCTCTGTTTGACTCTGTTTTGAGAGAAGCTTTTCATGCTTCCTCTCCATGGTAACAGAGGGATATCCTTGAGCCTTAAACACAAAGGATTCTTCATTCACTTGAATGATCAATTCTCCTCTGTCAACATCAATCACAACCTTTGCTGTGGCTAGGAAGGGTCTGCCAAGGATGATGGATTCATCCATGCACTTCCCAGTCTCTAGGACTATGAAATCAGCAGGGATGTAATGGTCTTCAACCTTTACCAGAACATCCTCTACAAGTCCATAAGCTTGTTTTCTTGAATTGTCTGCCATCTTTAGTGAGATTCTTGCAGCTTGTACCTCAAAGATCCCTAGCTTCTCCATTACAGAGAGAGGCATGAGGTTTATGCTTGACCTTAGGTCACACAAAGCCTTCTCAAAGGTCATGGTGCCTATGGTACAAGGTATTGAGAACTTCCCAGGGTCCTGTCTCTTTTGAGGTAATCTCTGCCTAGTCAAGTCATCCAGTTCTTTGGTGAGCAAAGGGGGTTCATCCTCCCAAGTCTCATTACCAAATAACTTGTCATTTAGCTTCATGATTGCTCCAAGGTACTTAGCAACTTGCTCTTCAGTGACATCTTCATCCTCTTCAGAGGAAAAATACTCATCAGAGCTCATGAATGGCAGAAGTAAATCCAATGGAATCTCTATGGTCTCAGTGTGAGCCTCAGATTCCCATGGTTCCTCATTAGGGAACTCATTGGAAGCCAGTGGACGTCCATTGAGGTCTTCCTCATTGGCGATCACTGCCTTTTCCTCCTTTCCAAATTCGGCCATGTTGATGGCCTTGCACTCTCCTTTTGGATTCTCTTCTACATTGCTTGGAAGAGTACTAGGAGGGAGTTTAGTAACTTTCTTACTCAGCTGACCCACTTGTGCCTCCAAGTTTCTAATGGAGGACCTTGTTTCAGTCATGAAACTTTGAGTGGTTTTGATTAGATCAGAGACCATGGTTGCTAAGTCAGAGTGGCTCTGCTTAGAATTCTCTGTCTGTTGTTGAGAAGATGATGGAAAAGGCTTGCCATTGCTAAACTTGTTTCTTCCACTATTATTGTTGTTGAAACCTTGTTGAGGTCTCTATTGATCCTTCCATGAGAGATTTGGATGATTTCTCCATGAAGGATTATAGGTGTTTCCATAAGGTTCTCCCATGTAATTCACCTCTTCCATTGAAGGGTTCTCAGGATCATAAGCTTCTTCTTCAGATGAAGCATCCTTAGTACTGCCTGGTGCAGCTTGCATTCCAGACAGACTTTGAGAAATCATATTGACTTGCTGAGTCAATATTTTGTTCTGAGCCAATATGGCATTCAGAGTATCAATCTCAAGAACTCCTCTCTTCTGATTCGTCCCATTGTTCACAGGATTCCTTTTAGAAGTGTACATGAATTGGTTATTTGTAACCATTTCAATGAGTTCTTGAGCTTCTGCAGGCGTCTTCTTCAGATGAAGAGATCCTCCAGCAGAGCTGTCCAATGACATCTTGGACAGTTCAGATAGACCATCATAGAAGATACCTATGATGCTCCATTCAGAAAGCATATCAGAGGGACACTTTCTGATCAATTGTTTGTATCTTTTCCAAGCTTCATAGAGGGATTCACCTTCCTTCTGTCTGAAGGTTTGGACTTCCACTCTAAGCTTACTTAATTTTTGAGGTGGAAAGAACTTTGCCAAGAAGGCATTGACTAGCTTTTCCCAAGAGTTCAGGCTTTCTTTAGGTTGTGAGTCTAACCATATTCTAGCTCTGTCTCTTACAGCAAAAGGGAATAGCATAAGTCTGTAGACCTCAGGGTCAACCCCATTAGTCTTGACAGTGTCACAGATTTGCAAGAACTCAGCTAAAAACTGATGAGGATCTTCCAATGGAAGTCCATGGAACTTGTAATTCTGTTGCATTAGAGAAACTAATTGAGGCTTAAAATCAAAGTTGTTTGCTCCAATGGCAGGGATAGAGATGCTTCTCCCATAGAAGTCGGGAGTAGGTGCAGTAAAGTCACCCAACACCTTCCTTGCATTGTTGGCATTATTGTTGTTTTCGTCTGCCATGTCTTCTTCTTTGAAGATTTCTGTTAGGTCCTCTACAGAGAGTTGTGCTTTAGCTTCTCTTAGCTTTCGCTCAAGGTCCTTTCAGGTTCAGGGTCAGCCTCAACAAGAATACTTTTGTCTTTGCTCCTGCTCATATAAAAGAGAAGAGAACAAGAAAGTATGGAATCCTCTATGTCACAGTATAGAGATTCCTTGAGGTGTCAGAGGAAAAGAAGAAGGAGAGGGTAGAAGAAGAATTCGAACTTATCTAGAAAGATAGAATTCGAATTGTGCATTGAGGAGGAGTGTTAGTCCATAAATAGAAGCATGTGAGAAGAGGGGAAGAAATTTTCGAAAATAAATTAAAAAGATTTTAAAAATATTTTAAAAAATTAAAGAATGATTTTCGAAAAATATGATTGGGAAAGAAATAAAGTGATTTTTGAAAAAGACTTTGAAATTAGAAATCAAAAAGATATGATTGAAAACTATTTTGAAAAAGATGTGATTAATAAGATATGATTGAAAAGGTATGGTTTTTAAAAAGATATGATTGAAAAACAATTTAAAAAGATTTGATTTTGAAAATTAATGACTTGGCTAACAAGAAATTTAAAAGATATGATTCAGACTTTAAACCTTTCTCAACAGAAAAGGCAACATAATTGAAACGTTGAATCAAATCATTAATTGTTAGCAAGTATTTTTGAAAATGGAAAGAAATTAATTTTGAAATATATGATTGAAAAGATATGATTTGAAAAAGATTTGATTTTGAAAAATTATGAAAACTTAAAAAAAATTTGAATTAAAAACAAAATCTTCCTTCTTGTGCCATCCTGGCGTTAAACGCCCAGAATGGTATACATTCTGGCGTTTAACGCCCAAAATGCTACCCTTTTGGGCGTTAAACGCCCAGCTAGGTACCATGGCTGGCGTTTAAACGCCAGTTTTCCTTCCTCACTGGGCGTTTTGAACGCCCAGCTTTTTCTATGTAATTCCTTTGTTGTATGTTCTGAATCTTCAATTCTCTGTATTATCGACTTGAAAAGACACAAATTAAAAAAAATTGGATTTTTAATAATGAGGAATAATCAAAATGAAACTACGATCAAATAAACAATGCATGCAAGACACCAAACTTAGAAGTTTGTATACTACTGACACTAACAAATTGAGAATGCATATGAGAAACAACAAAACACTCAATACAAGAGAATGTAAAGATCAGAGCAAGAAAATCATCAAGAACAACTTGAAGATTAATGAAGACACATGAATGAATTCGAAAAATGCAAGAAGAACAGAAACATGCGATTGACACCAAACTTAAAATTAGACACTAGACTCAAACAAGAAACATAAAATTATTTTTTGGTTTTAAGATTTTATAATTTTTTTGGATTTTTCGAAAATTATATGGAAAAGAAAATAAAGAGATTCAAAATTTTTAATAAGAATTCCAGGAATCATGCAATGTTAGTCTAAAGCTTTAGTCTAAAGAAATTAGACATGGCTAGCCAAGCTTCAGCAGGACATTGCATTCAAGAGCTAAATTGATGAGAATCAATCAGCTTTGGTGATGATGAAAACATCACCTTGAAACTCTAGAATTCATTCCTAAAAATTCTGAAGAAAAATACCTAATCTAAGCAACAAGATGAACCGTCAGTTGTCCAAACTCAAACAATCCATCAGCTTTGGTGTATGATGAGCGGATAATTTATACGCTTTTTGGCATTGTTTTTAGGTAGTTTTTAGTAAGTTCAAGCTACTTTTAGGGATGTTTTCATTAGTTTTTATGTTAAATTCACATTTCTGGACTTTACTATGAGTTTGTGTATTTTTCTGTAATTTCAGGTAATTTCTGGCTGAAATTGAGGGACTTGAACAAAACTCTGAAAAAGGCTGACAAAAGAACTGCTGATGCTGTTGGAATCTAACCTCCCTGCACTCAAAATGAATTTTCTGGAGCTACAGAACTCCAAATGGCGCACTCTCAACGGCTTTGAAAAGTAGACATCCAGAGCTTTCCAGCAATATATAATAGTCCATACTTTATTCGGGAATTGACGACGTAAAGTGGCGCTCAACGCCAAGTACATGCTGCTGTCTGGAGTCAAACGCCAGAAACACGTCACGACCCGGAGTTGAACGCCAGAAACACGCTATAACTCGGCGTTCAACTCCAAAGGAAGCCTCAGCTCGTGGATAGATCAAGCTCAGCCTAAACATACACCAAGTGGGCCCCGAAAGTGGATTTATGCATCAATTACTTACTCCTGTAAACCCTAGTAGCTAGTCTAGTATAAATAGAACATTTTACTATTGTATTCGGTGTCTTTTGACCACGTTTCATCTTTGGTCTCAGTTTTGTTTTATTCTTCATCTTAGGGGGCCATTGATCACGTTTTGGGGGCTGGCCATTCGGCCATGCCTGAACCTTTCACTTATGTATTTTCAACGGTGGAGTTTCTACACACCATAGATTAAGGGTGTGGAGCTCTGTTGTACCTCAAGTTTCAATACAATTACTATTATTTTCTATTCAATTCTCCTTATTCTTATTCCAAGATATACGTTACACTTCAACTTGATGAATGTGATGATCCGTGACACTCATCATCATTCTCACCTATGAACGCGCGTGATTGACAACCACTTCCGTTCTACCTTATCTGTGGTATTCCGAGTAGGATTCCGAAAATCCGGAAAGTCTAACCTTGTCTGTGGTATTCCGAGTAGGATTTTGGGATTGAATGACTGTGACGAGCTTCAAACTTCTGAAGGCTGGGCGTTAGTGACAGACGCAAAAGAATCAAGGGATTCTATTCCAACCTTATTGAGAACCGACAGATGATTAGCCGTGCCGTGACAGAGCATAGGACCATTTTCACTGAGAGGATGGGATGTAGCCATTGACAACGGTGATGCCCTACATACAGCTTGCCATGGAAAGGAGTAAGAAGGATTGAATGAATGTAATAAGAAAGTAGAGATTCGAGAGGAGCACAGCATCTCCATATGCCTATCTGAAATTCCCACCATGGAATTATATGAGTAACTATTTACTATTTTATTTTCTGTTTATTATTTATTTTCGAACTTATCATAAACCATTTAATCTGCCTAACTGAGATTTACAAGGTGACCATAGCTTGCTTCATACCAACAATCTCTGTGGGATCGACCCTTACTCACGTAAGGTATTACTTGGATGACCCAATACACTTGCTGGTTAAGTTGAACGGAGTTTTGATCACACGTGCCATTACCAGGGATTATTAAGATCCCAATTCATCATACTATGATCTCTTTGGGGTATTTTTGATAGAGCCAATATTTAAATTTCATACAAGTACAAAGAGACCAACTTTGAGGATCACAATTTCGTCCACCAAGTTTTTGGCCCCGTTGCCGGGGATTGTTCGAGTATTGACAACTGACGGTTCATCTTGTTGCTCAGATTAGGTAATTTTCTTTTCAAAAATTTTTCAAAAATCTTTTTCAAAATTTTTCTTTTATTTTTCGTTTTTCCAAACTTTATTTTCGAAAAAATTAATAAAAATCCAAAAAAATTAATAAAATCATAAAAATAAAAAATATTTTGTGTTTCTTGTTTGAGTCTTGAGTCAATCTTTAAGTTTGGTGTCAATTGCATGCTTTAAAAATTTTTCTTGCATTTTTCGAAAAATTTATGCATTCATAGTGTTCTTCATGATCTTCAAGTTGTTCTTGGTAAGTCCTCTTGTTTGATCTTGATGTTTTCTTGTTTTGTGTTGTCTGTTGTTTTTCATATGCATTTTTTGTTTGTTAGAGTCCATGCATTAAAGATTTCTAAGTTTGGTATCTTGCATGTTTTCTTTGCATCAAAAATTTTTCAAAAATATGTTCTTGATGTTCATCATGATCTTCAAAGTGTTCTTGGTTTTCATCTTGACATTCATAGTGTTCTTGCATGCATCATGTGTTTTGATCCAAAATTTTTAAAGTTTTGGGTCATAATTGTGTTTTTCTCCCTCATAATAAAAAATTTCAAAAATCAAAAAATATTTTCTCCTTTTTTCTCTCAAAATTTCGAAAATTTGAGTTGACTTAGTCAAAAATTTTCAAAATTAGTTGTTTCTTACAAGTCAAGTCAAATTTTCAATTTTAAAAATCTTATCTTTTCAAAATCTTTTTCAAAAATCATATCTTTTTCATTTTTTTCTATTTTTCGAAAATTTTAAAAATCTTTTTCAAAATAATTTCAAAATCTTTTTTTCTTATCTTTATATCAAATTTTCGAAAATTAGCTAACAATTAATGTGATTGATTCAAAAATTTGAAGTTTGTTACTTTCTTGTTAAGAAAGGTTCAATCTTTAAATTCTAGAATCATATCTTGTAGTTACTTGTTAGTTAAGTAATTAATTTTAATTTTAAAAATTAAATCTTTTTCAAACATATCTTTTTGTCACATCTTCTTATCTTATCTTTTTATCATATCTTTTTCAAAATTTTATCTTTTTCAAAAATTTGATTTTAAAATATCTTATCTAACTTCTTATCTTCTTATCTTTTCAAATTTGATTTTAATATCTTTTTCAACTAACTCTTTGACTTTGTGTTTGTTTCTTATCTTTTTCAAAACCACCTAACTACTTTTTCCTCTCTAATTTTCAAAAATATCTCATCTCTTTTTCAAAAACTCTCTTTGTTTTAAATTTTAATTTTAATCTTATCTTATCTTTAATTTTCAAAAATACTAACCTCTTTTTCAAAATTATTTTCGAAATTCTCCCTCTCTTTTCTTATTCTATTTAATTATTTATTTACTAACACTTCTCTTCACCTCTCTTCATCTAAAAATCCGAACCCATTCTTCTTCACTCTTCCCCCCTTTCTTCTTCTACTAACATAAAGAAATCTCTATACTGTGACATAGAGGATTCCTCTTCTTTTCTTGTTTTCTTCTCTTTCATATGAGCAGGAACAAGGAAAAAGGCACTCTTGTTGAAATTGATCCCGAACCTGAAAGGACTCTGAAGAGGAAACTAAGAGAAGCTAAATTACAATAATCTAAAGGTAACCTTTCAGAAATATTAGAACAAGAGAAGGAGATGGCAGCCGAACCCAACAACAATAATGCAAGGAGAATGCTTGGTGACTTCACAAAACCAACATCCAAATTTGATGGAAGAAGCATCTCCATTCCTGCCATTGGAGCCAATAATTTTGAGGTTAAGCCTCAACTAGTTGCTTTAATGCAATAGAACTGCAAGTTTTATGGACTTCCATCTGAAGATCCTTACCAGTTTTTAACTGAGTTCTTACAAATTTGTGAGACTGTTAAGACGAATGAAGTTGATCCTGAAGTCTACAGACTCATGCTTTTCACTTTTGCTGTAAGAGACAGAGCTAGAATATGGTTGGATTCACAACCTAAGGATAGCCTGGACTCTTGGGATAAGCTGGTCACGACTTTCTTGGATAAATTCTTTCCTCTTCAAAAGCTGAGCAAGCTTAGAATGGATGTTCAGACCTTCAAACAAAAAGATGGTGAATCCCTCTATGAAGCTTGGGAAAGATACAAGCAGTTGACCAAAAGGTGTCCATCTGACATGTTTTTAGAATGGACCATATTAGATATATTCTATTATGGTCTATCTGAGTTTTCGAAAATGTCATTGGACCATTCTGCAGGTGGATCTATTCACCTAAAGAAAACGCCTGAAGAGGCTCAAGAACTCATTGACATGGTTGCAAATAACCAATTCATGTACACTTCTGAGAGGAATTCCGTGAATAATGGGACACCTCAGAGGAAGGGAGTTTTTGAAATTGATGCTCAGAATACCATATTGGCTCAGAACAAAGTGTTGACTCAGCAAGTCAACATGATCTCTCAAAGTCTGAATGGATGGCAAAATGCATCCAACAGTACTAAAGAGGAAGCTTCTGAAGAAGCTTATGATCTTGAGAACCCTGCAATGGCAGAAGTTAATTACATGGGTGAACCTTATGGAAACACCTATAATTCATCATGGATAAATCATCCAAATTTCTCATGGAAGGATCAACAAAAGCCTCAACAAGGCTTTAACAATGGTGGACGCAATAGGCTGAGCAATAGCAAGCCTTTTCCATCATCTTCTCAGCAACAGACAGAGAATTCTGAACAAAACACTTCTAATTTAGCCAATCTAGTTTCTGATCTGTCAAAAGCCACTTTCAGTTTCATGAGTGAAACAAGATCCTCCATTAAAAATCTGGAGGCACAAGTGGGCCAGCTGAGTAAGAAAGTCATTGAAGCTCCTCCCAGTATTTTCCCAAGCAATACAGAAGAAAATCCAAAAGGAGAGTGCAAGGCCATTGATGTGATCAATATGGCCGAATGCACAAGGGAGGAGAAGGACGAAAATCCTAGTGAGGAAGATCTCCTGGGACGTCTCTCAAGTAAGAGGGAGTTTCCTATTAAGGATCCAAAGGAATCTGAGGCTCATATAGAGACCATAGAGATTCCATTAAATCTTCTTCTGCTATTCATGAGTTCTGAAGACTATTCTTCCTCTGAGGAGGATGAAGATGTGACTGGAGAGCAAGTTGCTCAATATTTAGGAGCTATCATGAAGATGAATGCCAAGTTGTTTGGTAATGAGACTTGGGAAAGTGAACCTCCCTTGCTCATTAATGAACTAGATACCTGGATTCAGCAAATTTTACCTCAAAAGAGACAAGATCCTGGCAAGTTCTTAATACCTTGTACCATAGGCACCATGACCTTTGAAAAAGCTCTATGTGATCTGGGGTCAGGGATAAATCTTATGCCACTCTCTGTAATGGAGAAGCTGGGGATCATTGAGGTACAACCTGCCTTGTTCTCATTACAATTGGCAGACAAGTCATTAAGACAAGCTTATGGAATAGTAGAAGACGTGTTAGTAAAGGTTGAAGGCCTTTACATCCCTGCTGATTTTATAATCTTAGACACTGGGAAGGAAGAAGATGAGTGTATCATCCTTGGAAGACCTTTCCTAGCCACAGAAGGAGCTGTGATAGATGTCAACAGAGGTGAATTAGTCCTTCAATTGAATGGGGACTACCTGGTGTTTAAGGCACATGGCCATCCCTCTATGACAAAAGAGAGTGAGCACAAAGAGCTTCTCTCAGTTCAGAGTCAAGAAGAGCCCCCACAGTTAAACTCTAAGTTTGGTGTTGGGAAGCCACAACCAAACTCTAAGTTTGGTGTTAAGACCCCATATCCAAACTCTAAGTTTGGTGTTGGGACTATACAACATTGACCTGATCACCTTGTGGCTCCATGAGAGCCCACTGTCAAGCTATTGACATTAAAGAAGCGCTTGTTGGGAGGCAACCCAATTTGTATTTATCTAATTTTTATTTTAATTTTATTATTATTTTGTGTTTTATTAGGTACATGATCATGTGGAGTCAAGAAAAAAATATAAAAATTAAAAACAGAATCAAAAACAGCAGAAGAAAAATCACACCCTGGAGGGAGGACAGACTGGCGTTCAACACCAGTAAGGAGCATCTGGCTAGCGTTCAACGCCAGAACAGAGCATGAATCTGGCGCTGAACGCCAGAAACAAGCAACATTCTGGCGTTTGAACGCCAAGAATGTGCCTTGAGGAAAGCTGGCGCTGAACGCCAGTAACAAGCATGGAACTGGCGTTCAACGCCAGAAACATGCTACACATGGGCGTTGAACGCCCAAAACGTGCATCACCTCGGCGTTTAAACGCCAGAATGGTATGCAAAGGTATTTTGCATGCCTATTTGGTGCAGGGATGTAATTCCTTGACACCTTAGGATCTGTGGACCCCACAGGATCACCTCAGGATCTGTGGACCCCATAGGATCATCTCAGGATCTGTGGACCCCACAGGATCCCCACCTAACATATTCCCACCTTACCTCCTAATCCTATAACACTCTTCCCCATATCACACTTCCCAACAACTTCAATCTCTCTTCCCAATTACCCTCTTCACCACTCACATCCATCCACTCTGCCCCATAAACCCCTCCTACCTTCAAAATTCAAAAACACTTTCCCACCCAAACCCACCCTAAATGACCGAAACTACACCCTCTCCCCCCCTATATATACCCTTCCATTCTACTTCATTTTCACACAACACAACCCCCTCTTCTACACCTTGGCCGAAACACCATCTCCCACTCTCCTCCATATTTTCTTCTTCTTCTTCTTCTCTTCTTTCTTCTCTTGCTCGAGGACGAGCAATATTTTAAGTTTGGTGTGGTAAAAGCATAAGCTTTTTGTTTTTCCATTACCATCAATGGCACCTAAGGCCGGAGAATCCTCTAGAAAAGGAAAAGGGAAGACAAAAGCTTCCACCTCTGAGTCATGGGAGATGGAAAGATTCATCTCCAAAAGCCATCAAAACCACTTCTATGATGTTGTGGAAAAGAAGAAGGTGATCCCGGAGGTCCCTTTCAAGCTCAAGAAAAATGAGTATCTGGAGATCCGACATGAGATCCGAAGGAGAGGTTGGGAAGTCCTAACCAACCCCATGCAACAAGTCAAAATCTTTATGGTTTAAGAGTTCTATGCCAATGCATGGATCACTAGGAACCATGATCAAAGTATGAACCCGAGTCCAAAGAATTATCTCACAATGGTTCGGGGGAAATACTTAGATTTTAGTCCGAAAAATGTGAGGTTGGCGTTCCACTTGCCCATGATGCAAGGAGATGTATGCCCCTACACTAGAAGGGTCAACTTTAATCAAAGGTTGGACCAAGTCCTAATGGACATATGTGTGGAAGGAGCTCAATGGAAAAGAGACTCCAAAGGCAAGCCAGTTTAACTAAGAAGACTGGACCTCAAGCCTGTGGCTAGAGGATGGTTGGAGTTCATTCAACGCTCCATCATTCCCACTAGCAACCGATCTGAAGTTACTGTGGATCGGGCCATCATGATTCATAGCATCATGATTGGAGAGGAAGTAGAAGTTCATGAAGTCATCTCCAATGAAATCTACAAAATAGCCGAAAAGCCCTCCACCATGGCAAGGCTAGCTTTTCCTCACCTTATTTGCCATTTATGTTACTCAGCTGGAGTTATCATAGAAGGAGACATCCCCATTGAAGAGGATAAGTCCATCACCAAGAAGATGATGGAACAAGCAAGAGAGACCCTCCACGGATCTCAAGAGATGCATGAGGAAGCTCATCATCAAGAAATCCCTGAGATGCCTCAAGGGATGCACTTTCCTCCCAACAACTATTGGGAACAACTCAACACTTTCTTAGAAGATTTGAGCTACAATGTGGAACAATTAAGGGTGGAACATCATGAGCATTCCATCATTCTTCATGAAATAAGAGAAGATCAAAGAGCAATGAGGGAGGAGCAAAAAAGGCAAGGAAGGGACATAGAAGAGCTTAAGGACATTGTTGGTCCTTCAAGAAGAAGACGCCACTAAGGTGGATTCATTCCTTGTTCTTATTTCTTTCTGCTTTTCGGTTTTTAAGTTGTGTTCATTTATGTTTTGTGTCTCTACTTCATGATCATTAGTGTTTAGTAACTATGTCTTAAAGTTATGAATAATTCCATTAATCCTTCACCTCTCTTAAATGAAAAATATTTTTAATTCAAAAGAACAAGAAGTACATGAACTTCGAAATTATCCTTGAATTTAGTTTAATTATATTGATGTGGTGACAATACTTTTTGTTTCCTGAATAAATGCTTAAACAGTGCATATTTTTGATCTTGTTGTTTATGAATGTTAAAACTGTTGGCTCTTGAAAGAATGATGAACAAAGAGAAATGTTATTGATGATCTGAAAAAATCATGAAATTGATTCTTGAAGCAAGAAAAAGCAGTGAAAAGTAAAAAGCTTGCGAAAAAAAAATTAGAAAAAAAAAGCAAGCAGAAAAAGCCAATAGCCCTTAAAACCAAAAGGCAAGGGTAAAAAGGATCCAAGGCTTTGAGCATCAATGGATAGGAGGGCCCAAGGAAATAAAATCCAGGCCTAAGCTTCTAAACCAAGCTGTCCCTAACCATGTGCTTGTGTCATGCAGGTCCAAGTGAAAAGCTTGAGACTGAGTGGTTAAAGTCGTGATCCAAAGCAAAAGAGTGTGCTTAAGAGCTCTGGACACCACTAACTGGGGACTCTAGCAAAGCTGAGTCATAATCTGAAAAGGTTCACCCAGTTATGTGTCTGTGGCATTTATGTATCCGGTGGTAATACTGGAAAACAAAGTGCTTAGGGCCACGGCCAAGACTCATAAGTAGCTGTGTTCAAGAATCAACATGCTTAACTAGGAAAGTCAATAACACTATCCAAAATTCTAAGTTCCTAGAGAAGCCAATCATTCTGAACTTCAAAGGAAAAAGTGAGATGCCAAAACTGTTCAGAAGCAAAAAGCTACAAGTCCCGCTCATCAAATTATAATTAATATTCATTGATATTTTGGAATTCATAGTATATTCTCTTCTTTTTATCCTAATTGATTTTCAGTTGCTTTGGAACAAGCAACAATTTAAGTTTGGTGTTATGATGAGCGGATAATTTATACGCTTTTTGGCATTGTTTTTAGGTAGTTTTTAGTAAGTTCAAGCTACTTTTAGGGATGTTTTCATTAGTTTTTATGTTAAATTCACATTTCTAGACTTTACTATGAGTTTGTGTATTTTTCTGTAATTTCAGATAATTTCTGGCTGAAATTGAGGGACTTGAACAAAACTCTGAAAAAGGCTGACAAAAGAACTGCTGATGCTGTTGGAATCTAACCTCCCTGCACTCAAAATGAATTTTCTGGAGCTACAGAACTCCAAATGGCGCGCTCTCAACGGCTTTGAAAAGTAGACATCCAGAGCTTTCCAGCAATATATAATAGTCCATACTTTATTCGGGAATTGACGACGTAAAGTGGCGCTCAACGCCAAGTACATGCTGCTGTCTGGAGTCAAACGCCAGAAACACGTCATGACCCGGAGTTGAACGCCAGAAACACGCTATAACTCGGCGTTCAACTCCAAAGGAAGCCTCAGCTCGTGGATAGATGAAGCTCAGCCCAAACATACACCAAGTGGGCCCCGGAAGTGGATTTATGCATCAATTACTTACTCCTGTAAACTAGTAGCTAGTCTAGTAAAAATAGAACATTTTACTATTGTATTCGGTGTCTTTTGACCACGTTTCATCTTTGGTCTCAGTTTTGTTTTATTCTTCATCTTAGGGGGCCATTGATCACGTTTTGGGGGCTGGTCATTCGGCCATGCCTGAACCTTTCACTTATGTATTTTCAACGGTGGAGTTTCTACACACCATAGATTAAGGGTGTGGAGCTCTGCTGTACCTCAAGTTTCAATACAATTACTATTATTTTCTATTCAATTCTCCTTATTCTTATTCCAAGATATACGTTACACTTCAACTTGATGAATGTGATGATCCGTGACACTCATCATCATTCTCACCTATGAACGCGCGTGACTAACAACCACTTCCGTTCTACCTTAGGCCGGGCGCATATCTCTTAGATTCTCCAACAGAATCTTCGTGGTATAAGCTAGATAGATAGCGGCATTCATGGGAATCCGAAAAGTCTAACCTTGTCTATGGTATTCCGAGTAGGATTCCGGGAATCCAGAAAGTCTAACCTTGTCTGTGGTATTCCGAGTAGGATTCTGGGATTGAATGACTGTGACGAGCTTCAAACTCCTGAAGGCTGGGCGTTAGTGACAGACGCAAAAGAATCAAGGGATTCTATTCCAACCTGATTGAGAACCGACAGATGATTAGCTGTGCTGTGACAGAGCATAGGACCATTTTCACTGAGAGGATGGGATGTAGCCATTGACAACAGTGATTCCCTACATACAGCTTGCCATGGAAAGGAGTAAGAAGGATTGAATGAATGTAATAAGAAAGTAGAGATTCGAGAGGAGCACAGCATCTCCATATGCCTATCTGAAATTCCCACCATGGAATTATATGAGTAACTATTTACTATTTTATTTTCTGTTTATTATTTATTTTCGAACTTATCATAAACCATTTAATCTGCCTAACTGAGATTTACAAGGTGACCATAGCTTGCTTCATACCAACAATCTCTGTGGGATCGACCCTTACTCACGTAAGGTATTACTTGGATGACCCAGTACACTTGCTGGTTAAGTTGAACGGAGTTGTGATCACACGTGCCATTACCAGGGATTATTAAGATCCCAATTCATCATAATATGATCTCTTTGGGGTATTTTTGATAGAGCCAATATTTAAATTTCATACAAGTACAAAGAGACCAACTTTGAGGATCACAATTTCGTCCACCAGTGTACTTCTTGTGAATTGAGGTGCAATTACTTTTTTTAATTTAATTCTTTTTCTGTAATCCTGTAGCACTCCATAACCCCATAAACCTGCTGAAAACACACCAACAAAGCCATAAGCTCCTTCTAAAGTGTAAGTTCTACACAATATAACTCTCTTTTAATATTTTCTATTTATTCTTATATTATTTTATATGTCACCATGCAGTCATCTACCCCCTCAAGCCACTGCTGCACTAATGATGGTTGCCAGGCAACATCATTTGTAAAGCATAACTTTTCTACACCATCCTTCAGCCTTGTCTTTTCTGAATCGATTCAGGAAGATACACTTACTCATCATGAGGGTCAACCAGAAGTTGAAAAGGGAAAAACTAAAGAGGGTCCGATATTGATTGAAGAATTAGAAAAGCTGATGGAACGGGTTGTAAATACTGGGGTTGCAGCAGCATTAAATTTTGTTAAAAATAAAAGTTCCCCACGCCAAAAACTGTAGCCTGTGAGCTTTGATGACAAGTTCAAAACTCCTGCGAGGTAGAGCAAAATAACGGGCGACCTTAAGAAAAAATGCTAGCTCTAGGCCATAACTCTCAAGATCTATGACGATACAAGTAGTAATAAGTGGGACACAATATTCATCCTCAACCATCACTATCCGCTGAAAATAACAAGAGGGCACTATGCATCTTTAAAAGCCAATACATATGTTGAAAATCTAGTAATCTTAGAATAACATTAATGATTTTATTATGAGTTATTGTGCCATATATGTAATAACTTTGGATTTTTTGTTTTTCTAGGTTATCTCTGCAATGTGTCTTCTTCTGAAGAAAAAAAGAATTACAAGTTTTGAAGAACAAATATACTGTCTCCCCCCTGATATTGTGGTAAGGTGTAGTAAATTCAAATTTCGGTATATTTTTATAATATATTGTGTGTTATAACTGTGTTTTCAGTATTATACAAATTCTGCAGAATTTGCCTTTGGAAAATCATGAAGGCAAGTTCAAATAGCCAAAAACTAACAAGCCCTTCGATATTCAAGACTATAAGGACTTCATCTCATATCTGGACAAGAAAAAGTTGGCATCACATCTATTTGTAAGTTTTTGTTTATAAAGCTTCTTAACAATTCTATCATTAGGTGCTAATTAAACTAAAAAATTATTCTCTCTAGCCAAACTTCAGATATTTGTCCCAATTTGCTACGCGAAATATTAGTGGATATGGATGACGGACGTTAAAAACAAGAAATTTCATGTCCTTGACCCATTTCACAAAAAGTCTCATTCAAAAAAGAGAATGACACTTAATAAATTTATTGTAAGTTGCTTCTGTTTTCCCTATAAATTTCTCGGTTTTTGTCTGTTGTTAGCAATATAAAAATTCGGAGTAGTTCTGTTTGAAATAGGGTGTACTATTGGTTCATTTCGGTATAATTCAGTCTTAAATGTAGTCTTTCTTATTGTTAGTCAAAAAATAAAAGGTCAAAGGAAAAGGTTATTCGAATTGTTGACTAAGCTTACAGAAGAGAAGTTGGTGTCGAAGGAAACATATTTAGGGATGTTAAGTGATAACTCAATTAACTTAGCAAGTCGAGGAGTTATTCGAGCAAGAGGATCGGAGACTTTGAAATCGAAGGTTATTCTACAGCCGTTACATGATCAGGCAAAAGAGCGGGAACGATTACTTGCGTTTTCACACACATGGAATTTTCATTTCAAACTGATCAATTAAGGAAATGGCTATAAATACTAGAAGGCTCGAAGTCACAAGGGTTGGAACTTTGTTTCAGAAATTGCTCACGCACACCCACATCCCAAAGACTTTCTGAGTCTGCTTCGAGTTAATTTTCTGTAGGGTTCCTTCCACTTGTTTTTACTTTCCATTTATATTTTCTATAAATTTTATTTTTCTTGCAAATTTATCTTTCGAACACCATTTAATTTCCTTGCCAAATTTATATTTCAGCATCTTTAATTTCCATGTCAAAAGTCCTTCGAGTCAATTGAAGACAATTTACTGCTTTATTTAAATTCAATGCAAATTATTTCGATTTCAGTCAAAATTTTCTTTCAAAATCTTTATCTTTCATTCTTTTAGTATTTTCCTTTAATTCCTGTCTTATTTGAGGAACTTTGATGCACTTCTAGAAAACTGGTACTTGCAAAAAAGAGGAGTAGGTTTTGCTCCCAAACCATTAGAATCGAACCACCATTGATTTGCTAAAAATTGACAAGACGCTTATATTTTGCTTTGTTTTATTTTTTTTAGGATACATGATTTCAAGAATGAGAGTATTTGCCAGAGGATAACTTCTGACGAACAAGGATGATGAAACTGAAGCACCATATGTTAATATCGACGGGCAACATACCAGGTATAAATCTTTCTGTCTGAGAAATTATGTTTTCTCTTTCTGTCCTATTTTATTTTGTTAATTTATTTTTGTTTTTAGCTTCGATTATGCCATTTATGTGATGAAGTGGCTTGAGATAATTGAACCGCAAAACATAAAAAGGGCAAATATGAATGGAAGAATTGGACATAGGTAACTATCTTTAAAAATAGATAACTCTATATTACTAAATTAATGAAATTTAATAAAAAAAATTGTTTAAAATGTAGGAAAAAGTGGATCATTTCAAAGTTGAATATGCTTCATTGATTCTATTTGATGAAATCAATCGACTCAAAAATAAAGCCATCCAAGAAAGTGAAGCCATCAAATTGTCAAATCCATCTACAGCATTATTGAGTCCTTATTGTTAATTGCATTCAGAAGATATCGGCCAGTGAATAGTTTGAATGTCGTAGACTATTAAAAATTGTGTACTAAATTGTCTAGTTGAACACATACTTTCTATAAATTGTATAGTTTATGAATATTTAATCCAAACCTTTTATAAATTTTCTTTGCAAAAATAAACTTCTATGAAGCTGTCTGTCTTGTATTCAAATGCTATTAATCTGAATGAATACAAGTTCAATAAAATCTAGGGAAACAAGATTAAATTGATTAATACGCTGAATTCCATTAATAATACACCGAAAATTAGTCGAAATACACCGGAAATGCATGCATACATATTTTTGTGTAAAATTTAACTAGGAGATATGAAAATTCAACAATTTGAATTGTTACCCTCCTTAAGTATTGAATTGTCTATCTATTGGATATTTAAAACAAACAAATCCCTTCAGATAGTTCAAAACACTAATTTCCAAACAAACAACAACATGTCAAAATTTAAAAAAAAAACAAGAAAATATTAAAAAGAAGAGCATGCAGAATACACTGAAAAATATACACCAATTTTGTGGTTTATCTTGTGCTTATTTTGGAGAATTTTATCACCTTTTCTCACATTTATTCAATGAAATAGCATGGCTTTGTAATTCTCCCTTAATTTATGCTTAACTGTAAAAACATGCTTTTTAGGCCCTTAAATTGGTAATTTTAATTCACCTTTGATTCCACTAGATGCCTTGATATATTTGTTAGTGAATTCAGGTTGAAAAGACTAGGAATGGATCAAAGGAGTGAAGAGAAAAACATGCAAAGTGGAGAACTCATGGAAAAATAAGGATTTGGAGTGCATACATCGACGCGCACGCGTGACAGAGAGCACACGTGGAGATGAAGTCGCATGGCGACGCGTACGCGTGACATGACGCGTACGCGTGGGAAGTAAAATGCAAAGCGACGTGTATGCGTGACTCATGCGTACGCATCACAGCTCGCACGTGACCTCATTAAAGTGAAAACGTTGGGGCGATTTCTGAGCTGCCCAGGCCCAAATCCAACCAACCCATTTTTGAGGCTATTTCATGCAGAATTCATGCTTGGGCAAACGGGGAGCACTTAGTTGTAGGATAACATCATGTAGGTTAGTTTTCTAGAGAGAGAAGCTCCCTCTTCTCTCTAGAATTAGGGTTCTTAGGTTACTTTGCATCATAGATCTAGGGTTCAATTGTAGTTTTCATCTTGTTTTCTTTATAATTTCTTGCTTCTACTCCTTCATTCTCTTAGTTTGTAGTGTTAATTTTCCTTTTATGCCTCCTTTTATATTTATGAATGCTTATGTTGGATTTGGATCTCTTTTAATGCAATTGATGTTCCATGTTCCTTCTATTGTTGAATTGAGTTGTTCATTTTACTTTTCTTGCATTGGGTAGTTGTAGATTTTACTATTTCTTGTCATTTACCAAGTTTTCCTTTTATACCTTCCAAGTGTTTGACAAAATGTTTGGTTGGATGTTAGAGTAAATCTTTGAGCATTCTTGGCTTGGAAAGAGTAATTAGGTAATCTTGAGTCATTAAGACCTAACTCATGTTGGTGATCTAGAGTTGTTAGTTAATATTATTTCTATTGACTCTAATCTCTTGCTAATTTAATTAGTGAGTTGATTAGGACTTTTGGATTGAAATTAACTAGTCTTATTTGACTTTCTCTCGGGTGAAGATAACATTGTACTTTCTTCCATTGTTAGAGATGACGAAATAAGATAAATTCTTGTTAATCATTGTTATGATTAGTGACTAGGATAGAAAGCCTATATTCTCAATCCTTGCCATGAATGTCTCTCTTTATTACTTGCTTTCTTTAGTTACTTGATTTACCTTTCTTGTCATTTAATTTCTTGCCCTTTTATAAACCAAACCCCTTGTTCCTCATAGCCAATGATTGAGCACTTCATTGCAATTCCTTGTGAGACGACCTGAGGTTTAAATACTTCGGTTAATTTTCATTCGAGTTTGTACTTGTGACAAAACCAAATTAAAACTTTGATTGAGCATTGCTCGTTGGTTGGGAACTATACTTGCAACGAAGTTATTTCCTCTAACCGAGAAGAAATTCTTAACTGACGGTTTTGCTCTTTCAGCGCTACATCGAAAAAACTATCCTATGCAACTGAACCTTTGAACTGATAATTTATAACAAGGCCATGATATTGGCTGAAATTTAAATGCACCACTGAACTACTATAAAAAAGGTTCAATTGCAAAAAATAAATCACAAATTAGCAAAACTATTAACAAAAATAAACTCAATTCTTCCCTGTTTAAAGAACATCACTTTTATCTCGCTTAGAGCTTTCGTTTTCTTTTTCTTTGAAGCATTTGCAATCTGTTTTATGTCTTTGATCCTAGTCTATTTTTGGGACGTCTTCTTGTTCTCACGCGTGAAGGGATTTGAAGCTCGTTAATATCTTCCAAGGAAGCATCTTCGTGAGATAACAAATATTTTTCCTTGCTTTTGCCTTTGTATTCTTGCATCTCAACCATAGCATTATCGTAAGCGTGGTGCAGAATCACAGTCAACTCCTCAAATTCTGATGCAAATTCACAGATATTTTTGTAACCAAAACTCCAAATCGTCAAATCTCTTGCTTCTTGGCTCCAATAGAGGCTCGTCGTGACTACTCTTGATATGTGTGTGCCTCTTCTTTACGTTCTTACTCAATCATTCCAATATATATCTCGGTGACACTTTATTTACTCGCTCAAAGCTTAACGCGCGAAGAGAATGATAGCACAATATCCCTCTTGACTCAAATAATAAGTACTGACATTTAACTTTAGCTGATACCCTGTTGTATGTAACCGCAAACTTGTTGAATGTTGAGTTAGAAACCTATTTTATAACTTCATATACCATATAGCCTAGAGCGGAGTGCGTTGATCTTGTGATGCAATTCACTTTTTCTCTGAATTGTGCTTGGACTTTTCAAAAATTCTTGTGAGTATAGCTTCTATTGAGGATTTTGTTGCATATGTATGACGGTATGAAAATCTACAGCATCCGATTCTCTCTCTCTCTCTCTCTCTCTCTCTCTCTCTCTCTACTTCCTAGATAATTATCGTACTATTTGACGAATTAGATAAAAGAGCTGTTGTGCGTAATGAACTTGTTAAAAAAGTCATGCATGCTTTCGCTCCTTTGCGTGCTTCTCATCCCGGCCCAGAAGTGGTGATCGAGATAAACTAGAATCCATAAATGACGATCTTTGAAAAGCTTTGAAAAAACACCTAAATCAGAACTAAAATACACCGAAAAACATGCAATTTGATACCTTTACTGCAAAAGCAAAACACATACTGAAATTAACAACATCACTTAATCCTAATAAAAAACAACATTACCTAAAAGCCAGTTGTTGTCCCCAAGACTATACTTCATCATAAAATCATTCCGATTCATATCAAATGATTCTTTTGTAAGAGAGTTCCAAACAACATGACTCATCTTGTATTCGATTTCTTCATGTCACTTGTAACTTTTTAATTTACTTGGAATCTTCTTCATGATGTGCCAAATACACCACCTGTAAATTGTTGTGGGCATACAAGCCTTAATAGCCTTTTGCATCGATACACATTGATCGGTAAGAATGCCTTTTAGAGCATTTTCTCTCATGCAACGAAGCCAACATTCAAATAACCATTTGAATGATTGAGTATCCCTGTTTTTCATCAAAACACATCCCAGAAGTATTGACTAACCATGGTGATTCACACCAACAAAAGAATAAAAACTAGATTATACCTGAATACAACAAAAACAAAATAATTAATACACAGAAATAACATCTCTGTACACCGAAAATGGTACCAAATACAGATAAATTAGAATAGCATATTGCCTATTTGTATTGTAAGTGGTATCGAATGAAATAACATCTCTAAAATACTCAAAGACAGCCATGCTTCTTGCGTTGGTCCAAAAAGCAATCTTAATCGACTGATCAACCTTAAGTTCAAGCTTGAAAAAGAAATTCTGATTCTTCTCTTTCATTCTAAATAAATATTTTCCAAATTCTTTTGCATCTTCTAGTTCCGAAATATTCCACACTTCTCTTGTGATGTAATTTCTCACATCTTTTTCAATAAAACTTAACTCATGATAACCTCCTGCTGCTGCAACAAATGATTGGTATATTTTGTTTGATATGATTCTGGCTTTCTCGTTATTTTCTATTGTACGTCGGACATACATACTTAATTCCCTATGTTGTTTAAGCATCTTTGCCTGATTTGCACAGCAGGAGTATAAATGATATAACACAACCTTTGAAATGATCTAAACACCAACGTCATTCAATATGTGTATATAAAGTCTTGTAGGATAATTTAATTCAGCTGAGGGATTTGTCTTTTCAGTTGGAGATATGTTCGATTTCCAAATTCTTTCTTTACTACATGTAATCAATTGGTTCTTAATTTCATTTCTCTTCTTTTTTGTGCTCCGAATTCTTATAGAAAAACTTGCAACTTTCAAATAATCTTTATAAAATTTTGCAGCATCTTCAAGCGTGTTAAAAGTCATCCCAACCTTTGGAACAAGCTGCTCATCAACATTGCACAAAAACTACAAAATACGCCAAAAATAGCTCACAATACACCATATTAAAAGCTAGCATACATCGAAGCTCATCATCAAAAATAATAAAAATCAGATTCAAAACTCATCATCAAACAGAAACTAAATGGTTCAACTATAAAATCATAAGCTACTAACAAACTACATTATCTAGATTCAAATCACACATCACTACTTGATTCGAATCTAAACAAGAATACAATTCACCCTTGTTCATTCGAAAAGTCTGAACTTATAAATAGTTTTAACATACACTGAAAAGTTTCTACAATAAACTAAAATAGTTTTGATATATACCAAAATGAGAAATGTAATAGATTTATTAGAACTCCTATATTTCATTCAACTCAAACCATCAACGATGAACAATAATTTTCACAAACAAAAATAACATTATTCACCTACAAAATTATAAACTACTAACGAAAACATTAACTAGAATCGATCCACACCTCAGCCATTTCATTGGATTCAAAATAATAATCCACTTCGCTCTGGTAGAATTTACAATCTGAACTTGAATAATTCATTATCTTCAACAACGAGAAATTACGATTTCAAAACTGATTTTAAAACTTGATTTCAAAAACGTGGAAAGCGAAAAAAATCATAAAAAAGGAAGAAAGAAAACACAGAGAACGAAGGAAGAATAATGCAGAGAATGCAGAGATGGAAGATCGAAAATATTGACAAAATTCAAAAAAGGAAACAAAATCCTTTCGAAAAAGGCAATTATATATTCGTGCGTTGATTGAAAATTGGTTAGATCAGTGGTGCATGATATATATATATATATATATATATATATATATATATATATATATATATATTTGTGTGTGTGTGTGTGTCGCGTCCTTGCATTATAGATTATTGGGTAAATTTTATTGATAAATAAATTGAGAGAAAAAATTACGTAAATGTCCTAACATGAAACTGATTACATGGTGTCTCATTTACATATTATGTAAATCGAATCAATCGGATTTGAATTAACAAGAGCAGTACTAAATTGAAATAAATAGATTCGATTTAGTAGAAAAATGCAACTGAACTCACACAATCCATGATAAATTGAAGCAAAAGGATTCGATTTATGGAATAAACTAGGCCGTAGTAAATCGATACAATATGTATCGATTTACTATAGATAGTGTTCCATGAAAAACAAATCTATTTGATTCAAATTACTATAGTAAGAAAGTGTTCATTTTTTTTTTGGATTTACTATTTAGACAGTGCTCCAAATAAATCATATTTGTACAGATTATTTATATTTATTACTAATAATTTTAAAACATAAATGTCAATAAAGAAATATCTCTATTTGAATTTAAATAAAATATCAAAAAAATCAAAACGAATAGGAATAGAAATTCAACTTTTGCATTTTAGTTCAAATTCCAGAAAATCTACATTTTTATAAACTTATGAAATTAAAACGGAATAATAAACGAATTCTAGATATTTATTAAAAATCATCCTTTTACTCATTAGCATCTAAAGAATCATTGATATTAAAAAATTTAATATAAAGTATAGCCCTCCAAGGTGGCATATGAGTTAAAACTTGAATTTTTTCAATGTCAGAAGTAACAGATAGTTATACATTATAAAATGACCAACTATATTTAAAATAATATGTAATTTTTGAGAAATAATTAAAATATTATATCAATTAATTTATCATTTAATTTGTGAAACGATAATTAAATACACGAAAGCAATACATTCTATGCCTTGTAAGCACGCAATATCAGCCATTCAAGAAAAAAAATGATAAGAGGCCTGATTAGTATTGCCACGAATGGTTGACCATGGAGGCGTACAGAAGAACATACCAATTCAATGTTAATCCTGTCAAGGGACAAGATCTATGGGAGAAAACTGGTTCTCCTGCACCTGTTCCACCTCCTATCAAACCTAAACCAGGCAGACCAACAACAAATAGAAGGAAGGACAATTATGAAGGACCCACTGGCACGAAAAGAAAAATGAAAAGGAAGTATGCTCCAATTCGGTGCATGTACTGTGGAGAGGTGGGCCACAACAAGAGAACTTGCAGCAAGAAAAAGCAAGACAATGCTCAAGAGAAAGCAAGGATAATGCAGTTGCAGCTTGCAGCTGTTCAACCACCACAACCTGCACCTGGTCCAGAAGCAGAAAAGGAAAATCACACTCAGCCCATACAGACACTACCTGCAATTGCAGCAGCTGCTACAGATGAACAGACTGAAATTTCTGTTATTCAGTATGCTCAGCTTCCACTGACACAACAATCACAGACCTCAACCAATGTTACTCAGGTTATCCTCTATTCAGTTTTAAATTGAGTATTAGTTACTTGTAGCTGTTTTTATTTGAGATAATGATGATAACTGTTTGATGCAGACTAGAGGTAGAGGAAGGCCTCCAAAACTCCATGTCACCAGGGCTAGGGCAAAGGAAAATGCCTCTCCAGGACCAGTTGCTGTTTCTGCTGAAATGATCAAGGGTAGCAGCTCCGCAACAGCCAAGAAACTTGCTAGCTTCATGACATTTGTTCCAACTCTGGGTTTCAAACCTCCCAGAAAAAAAGACATGGAATGACTTCAAGACTTGAAGACATGAAATATAGGGCAATTAGTATCTGTTATTTTGTCAGGGCCAAATTTTGCTATTTATAAACAATGTGATAGTTGTGGTATCTTCAATAGTCTTATTTTTTGTATAGCCCTTTATGGTATATTGCTTTCAACTGTCAGCTACTACCTTTTGTGTTATTATCATGTTAAAACAATGTTGTTATTTGAATCTAAGACAATGAAAACTAGTACACCATTGGTGATGTTATGCTATTCCTACTTCACTTAATTTTAAATCTGCTTATTCTGATTTGCTTACATTATGTTATGATCAACAACAATGTTACATGTAAATAACCTTTTTACTAGTAAAGAAACATGAACATACAAGGTTTTCACAACAACAGAAAACTATCAAGGTTTACAACATCATCCTTTTCACAGTAATTGCTTCACTTCCCACTAAAGAACATACACATAATCATAAAAATCACAATCACAACTATTAATCTAAAATACAGTTGCATCCTAAGTGCTTTTACTTCAGCTTCTAAACTCATCATTCTCCATGATATGTTATGGTTAAAGAAAGCAGCATCACTCTCCATTTCTGCATCAGTTTTAACTTCTCCTAAGTGCTCTAATCCTTCATACTCATTGTCCTCAGCCCATCTAAAGTAATTGCAGTGGTTGCCCTTCTGCACAACATCAGGATACCAAAATGTCAAAATCCAACTCAAATAATTTGAAGTTTCAAGAAGACTACATTCATAACTCACCCGGTATCTTAGACAAGCATGGAACAATCTATCAGGATTTTCTCTTGTCCCAGACTTCTTGATCACTGTCTTCAGCCCACAAAAGCAAACTTGGTCGGAGTTCTTCCTCCGCCACAACGAAGAGCTCGAACCATAGCTTCCGTGTGATTGCAACACTTGTCGACTGCGACCCCCACCTACGCTACCCATTGTGCAATTGGTCAAGAATTTTCGGCCTTTGCAGAATCAATCTCAAACTGCACCAACAATGGCATTTAAGACGAAGAAGGGATTAGGGTTTACAGACCTAGGACTAATTTGACATACATATGGAAACATATCTTGTCACCAGCACCTCTGCGCCAAGCTGGCATGCTGATATGCCACACTGACAGCCACATAAGCAACAGTTAACGGCGTCAATGATGGAATTCACAGAACGTTGACCGAAGGACTAACGTTACCAATTTTAAATTTTTCGGGGACAAATTTTATTTTCTTTTTCTTCTGGGGACTGGTTTGGAGATCGGGCTATCTTTCGGGGACCAATTTGGCTATTTACTCATATTTTAAGTATTTCTCAAATTATATATTGTATAAATATAGTTGGTTATTTTATAATGTATAACTATCTGTTATTTTTTACTCTGAAAAAATTCAAGTTTTAATTCGTATGCTACCTTGAAAGGTTATACTTTATTTTAACTTTTTCAATATCAAAAATCCCGGTAATGATTCATTAGATGCTAATGAATCAAAGGATAATTTTTAATAAATTTTTAGAAATTGTTTATTGTTCTGTTTTAAATTCATAATTTTATAAAAATGTAGATTTTTTAAAATTTGAACTAAAACACAAAAGTTGAATTTTTATTCTTATTCATTTAATTTTTTATATTTTATCTGAATTCAAGTGGAAAATATAATCTCAATATTCTGCACAAGTAGTAAATCAAATCAAGCTGATTCGATTTATTATATATGTGCTGTGGAGTAGTAAATCGAATCAATTATATTCGATTTAGTACTATTATGACTAATTCGAATTCAATGAATTTGATTTATGTAGATATATGAAACACTATTAATTTGAATTTGTTTAATTCGATTTAGTACTAGAAGACCTAATTCAAATTTAATTAATTCAATTTATATAATATGAATAAAGACATATATGTAACGTTATTTATTTTGAGACTTTTGTGTAATATTAGTATGTGTTTGATTTATGCATGCATTTTATCCAATTTATTGATTTTGTATTCCACAGTATAATTTATTTAGAGCACTGTCTAAATAGTAATTCCAAAAAGAAATGAGCACTTTTTTACTATAGTAATTTAAATTAAATAGATTTAATTTATTTAGAACACTGTCTATAATAAATTAAAACATATTATATCAATTTATTATTGTCTAGCTTATCCCATAAATCGAATCTTTTTACTTGAATTTACCATGGGTTACATGAGTTCAGACGCATTTTTCTACTAAATCGAATCTACTTATTTTGATTTTGTACCGCTCCTATTAATTCAAATTCAATTGGTTCAACTTACAAAAATATGCAAATGAGACAACTATATAATTAATTTTATTTTAGGACATCTTTATAATTTTTTCTCTCAATTCATTTATCTATAAAATTTATCCTAGATTATTAATATAAAATAATTTTATATAAATAATCAATTATGTATTGTTAATTAATAAAAAGAATATTTTTTTTGTTAATTAATTAATTTTTATATTTACTATTTAAAAAACATTTAAAATATAAATTTAATTAAATAATTATATAATATTCTTTGTATTATCAATAAATCAAAATTAATTTTTTTTTATCATTTATTCTTTACCATTTATATAAATATATAGTACTCACTAAATTACTTAATATTTTTTCTTTTTATTCTTCTTAATACTATGTTTTCTAATAAAACTGTTAACCGATTATAATTAATAAAATTAACATAAAAATATACATAAACGAAGAATAATGGCAATACCCCATGTAACGCAGGGGTATTTTACTGGTTGTATTCATTACTCGTAGAAGTAAGAAAAAAATGAATGTAATTTCTATTTTGTAAAGTGTAAACAACTTGAAGGATACCCTTGAAAAGGGGGAAGGGGCGCAATGGATGTAACACCAGGATCTGTCGTATACAAAGATTACAATCTTATGATACTATTATTGGTCATTGTTGCTGACCATTATCTTTGACTCTCCTTCAGTTACAAATACCAATAATTCAATACAGCTGCAAGCAACCGTTCGGCTTGGCTTTGCCCTCCTTCAACTGCTTTCTCCAAATAAATAAATAAAATTAATGTATATTAAATAAATGGAGGAAGCTCTTAAGATGTAAAACGTTTTTTTTTTAAAGATATATTGATGTGTTGCATTATTATTAGATGTATTAATGAATTGGTTATTTTTGAATTTCTTACTAAACTAGAATAAAACTAATTTTTTATAACAATAACAATAAACTCAATTGTTATCAGATTCGGTCGAACCGACTAATTTACATAATCTATTGGATTATGGTTTTATTTTTTGTTTTTTTAAAAAAAATTAAAGATATATTTGTCTTTTTATCAAAAAAATGTAAACATGATTCGGTTTAAATTGTGTAAATTGATCGGATCAAATTGAGTCTAATAATTATAATAAGGACAATTAGATTTATTATTATTGCTACAATAAACCGATTTTGTTATGATTTATTAAAAAATAAATTATTAACCGGTTTAATAAAAATATCTAATAATATCATGACATATCTTTAAAAAATATTTTTAATGTCTTTATAGAAGTGATCTCCTAAATATATAAAACTTAATAATTTAATTATTTTTATTAAAAACTAATTTATTCCAATACAAAATGAGCCAGATAGCTAGAGAAGCCATCTATCTAATCCAAAAAAACAACCCACCTTTGACCCAAACCAAAAAATTGTTGTTCCTCTCTACCCACTCTCTACTATATAAATAACAAACTCACCACGTTCAACTATCCTTTATTCCTTTCCAACACAAAACAGAGCACAATCACCGAAAAGACCAAACTAACCTCCCTCTTTCTCTCTCTTTCTCTCTGTTCATCGGAATATTCTCTGCCATGTCAGATCCAACGCAAAACCACGCCTCCGCGCACCACCAGCCCAGCCGCTTGCAGAGGCGCGCTCCGTCGTCACTCCAGATAAACCGCGCCGTCGACTGGAACGTCGCCATCCCTCTCCTCTCACCGCTCACTTCGTCGCCGACCACGCAGCAACCAGATCATCCGAAGCCGCAGGATCCGCCGCAGCGCCACCACGACTCCCCCGCTGAGAAGAAGACCGCGGCGGCGGCTTTCATGAAGTGGCAGCACCCGGCGGCTCCCTTCTTCTACGAGCCCGCTCCAGGGGTGCCTTCGTTCGTTCCCGTGTAGATAGGAAGAAAAAAAATAATATAGAAGAAATGAGAGAAAATATTCTAATGGTTCATAATTAGGCGAGGATCAAGATCTAACGGTGTATGATGTTTCCTCTTTTTTTTTTTCGGTGTTTGGGAATAGGCTTTAGCTCAATTTTTGCATACAGAGGATTGCGATTCCTCAGTGTGTTTCTTGTTTCTTTTGTTACTTTTAAGCTTTTTCCCCCTTCTTTGTTAATTTCTATGGGGCCAAAATTAAAATAATAAAAAATAATTAAAAAAACTTCACAGTTTCTTCTGCTTGCTGCTGGCCGTGATATAAATTTTCATGTAAAAAAAATTTCAAATTTTCGACTTTTTATGTTTATGCTGATCCCAAAATATATGTTATAAGCTATGTTACACAATCATAGTGTCTCTGCTGCTTCAATTTAAAAAAAAAAAAAAGTGAGAGAGTGATTGATTAATAACAAGGGGCTATTCTCTTTCATTTGCCGTTAATTTCTATCAAGTTATTATGTAGATTATACGGATGGACTGATGGAGTTTAGATGGGTTATATTATATGATGTAACACGTGATGTGCTTGCTGCTTTGGTAGGAAGAAGAAGAAAAGAAATCAAGAATTGTGAAGCTTTATATCTGTTGGTCCTCATTTTCTGCAAAATTTGCAAAACTTAGCATGATTTTAATTTGGAGGGGTCCGCATATAGAGTGAGTCCAACCTGGTAGTATAGAATGGCTCATCATAGGAAAATAGGCAAAGTTCCATTTTCATCTGATTTCAGAAATTCAAATTATTGATCAATTAATATCCAAAATTGAGACTTCAAATATAAAAACGTAGAAAAAATGATGTTAAGGACCAGTAATTTTATTGTAAAAAATAAGAAGTTAATTAGTATGATGTTAATTACATGTAAGTCAAATATAAAAAAAATATTAGTTACATCACATTTTTTATGAAAAATAATAATCGGCTAGAAAAAATTTTTTCAACAATCAGTAAACTTTTTTCCCCTCTAAGACAACAATATTTCATCCATTCTACTACTCAGTCATGATAAAGGCAAATGCAAAATACAAAAATAAAGTCTGCTACCGTCTGCTAATGAATGTCGTTTTGGAATCTCAAGGGTAAATAACAGTTAAATATCATATTATATCATTTTATTTAAAAATTAATTAACTGAAGAGTATATATGATAGAAAATTCATAAATGTAATTAATTTATTAGCTAAGATATTATTTGTATAACATAGCAATCTTTTTTAAGAGACGGAATTGCAGTTATTTTATTCTAGATATTTTACTTGATCTTCTGTTGTTTAGAATTTTCTATTAATAATCTTTTTTAATTGGTCGATTTTCATTGAAAACACCAATGTAAGAATGATGAGATTTTGAAAAATTTACCACCATAAAAAGTTTAAGATTATATAAAATTCTTTTTAGAGTGTTGATCTCCTGAGATGAGTTTTATTTTCAAGCAGTATTGGCCATGAAACTCATGACAGAGACAATCTTCGGCTTCCCTACCATGTCCTTTGTTAATATGATAATTTTGGATCTGTAGGAACACATTTGACAGCATAATTGATAATATATGAAAAGTATAACTATTTCATTAAATTCACACACGTACATATAAAATCCTCATTTTTCCATAGATGCAAAGGCATTGGAAGGGTGTCCATCATTACTGTCTCTAGTCTAGAAAGATATCTAAATAGTAGTATGTACTCATATCTAATGAACTTTGCGTCCTTGGTGATTGGTTATTACTCTTATGGGAAATAGAGAGGACCACTACATACTTTTGATCTAAACCAGCTCAGCATTGGAACATCATAACTATATTGTGCAAACAGCACATGTGGTGTTAGCATAATCATAATACAAAGAAGTATCAAACCCACATGTTACAGTACAGGACACAAAAAATAGTAACCCTACATACTATCCCTATACCTGCACATTTATATGCTTCTAAAGTTCTATTTCTTTCGTCACAATTCACATCTAATATTAAGGACGATTAGAACAATTTGAATTAGTCGAGTTGTGAGTTCATTCGTCTAGTTAAGCAAGTCCAGTTAAGCAAATGTCGAGAGTTCGAATTTCGAATATTGTGAACAACTAAAGAAAAGAACAATTATTATATTTCACACGGTTATTAGCACATCATTTTATTTAATTTATAACTTTTAATTTAAATTATTATCCTACTTGGCACCAGATTCGATGGTCCTAAAACGTTTAGACCATTAAATGGTTTCACAACAAAATATGTTTTTAAAATTTTTAATAACAGTTAAATAGTCCTTATTTAATTTTAATTGCAAATTAATCCTTTATATATTACTTAATTATAAAATCTATTTTTTATTTTATAAATTATTATTTTATCATTCATCTATCATGTTTATTAAATATTAATAATAAAAAAGTAAAACGATAACAAATTAGATCTTCCATTAATCGTAATAAATATTTTGCAATCTTATTCGATTATAATTTTATCATTGATCCGTTTTACATACATATTGGATTGGAAAAATCGTGTTTGTTAGAAATTCAATCGATTGCATGCACAAACCAGTCGATTGAAATTCAGGCTTTCTAAACTTTAATCGATTGGAATTGATTCACAATCGATCGAATTTTGCACCTCATGTGGGATTTTTTTATTCAATCGATTGAAATCATCACAGCAATTTGAGAAATACATAAATACACAGGAATAAACCATATTTAACAAGATTTTTTTCATTATAAATTAAAAAATCCATTATTATACTCATATATACTCTGAAAACGATGATTGTATACTGTGAAACTTACTAATTTGAGTTAGTCATTTTTTTACAATTTGAAGTGAAATTAGCCTTGGTCTGCATAAAAAAATTCGTATATGAGAAATTAAAGTTGAAAATTTGGGTTTTGGAAAATAATAATTTTTTTATTTTATTTCAGAAAAAAGTCTATTACTAAAAGATAAAAAAATATATTTTTTTCATTACTCAATCAATTTTATGAATAAAGAATCGAAACAAAGAATTGCAAAATTAGAGATTATATTCACTAATATCGATTTTGTAATCAAAACAATGAATTATTTTCTAAACACTAAAAAATTGATTGGATCTCTATCGCTAGCTGTGATTATCAATTAATGATGAACAAATATTAGATATTAAAGAGATGGATAAACAATGAAGAAAATTTTGATATTAAGTAGATGGATAAACAATGAACAAAAACAATGAAAAAATTGATAATCAATTGATAAACGATTCTAATCGTAGGATTGAGTAATTGTTGATAGATTATTCACCAATTTATAATCTTAATATTAAAGAAAAGATAAGATTAGAGTATCTAAATCAAAATAAAAACTTAAAAATTGAAGATAGAATTTTAAAGATAAGATAAATGAATAATAAAATAATAATTTATAATCACATGCAGAAAAATTTAGAGAAGCATAACATATAATACATTGCACAATTCAATTGATTGGGTAACACAACTAATCGATTGAATTGTGAAAATTTATATTGCTTTGAAAACTTAAATCAATTGGGTAATATGACCAATCGATTGAGTAGAAGCAATTCCACATGCCTTGTAAAATTCAATCGATTGAAGTTTGGAAAACCTGAATTTCAATCGATTGATTTGTGCATCCAATCGATTGAATTTCTAACAAACACGATTTTTCCAATCCAATACGTATGTAACGATCAATGATAAAATTATGATCGATTAAGATTGCAAATTATTATTACGATTAATAGAAGTTTTAATTTGTTATTGTTTTAATTTTTTATTATTAATAAATATAATAGATGAATAATAAAAAAATAATTTATAAAATAAAAAATAGATTTTATAATTAAGTAATATATAAAAGATTAATTTATAATTAAAATTAAATAAGTATAATTTAGTTGTTATTAAAAAACTTAAAAAATATGTTTTGTTATGAACCAGGTCGAAACCTTTTAAATTGAATCTTTTGCCATCCTACTTTATCAATCTAATATGGAGTTCTCCTCTTTACGATCAAGTTTAGTTGAGTGTGTAAATTATGTTAACATTGTCATCAGTTTTCTTGTTTTAGAATATTCTGCTTCTATCTATTTTGTTCCTTCTTCGTGTGGTGCAGAACCGAATTTCGTAACGTAACCCTTCAATTCCTATATATAGTTTTGTTTTTCAAACTCTATAGCAGTTACAATTCTATGATTATTGAACTACAAGGTTCTAATAGAGATCGGAGATGCAATTGTTTTGGACACAAACCACAAATAATGAATGAACAACTTTACACGTTACATAATCGGTTCTGTTAATAAACCAATCAGGAGTGAAGCTAATTTTAATCAATTAATTGAAAAATAATTTCGTCATAAAAAAAAAAATAGGTAACTATTATAATGAAAATATTAAAAATATTTTTTTATGATAATCTTTATTTAAAAAATATAATTTATTTATTTAGCCATATTTTAAATAAATATAATATTTTTATAACATATAAAAATCAATTTTTTTATCATCTAATGATCAAAATAAAATATCTTCACATAATAACAATCATAAAACTTTTATTGGAATAACTAAAAAAAACATAACCTTCTACTACTATAATTTTTCAAATTTTAAAATAAAAAATAGAATGAATTGACTTAATTAGTTTATATTGTAGTTAATTCCCTAAATTTTTTTCTTATATAATTAGCTTCTATACCCTCCTAACTAGGTATAGAAGTGAGATAAGCTAAGTTAAATCAAGCCTAGTTTTAACTCATTTTGATTGGTCGAATAGTCAGTTTATTCGTTTATTTAAATAAGTGTCTAGAATTTAAATTCCGCTTTGTGTATATAGTAATTCATTGGCTAGCTAGTGACAAATCCTTAAATAAAATTTAGATTCGTAACAGATTAATTCTTATCCTGTTGGACTAAAAAATACCATGAACAACAAAAAATTAAATCTAATTTTAAAATTGAATTATTAACGATTTGTCCAAATTTAAACTCAGCTTATTTAATATATAAACTCAAATTTATGTTCATATTCGATTCATAAATTCATGAGTTCAATTTATTAATAATTTATCGAGTTATTAACGAGTTTAGCTCAAATTCGCTTACAAGTGAGTTCGATTCACTTTCAATTTTAATTTTAAAATATTCATGTGATTTATTTAAAAAATGAAAACAAATATTGATTGAGGACATAGCTAAAGTACTTTTTGAAATAATTTGATTAATGATTTATCACTTCTATTAACCGAATTTTTGGGTTACGTTGAATTTGGTCAAAGTTAGTTGGTTCAATGTTATTGGATGACCTATATATGCTTAATGATGCAACAAATTAATAAACACTATTCTTGATGATAATGAGCAATTAGACCATTAATTCTTTCTAACAACTAAGTAGTAGTTTTTTTTTTTTTTATATATATACCTTAGCTTGATGTGTATTTTAATGTTTTTTAACTTCTTAATATATGCAATTGAAATGAGGAGATGGATATCAAAGAAATCCTATTTCAAAGTTATTCATTTTCCTCTATCTAATTGGAGCAGAATAGATATTGGAATACGAAAATCAGAATAGCTGTTAGATTACGGAAAATAATGCATTACTATTATTTTTTGAGTCTGGATGCATGAATAATGTTATTAATGGTGAAGTGTCAACGACAAAAGGTCTTGTTGCCGACATGAAGTTACAAGTCACAAGCTTGTACATGGGGACTAATACCATATTATGAATGGCCCAAATAGAAAATGCAATTGGAAAAAATTCAAAAAAGCTACAGTATATCTTAAATTTTCATAAATGCGCACTAATATTCCAATGACCCTTTTTCTCTTGTCCTTTTGCTTGACTACGTTATGCCCCATCCCCCAAAAAAATCAATCTTGTTATTTTAATTTTAATTTTTTAGTGATGTTATTTGAATCCTGTTTAAGCGTTTCAATGTGGTCTTAACTTCGGGTGGAATGCATGGGATTATCTTCATTATTTAAAAATATTTTTTCAAATATTTATTTGAATTCATACTCCGCACTTAATTAATGAGGCGAATGAAGTGATCATTCGAAAATACTAATATATAATTTTTTATTCATAATATGACAAATATTTTAGTTCCTTAATCAATTCTTGAATAAGTGTTTTACTTCAAATTGGTTATCATTATTAGGAAATTATTTAATTTTTAATTTAATTATAGAGAATATATATTAATTATAATTATAAATTAAATTTTTTTA
Organism: Arachis stenosperma; assembly: GCF_014773155.1. Lineage (NCBI taxonomy): Eukaryota > Viridiplantae > Streptophyta > Magnoliopsida > Fabales > Fabaceae > Arachis > Arachis stenosperma. The sequence goes on from NC_080385.1 coordinate 139,023,020, forward strand.
ATTAAATAATTTATATTACAATAAATTTTGAATTGAATAAGTCATTATTATCTTTAATTTATAATTAAATAGGAATAAAACTAAAAACATATAGTAAAGTATTTAGTTTTGTTTTCAATCTGACTCACAATTTCATAAAGTTTATTAAAGTTGGACCAATTAAAATAGACATGTATGAGATCATTTTAGCATGTAATTTTTAAATTTTCTCATCTAAATTTGATTTATGTTATTGAATAAATTAGTATGGTGATCATCATGAACAATAATATGATAAAAATTGCGGTAATTCCATAACTAATATATGAGACAGACTAGATTGTTAAAGTAATCAGAAAAATAGTATTTAAATTCGCACATAAAGTTTATAAGATGTGATTATGTCAAAAAAATATATATGTACAATCCAAGTGGAAGATTATTAAGAAATTATTTAATTTTCTAATCTAATTATGGGAATACATATATCAATTATAATTACAAATTAATTTATTTCATATTAAACGACTTATATTACGGTGATCTCATTTATTGTCATAAATGCTGAATTGAATTAGTCAGTATTACTTTTGATTTGGAATTAAATGAGAATGAAACTAAAGATACCATTTTATTGAGTGAATACTCAACTCGACCCTTGACAATTACTTCGAAAAGACTACGAGGTCCCAACCAAAAAAAAAATACTCAATCCGGTTCTTGAACTTTACTTTTATGGGACTGATTAGCTCCTGTGAAAAAAAAAACAAAAAAAATTGTCACAGAAGCTAATCAATCCTATAAAAATAAATCTTAGGAGCTGGGTTGGGTGGCCTCGTTATCTTTTGAGGTAATTATTAGGCCGTTTAGGAGTTTTTTCGATTTTATTTAAGTTTTAGGATTTAATGAGTGTCACACTCAAATATAAATAGTGATTCAGAATTTTGATCCTTAATACATCAAAATTACTTTTGTAATTTTTTTTCATTAAAAGAGTTGTGATTTAACCCTATTAAAAGATACAAAAAATTTTAATTAAAAAAGATAAAAAATTAACTTTTTTAATTATATTTATAAATTTAAGTACGTTTATGTATTTAAGTATTTTTTTAATGATTTAATATAGATTATCTGAAGGTTAAAAAATTTCAACAATTATTAGCTAAACTTGGCTTTTCTCCCTGATAAATCTTGCGACAATTTAGTGTTAGAATGCAATAACATTATTCGTATTGCATTATGTCTTTTGAATAAACCATAAAAATTACATCAAAGTGCATGCTTGAGATATGGCAATGTAGCATATTTTTTAGTTGGTTATATACTTATATTTCAAGCTGTAATAACGACTGTTTGCTGCTCCCAACTACGAACGTAAAAGACAATTAACATTTTTGACCGAAAGAATAAAGAAATGATCAAAAGTAGTAAGAACTTTGTGACTCTAGTTGGTGGCTATTGCTAATGTAAGTTGATCAAATCAGTTAGTCTGCATTACATAGAACAATAAAAAAATACAAAGACATAAAATCATATTTAATAAATGAAACATATATAAAAATATTATGTTTAAAAATATTGAATTAATATATTTTATGTTTATTATAATAAAAAAACACATAAACACTAATAAAAATATAATTTATTTTTTATTTTTTATTATTTTTATTAATTTTTTATAATTATATTTTTTATTATTATAATTTTTTTAAATATTTTGAATAAAAAATAAATAAATTAGACTTTTATAATTTATTTTAATTTTTCTTATTTATGTTTTGTTTTTAGTATTTTTATTTTATCGTGTTTTTATAACTAAACACAATTTTAAAGACAATGATAAGTAAAGTAGAGTAACATTTAAACTCCATTCTAATTATATTTGTGAATTTATACCCCTTAAACTAAATTATATTCGCACTTTAAATTTCTAAATTTAATCTTACTCAAACGGCTCACAAAAAGTAAATTAATTTTTTTTTAAATACAATGCTTAATCTTTCCATATTTCATAATATCAAATATAAAAGATAAGAGATTTGGTTGGCTTGTGAATCTTGAAAGCTAGAAATTAAAGATTAAGGAGGAAAAAGGCTTAAATTTATATGCACTTAGTTACGTTTAGATGTCGTTTTAGTTGTACGTCAGTTTTCACGGCATGAACTGTTAGTGCCTGCGGTATTCAAAGAGGAAAAAGGAGTTGGTAAAAGAGGTAGGGCCAGACAGATAATAATTCAATACTATAAAGTTGTAAAAACAACCAAAACCACAAGAGATAATAAAGATTCAAATTTAGAACATTTCTTTCGCCAAAGGAGTTTGGACTTAACCAACTTAGGGGGTCAAAAGTTCCGTGTTGGAAAGTTAATTAAAATAAAAGGACATATATGCATTATCTTATTATATACTTTTCGTTTACTAATATATGTACATGTTTAAAATTGTTATCACTTTTGGACTAGTAATGATTAACCAATCAGATTTTCCATTCAAAAGGTTTGACCAGGCTTAAATTTCGTACTCGTGTGTGCTAACCCTCTTTGAAGCCATCTTATTGCTCCAAGTGGATAATAGTGAACGATGATTCCCAACTAATAATGGTTATTAATTAATTAAGAAGTCCCTATTATGGGGCAAATTTCAATATATTATCAAACCGTTGAATGGGCTTGTGAAGGGTAATTCTTCCATGTATATATATATCATTATCATTATATATTTAGAAATCAAATTGAGTTGTTACCGTGGTTCACTAGATTGCTTAAATAAGTGTTAAGAGTTTAAATTCTACTTTGTACATATAGTAATTATTGATTAGTGACAAATTTTTAAATAGAGTTAAATATCGCACCGAATTAGTCTTTAGTTTGTCCATTTTAAAATACTATAGAAATAAAAAAAATCATTATATATTTAGAGGAAAGAAAAACTATCTTTATGAAAGATAAATTCATTTCTAATGAATGTTTTCATTAATTTTCAATGTTTGTTGTCTTTTTTTCCGTAAGACATAAAATATTAGATATTTTTAACCTGCCAAAAAATAGAAACAATACAAATAACTGAACACAATAATAAGGACGGATAAATATTCATATTGACAACATGAATTGATGAATTGTGAATAGATAAGCTTGGTCATTTAACCTAGAGTGTTGAATTCTGCGGTCCCTCTTCAAGAGAGCATTTTAGAAATTAAGTTCCCAACCTTAGTTAAAATTCAACCAAGACCCATTTCATTTAAATTAAATTAAGTTTCTTTAGTTTGTTCCTTACCTATACTTTTCCTAAAAAATATATTTATTTTTTTTTATTGGATATTATTTTAATAAAGTGGTTTTTTTTTTTTGACATAATTAAGTGGTTATACCGTTATATGTTATATTACCCCCCCCCCCCCCCCCCCCCCGTTTTTTATTTTTCTAGATTTTGGTTCTTGGTTGGCACATAGTTCATTTGGTGGTATTAATATATCAACATATTTTTGGTCGTACGAACAAAAAGTTGAGCAGTCTTTTAGCAGGCCTTTGTCAGAGTAAGCCCAAAGGCTGGTGTTATTTTGGCCAACGTAAATATTTTGGATGGAGGCCCAAATCCACCAACGAATAGGCTTATTTGTTCTCTAGTTAGCCTAATAAGATTTTTACAATAACAACACCTTCCAGTTAACCAGTAGATGAAATGAGCTTGTCAAGTTGTGGCCCATGTTCAAAGAATAGAAAACACAACCCGCCACATTGGAAATGGAGTAACTACCAATTTTTGGCTGGACCCTTATATGGAAGGCAAAGAGAATCTTCTCACTTCTCAGTAGAGCAACACAAACCATTACAGACCAAGGAGAATGGGGCAACAACAAAATAAGCCTCTCCAATGCCTTCAGCTGATTTGGAAGAAGACAATGAAGGTTGGAGATACACCTACAAAGCAATGAAAAAAACCAAATATTGTGGTCTATGTTATGGAGCTGAAAAGGGCCACAAAAGGCCAAAGGAAAGCTCGTATAATGACAATGAGAAATTGCCCAAAGATTTGCAGTGTTTGGGTGAGATTAATGAAACCTGAGAAGACTCATATCTTCTTCGAAAGCAATTTGCAAGGCTTGGGCTTGGCGAAACAAGGAGATACATAAGCACCGCCACATGCACACATCGAAATCAACAAGGCATTAAATGGATAACATTGAACACAGATGAAAGATATAGGTAAGGAAACACCCAAATGCTTTAATCACAAGCATTAGTAACTGAGAAAACAATTGGATCCTTTATCTATAGGAAAAATAATACATGTGTTGATTCCCTTGATTTCACTTTTAAGATACCTCTTCTAGAGAAGTTCTTAGTTTGCTAGTTGTTGATAAACAAGGAACTTCTTTATCCGGTTTAGTTTGTATTTAATTTCTTTTAGGCGTTTTAAGCCCCATTTCAATACCACAAAAAAAATCATAACAATAATAAACTACTATTATCTACTCAATAATCATTTATCACTAAAAACTTAAAAAAAAAAATATTACACCCATCGAGCGAGTCCCACATATCTATTACAGGTAGGCAGTTAGGCACTGAAGTTCCTCAAAGTACCAAAAACAATTAACTTAAAAGGAAGAATCCTAATACAGCTTTAAAAGAAAGCAAAAGACAGAAAAGGAAGACTGTATTTTTGTATATATGCTTCACTTAAATTTACAGAGGAATAGTTCTACATATATATACAGCAACATCTATAAAAATAAAATAACCAAAAATACAAAATGATGAGAAGAATTTGATAGCTGTAAAAATGGTAGGTCACCATAACTAGATAAAATGATGAGTCATCATAACAAATTTATTTCTAGAAGAAAGTTATTAAAATGTGAACGAATGATGAAACAAATTATTTAATTTTCTGGACTGAATTTGTCTGTGTGGACTTGTGTGATACTTTATTGGTGTTGATTCAATCAAGTATAGAATGTTTGTTTAATACACTTCCACAAGCTAAAAGATGAAAAATACCCAAAACACCAAACTTGGAAAGATTGAGATGGAAAGGATGAAGAGAAAGAGGCTTAGTGACCAGAGAAAAAAATAGGAAGAAATTTTATCACTCCAAATTGAATTTTTTGGCAGACTAAATGATAATCGACTTCCAAGTGTTTGGTTCGTTCATAAAAAACAAGATTGGCAGTGATGCGTAGAGCACTCTGATTATTATAATATAAAACTGGTTGGCGATCAATAGTGATACGAAGAAATTGTAACATGTTGAGTAACTATTGAAGCTCAGATGTAGTATTAACAAGGGCTCGATACTCGACTTTAGCAGAAAAACGAACAAAGTAGTTTATTTCTCAGTCTTCTAAGAAATGAGAGAACTACCTAAAAGAAGCAATAACTAGTTAAGGAACAGCGAGTATTGGGGCATCCTACCCAATCAGAGTCACTGAATCCTAGAAGTTAAATTTCAGAATTTCTTAGAAAGAAAATGGCCTTGCCAGGACTACCCTTCAAGTATCTTAAAACACTCTTGGCAGCTTGGAGGTGAGCTTAAGTGTGAGATCTTATAAATTGACTTAGCTACTGAATAACATAGATGATATTCGGTCGGATAGTGGTAAGAAAAATGAGCTTACCAACCAAATGCTGATAAATAAAGGGGTCAGTGATGAGCGGATAATTTATACGCTTTTTGGCATTGTTTTTAGGTAGTTTTTAGTAAGTTCAAGCTACTTTTAGGGATGTTTTCATTAGTTTTTATGCTAAATTCACATTTCTGGACTTTACTATGAGTTTGTGTGTTTTTCTGTAATTTCAGGTATTTTCTGGCTGAAATTGAGGGACTTGAGCAAAACTCTGAAAAAGGCTGACAAAAGGACTGCTGATGCTGTTGGATTCTGACCTCCCTGCACTCAAAATGGATTTTCTGGAGCTACAGAACTCCAAATGGCGCGCTCTCAACAGCGTTGGAAATTAGACATCTAGGGCTTTCCAGCAATATATAATAGTCTATACTTTATTCGGGAATTGACGACGTAAAGTGGCGCTCAACGCCAAGTACATGCTGCTGTCTGGAGTCAAACGCCAGAAACACGCTATAACTCGGCGTTCAACTCCAATAAAAGCCTCAGCTCGTAAATAGATCAAGCTCAGCCCAAACATACACCAAGTGGGCCCTAGAAGTGGATTTATGCATCAATTACTTACTCCTGTAAACCCTAGTAGCTAGTTTATTATAAATAGGACTTTTTACTAGTGTATTAGACATCTCTGGACGCCTAGTCCTTAGACCTTCATGGGGTGGCCAGCCTGAACCTTTCACTTATGTATTTTCAACGGTGGAGTTTCTACACACCATAGATTAAGGGTGTGGAGCTCTGCTGTACCTCAAGTTTCAATGCAATTACTATTATTTCCTATTCAATTCTCTTTATTCCTGTTCTAAGATATTCGTTGCACTTCAACTTGATGAATGTGATGATCCGTGACACTCATCATCATTCTCACCTATGAACGCGCGTGACTGACAACCACTTCCATTCTACTTTAGGCCGGGCGCATATCTCTTAGATTCCCCAACAGAATCTTCGTGGTATAAGCTAGATAGATGGCGGCATTCATGGGAATCCGGAAAGTCTAACCTTGTCTGTGGTATTCCGAGTAGGATTCCGGGAATCCGGAAAGTCTAACCTTGTCTGTGGTATTCCGAGTAGGATTCTGGGATTGAATGACTGTGACGAGTTTCAAACTCCTAAAGGCTGGGCGTTAGTGACAGACGCAAAAGAATCAAGGGATTCTATTCCAACCTGATTGAGAACCGACAGATGATTAGCCGTGCTGTGACAGAGTATAGGACCATTTTCACTGAGAGGATGGGATGTAGCCATTGACAACGGTGATGCCCTACATACAGCTTGCCATGGAAAGGAGTAAGAAGGATTGGATGAATGTAATAAGAAAGTAGAGATTCGAGAGGAGCACAGCATCTCCATATGCCTATCTGAAATTCCCACCATGGAATTATATGAGTAGCTATTTACTATTTTATTTCCTGTTTATTATTTATTTTCGAACTTTCCATAATCAATTATAATCCGCCTGACTGAGATTTACAAGATAACCATAGCTTGCTTCATACCAACAATCTCTGTGGGATCGACCCTTACTCACGTAAGGTATTACTTGGATGACCCAGTGCACTTGCTGGTTAGTTGAACGGAGTTGTGAGATTCTCTAACAGTGCCTGTAACTCTTTTGGTCCAACAACAATACTAAGCTGTTGGTGCCATTACCAGGGATTATTAAGATCCCAATTCATCATACCATGATCTCTTTGGGGTATTTTTGATAGAGCCAATGTTTAAACTTCATACAAGTACAAAGAGACCAACTTTGAGGATCACAATTTCGTCCACCAAGTTTTTGGCGCCGTTGCCGGGGATTGTTCGAGTATGGACAACTGACGGTTCATCTTGTTGCTCAGATTAGGTAATTTTCTTTTCAAAAAGTTTTCAAAAAAATTTTTCAAAAATTTTTTTTATTTTTCGTTTTTCTAATAATGTTTTTCGAAAAAATAATAAAAATACAAAAAAATTCATAAAATCATAAAAATAAAAAATATTTTGTGTTTCTTGTTTGAGTCTTGAGTCAGCTTTTAAGTTTGGTGTCAATTGCATGCTTTAAAAATTTTTCTTGCATTTTTCGAAAATTCATGCATTCATGGTGTTCTTCATGATCTTCAAGTTGTTCTTGACAAGTCTTCTTGTTTGATCTTGATGTTTTCTTGCTTTGTGTTGTTTGTTATTTTTCATATGCATTTTTCGTTTGTTAGAGTCCATGCATTAAAGATTTCTAAGTTTTGTGTCTTGCATGTTTTCTTTGCATTAAAAATTTTTCAAAAATATGTTCTTGATGTTCATCATGATCTTCAAAGTGTTCTTGGTGTTCATCTTGACATTCATAGTATTCTTGCATGCATCTTGTGTTTTGATCCAAAAATTTCATGTTTTGGGTCACTTTTGTGTTTTTCTCTCTCATCTTTAAAAATTCAAAAATAAAAAAATATCTTTTCCTTATTTCTCTCCAAATTTTCGAAAATTTGAGTTGACTTAGTCAAAAATTTTTAAAAAATTAGTTGTTTCTTACAAGTCAAGTCAAATTCTCAATTTTTAAAAAATCTTATCTTTTCAAAAATCATATTTTTTTTATTTTTTTATTTATTTTCGAAAATTTTAAAAATTATTTTTCAAAAATCTTTTTCTTATCTTTTATATCTAATTTTCGAAAATTAGCTAATAATTAATGTGATTGGTTCAAAAATTTGAAGTTTGTTACTTTCTTGATAAGAAAGGTTCAATCTTTAAATTCGAGAATCTTATCTTGTAGTTTCTTGTTAGTTAAGTCATTTTAAAAATTAAATCTTTTTCAAAATATCTTTTTCTTAAAAATCTTATCTTTTTATCTTATCTTTTTCAAAATTTTATCTTTTTCAAAAATTTGATTCCAAAAATATCTTATCTATCTTCTTATCTTCTTATCTTTTTAAAATTAAAATTTCAAATCTTTTTCAATCAACTAACTAACTTTTTGTTTGCTTCTTATCTTTTTCAAAACCAACTAACTACTTCTCCCTCTCCAATTTCGAAAATATCTCATCCTTTTTCAAAATTCTTTTTAATTAATTTAATTATTTTTAATTTAAATTTAATCTTATTTCTTATCCAATTTTCGAAATTACTAACTCCTTTTTTTTTAAAAAAAAAAATTATTTTCGAAATTCACTATCCCTTCTCCTCTTCTATTTATTTAATTATTTACTAACACTTCTCTTCACCTCTCTTCATCTAAATATCCGAACCCATTCTTCTTCACTCTCCTCCCCTTTCTTCTTCTACTAACATAAAGGAATCTCTATACTGTGACATAGAGGATTCCTCTTTCTTTTCTTGTTTTCTTCTCTTTCATATGAGCAGGAATAAGGACAAAAGCACTCCATCATTCTCCATGAAATAAGAGAAGATCAAAAAGCAATGAGGGAGGAGCAACAAAGGCAAGGAAGGGACATAGAAGAGCTTAAGAACATCATTGGTCTTTCAAGAAGAAGATGCCACTAAGGTGGACTCATTCCTTGTTCTTATTTCTCTGTTTTTTGGTTTTTTATGTTATATGTTTATTTATGTTTTGTGTCTCTACTTCATGATCATTAGTATGTAGTAACTATGTCTTAAAGCTATGAATAAATTCCATTAATCCTTCACCTCTCTTAAAAGAAAAATGTTTTAATTCAAAAGAATAAGAAGTACATGAATTTCGAATTTATCCTTGAATTTAGTTTAATTATATTGATGTGGTGACAATACTTTTGTTTTCTGAATGAATGCTTGAACAGTGCATATGTCTTTTGATCTTGTTGTTTATGAATGTTAAAATTGTTGGCTCTTGAAAGAATGATGAACAAGGAGAAATGTTATTGACAATCTGAAAAATCATGAAATTGATTCTTGAAGCAAGAAAAAGCAGTGAATAGCAAAAGCTTGCGAAAAAAAAAGTGGCGAAAAAAAATAGAAAGAAAAAGAAAAAGCAAGCAGAAAAAGCCAATAGCCCTTAAAACCAAAAGGCAAGGGTAAAAAGGATCCAAGGCTTTGAGCATCAATGGATAGGAGGGCCCAAGGAAATAAAATCCAAACCTAAGCGGCTACATCAAGCTGTCCCTAACCATGTGCTTGTGGCATGCAGGTCCAAGTGAAAAGCTTAAGACTGAGTGGTTAAAGTCGTGATCCAAAGCAAAAAGAGTGTGCTTAAGAGCTCTGGACACCACTAACTGGGGACTCTAGCAAAGCTGAGTCACAATCTGAAAAGGTTCACCCAATTATGTGTCTGTGGCATTTATGTATCCGGTGGTAATACTGGAAAACAAAATGCTTAGGGCCACGGCCAAGACTCATAAAAGTAGCTGTGTTCAAGAATCAACATGCTTAACTAAGAGAATCAATAACACTATCTAAACTTCTAAGTTCCTAGAGAAGCCAATCATTCTAAGCTTCAAAGGAAAAAGTGAGATGCCAAAACTGTTCAGAGGCAAAAAGCTACAAGTCCCGCTCATCTAATTAGAACTAATATTCATTGATATTCCGAATTTATAGTATATTCTCTTTTTTTATCCTATTTGATTTTCAGTTGCTTCGGGACAAGCAACAATTTAAGTTTGGTGTTGTGATGAGCGGATAATTTATACGCTTTTTGGCATTGTTTTTAGGTAGTTTTTAGTAAGTTCAAGCTACTTTTAGGGATGTTTTCATTAGTTTTTATGCTAAATTCACATTTCTGGACTTTACTATGAGTTTGTGTGTTTTTCCGTAATTTCAGGTATTTTCTGGCTGAAATTGAGGGACTTGAGCAAAACTCTGAAAAAGGTTGACAAAAGGACTGCTGATGCTGTTGGATTCTGACCTCCCTGCACTCAAAATGAATTTTCTGGAGCTACAGAACTCCAAATGGCGTGCTCTCAACGGCGTTGGAAATTAGACATCCAGGGCTTTCCAGAAATATATAATAGTCCATACTTTATTCGGGAATTGATGACGTAAAGTGGCGCTCAACGCCAAGTACATGCTGCTGTCTGGAGTCAAACGCGAGAAACACGTCACGACCCGGAGTTGAACGCCAGAAACACGCTATAACTCGGCGTTCAACTCCAATAAAAGCCTCAGCTCATGGATAGATCAAGCTCAGCCCAAACATACACCAAGTGGGCCCTAGAAGTGGATTTATGCATCAATTACTTACTCCTGTAAACCCTAGTAGCTAGTTTATTATAAATAGGACTTTTTACTAGTGTATTAGACATCTCTGGACGCCTAGTCCTTAGACCTTCATGGGGGCTGGCCATTCGGCCATGCCTGAACCTTTCACTTATGTATTTTTAACGGTGGAGTTTCTACACACCATAGATTAAGGGTGTGGAGCTCTGCTGTACCTCAAGTTTCAATGCAATTACTATTATTTCCTATTCAATTCTCTTTATTCCTGTTCTAAGATATTCGTTGCACTTTAACTTGATGAATGTGATGATTCGTGACACTCATCATCATTCTCACCTATGAACGCGCGTGACTGACAACCACTTCCGTTCTACTTTAGGCCGGGCGCATATCTCTTAGATTCCCAACAGAATCTTCGTGGTATAAGCTAGATAGATGGCGGCATTCATGAGAATCCGGAAAGTCTAACCTTGTCTGTGGTATTCCGAGTAGGATTCCGGGAATCCGGAAAGTCTAACCTTGTCTGTGGTATTCCGAGTAGGATTCTGGGATTGAATGACTGTGACGAGCTTCAAACTCCTGAAGGCTGGGCGTTAGTGACAGACGCAAAAGAATCAAGGGATTCTAT